>NC_056725.1:587264886-587633636 GCF_019279795.1 Protopterus annectens
GAGTTAGAGGCCAGGCATTTGAAAACAGAAACAGCAGAGACACTGAGATGTCTACAGGCTGAGGAGAATGAGAAACTGCTACGCCTGGAAGATGAGGAAAAGGAGAGGCAGAGGCAGCACAAAAAGGAGATGTTGACTCTTTGCCAGAGTCATGGAGGCAATGGGGAAGTGAGTAACTGGACTCCAGAAGCACAAAATGTCAGTATATTTTTTCCACAGTTTACAGAGGGGGATAATTTTGATAGTTTCATTAATATGTTTGAGAGGGTATGTAAACAGTATGATATTAACCAAAGGCTCTGGGTATGTTTCCTGACACCCTTACTCCATGGTAAAGCTGTAACTATGTTGTCTAAACTTTCTGATCAATAATTATTTGATTATACTGCTGTTAAGAATTGTTTGTTAGAATTTTTTAAGCTAACACCTAAAGCTTATAGGAAAAAGTTTTGTGAACATAGATGCAAGCAGATGAAAGTGTGTGTGAATATGTTGCTGAACTGAGCACTTATTTTCATTGGAGGGGTTATTGGATGACAGATCACCACTTCTGAAGGGCTGGCAGACCTTTTGGTGAGGGAACAAGCCCTTAGCACTTTGCCTGAGGACATGAGGATCTGGTTAGCTGATAGACAATTTGCTACTTCAGATGAGTTGGGGAAAAAGGGAGACCTATACCTGGCAAGCAGAGCAACCCTGCACAGGAAAGGGACCCCCAGTACTGCTCATAGGTCTAAAGGAACCCATGTTGGGCAGTCCAGACTGCCCCAACAGAATCTGCCAGTAGTAGGGGAAGCCACTAGTCCAGGTACATGTCCAGCAACTAGGGTTAAATGTTTTGAATGCAACCAGCGAGGCCATGTGGAATACAGGTGTCCACAGAGGCAAGGTGGGAACAAAAGGTGAGGGAGCCAGTAAGTATGAAAGACAAAATGCCGATAGTAGGTTGTCTTGGGACAACAAGTGTACCACACTACCACCAGAGGTTATATCCTATTGTAGTGAATGGCAAAGAGGCCAGTGCCAAGAGAGATACAGCCTCTGATATAACCATTGTAAAGCCTGCAATGGCTACAGAGGAGCACTACTTACCTGGGCAGTCTACTCCAGTCAAGGCTTTAGTAGTGATCCCATTCCAAATACCTTTGGCTAGGGTTCACCTTGACTGGGAGGGTGGAAAAGGAAGCCAGCAAGTAGGTGTGTTTGAGGATATACCTGCAGATGTCTTGATAGGGAATGATTTTGATAGTGCAGTACCCTGTGCTTGTGCAGTTACATGCAGTCAGGCTTGGAGACAAGCAGGTAAGTCTGGTAGCCTGGGGGAGACCCAGACAGTCTGCATACTTGCAGCCAGGACTGGCGAGGCGGTTACTTCAGGGAGAGAGCTACCCTGTAGCAGTGAGACTGAAGGTGAGACACAGCTGCTTGGGGGTACTGATAGTCCCTTGGACAGAGTGACTGCAAAGGTAGAGGTGAGTAGTAGTACCCAGGCTGACAGTGAGGCACCACTGTCTGAGGATGCCAGACTTCTTGTAGAAGGGGAGCTGGGAAGGATTACAAGGAGAGAGTTGAGACAGGCTGAGCTCTCAGATCCTACATTGCAAGGTCTGAGGCAGGTAGCTACGGAGGCACCTGATTCTCAAGGAAGGTGGCAATCTGTATACTGGGACAAAGGGTTACTACACAGAGAGTGGACCCCTGAGAGAGGGCTAGAAGTTGAGAGAGTACAGAAGTTGGTAATGCCTAGAGCCTACCATCTGGTGCTTCTAGCCATAGCCCATGATATTCCCTTTGTAGGTCATATGAGCACAAAACATACAAAGAGGCATATTATGCAGAACTTCTATTGGCCTGGAATTTCCAGAGATGTAACAGGGTACGGCAGGACCTGTGAGCAATGCCAAAAGGTAGGCAAGGCAGGAGACAAGGTGAGAGCTCCTTTGAAGCCTTTGTCTGTGATTGAGGAGCCATTTCAGAGGGTAGCTATGGATATTGTGGTTCCTCTGAGTACCCCAAGTTCCATGGGGAAAAAGTATATCCTAGTGGTAGTGGCTTATGTTATATGATACCCTGAGGCAGTGGCTTTGTCCTCCATTGAGGAAGAGAAGGTGGCAAATGCTCTGTTAGAGATTTTCAGCAAGGTAGGTTTCCCAAAAGAAATACTCACTGACAGAGGTGCCAATTTCATAGCAGGCTTGTCTGTGGAAGTCCTGTGGGGTGAAGCACATGAAGACCACCCCCTACCATCCCCAGACTAATGGTCTTGTTGAGAAG
Organism: Protopterus annectens; assembly: GCF_019279795.1. Lineage (NCBI taxonomy): Eukaryota > Metazoa > Chordata > Ceratodontiformes > Protopteridae > Protopterus > Protopterus annectens. The sequence goes on from NC_056725.1 coordinate 587,267,161, forward strand.
TTAAACTCTACAATCAAGTCCATGCTAGAGGCATTTGCAGATCAGTTTAAGAGGGAGTGGGACAAATATGTGCCCCATCTGTTTGCTTACAGAGAGGTTCCACAGGAATCCACAGATTTTTCACCCTTTGAGTTGCTGTATGGGCATAGGGTGAGGGGACCTCTAGATTTAATTTGAGATGAGTGGGAAGATGAGTGTGGGTCTAACAAGAAGTTTGTTGTGGCATACATCCTAAACCTCGGACAAGGTTCAGGGAACTCATGGGCTTGGCCCAGGAGAACCTGGCAGAAGCCCAACAACAAGAAAAAGGTGTGGTATGACAGGAATGCTTGGGCTAGAGAGTATGCTGTGGAGCAGCAGGTAATGGTTCTCATTCCTGTCAGACACAACAAGCTGCAAGCAGCTTGGGGGGTCCCTACAAAGTAGTAACAAAGGTAAGTGATGTTAACTACATGGTGGAACTGCTAGGCAGAAGGCAGGGGCACAAATTGTACAATGTTAACATGATGAAACCCTACCATGATAGGGAGGCCCTTGTGTTGAGCATTTTCAGTGGATTGCAGGAGGAGTCTGAGGGAGATCTGGGGACTGATCTCAGTGAAGCTCGGGCTGACACCTCAGGGAAGGGGTAGCAATGTCCCAACAGCTATCTCCTACCCAGGTTCAAGAAATCCGAGCAGTCTTGCAGGAAGTTGGGGACATGTTCACTGGGAAACCAGGGTGCACCCACCTGGGGCAGCACCAGGTGGATACAGGACCCCAAAGGCCTATTAGACAGGTCCCTTAGAGAGTGCCTGAGAGAGTCAAACAGACTCTGAGGGAGGAGGTACAGGAGATGTTGGAACTATGGGTGATTCAAGAGTCCAACAGTCCCTGGGCCTCCCCAGTTGTGCTGGTGCCATAGAAGGATGGCAGCATGAGGTTCTGTGTGGACTACAGGAAATTAGTCATACCTATTCAGATGCTTACCCCATGCCTAGGACAGATGAGGCCCTAGGTGGGGTTAAGTATCTTACAACCATTGATATTACCAAAGGTTACTGGCAGGTGCCCTTGACTCCCAGTGCTAGAGAGAAGTCAGCCTTTGTGGCTCCTTTTGGCTTGTATGAGTTCACAAAGATGTGCTTTGGGATGAAGAATGCCCCAGCAACTTTCCAGAGGCTGGTAGATCATATCCTGGCAGGGGCAGGAGGGTTTTCTCTTGCTTACCAAGATAATATTGCCATCTCCAGCCATTCCTGGCCAGAGCACCTTCAGCATGTCCGGGAGGTGCTGGCAGACTACAGAGGGCAGGGTTGACCATTAAGCCTAGCAAATGTCAGGTGGGTATGGCAGAGGTCTCCTACCTAGGACATAGAGTGGGGAGTGGTAAGATAAGGTCAGAAACTGCCAAAGTGGAAGCCATTCAGGCATGGCCTGCACTTGTTACTAAAAAGCAGGTGATGGCATGTTTAGGAACAGCAGGGCACTACAGAAAGTTCATCCATAGTTATAGTACCATAGCTGCTCCCCTCACAGACCTGACAAGGAAGAACAGGCCAGATAAGGTAGTGTGGACCCCAGCATGTGAGCAGGAATTCCAGAAGCTTAAAGAAGCTTTGGGAGGACCCCCTGTTTTAGCCAGTCCAGATTACAGCAAATAATTTGTTGTGCAGGTGGATGCTTTGAACCATGAGGTGGGGCCTGTACTTAGCCAGATTTCTTCAGAGAGAGAAGAGCACCCAGTGGTTTATCTCAGTCATAGGCTCCAGCCCAGGGAGGAATGCTATGTAACTGTAGAAAAGGAATGTCTAGCCATAGTATGGGCACTGCAGAAACTTCAGCCTTATCTGTATGGAAGGAAATTCACTGTTATGACAGATCACAACCCCCTAACATGGTTAAACAGAGCCAGCCAGCAAAATGCCAAGTTGCTAAGATGGAGCCTTGGGTTATAAACATATGATATGTCCATGCAGCACCGCAGTGGGATTAACAATGCCAATGCAGATGGGCTCTCAAGGCAGGGAATGGGGCAAGGTATACTCAGATAGACCTCACTCCCTCAAGCAGTGTTTTTCAAGGCTCACTTGAAAAACTAGCTTGAGTTCTCCAGGGGGGGAGATATGTGAAGATTAGTTGAAGATAGGTGAAGACTGCCAGCCTATCCAGATAGAATTTTGGAGATAATTCTGTCATCTGTAAATATATATGTAAACCACAGGCTTGTGTCTTAAATGGTAAAAATAGTGTTACAGGAGGAACTGGAAAAAAATGTAACAACAGTGTACTCTACTGACCAAATAAAGCATGTTGTGACCCTTTGATGTTAAAACTCTGAGCCAGTAAGTCTAGAGTGAGGCATCCTGCCTATTGTTTTAAGGCCAGAGTTAATGGCCAGAATTTGCATGCATAAATGTCCTTTATTGCTCTGGTTTCTGACCAGATGTGAAGAATGTAAATGTAGTTTCTGTTAACTCATTGAATCTGAGTGACACCTCCAGGTGCATCTGCAGTTACCCCCTACTGCTCCTCTAGGCATCAAATATTACTTGTTCATACTTGCATTAATAATTCCAAAACCATGATTCATACAAGGTATCAGAATATTTTATCTTGAAGCATACATGATGGCAAACACAATTGTATTGATATTTGACCTCTGTCAATGAGTATTTGTTGGAATTGTAAGGTGGTAACTTAATTTTTAAAGGCACAGGCCACACCCACTAGGAGTTAAAGGTACGCACTCAAAAGAGTTGTAATGGAGGGAATGAGTTAACCTGGCAACCCAGGGAAGTGTGAAGAATGATGTAATGTGAACCAGGAATGTGATTTTAAAAACAGAGAGAATCAGAGAGCATTAAGCATTTTTGTCTTGACCCTCCAACTCATCAGCACTGTCTTGCTCTATATGTAAGTTTATCTTAGACTTGTGCTTTCTCTTAGAAATAGCTAGAAACTAGAAAGATTATAAATATGTAAATTTATCTTTGACTTGTGTTTTCTCTTAGAAATAGCTAGAAACTAGAAAGATTAGAATTAGTGTTTTGCTGTGATGTCAGAACTGTACTACTGAATTATTTTAAGTATTTCTCTGTGATCTCTGAACTCTTGACTAGCACTGTGTAGTAAAAAGTATTGTCTTGTGTTTTTGACTATTTGTTATTAAATATTTTTAAATCCTTTCAACTGTGGCTGTTTTTGTAGACATAATTTAAGCTCTTTAGAGTACTTGCATGCCTTTGGTAAAATTGTACAAAGCCACTCCAATAGCTTTAGCCCTGGGCTATACTACCAATTTGATAATAATATTGCACAGTAATAATTGGACACTCTTTTAAGGGCCTTTGTGTAGCTGTTAAATATTAGTGGGTGGTGGCAGCTGGTACTACTGTATATTCTGGGAAAAGGGGGCACAGCTGGATAACTTGTGCCAGCCATCCCCAAGAGTGTCTGTGTAGTTATATAAACTCTTCTCAAAGTGTGTGTGTGTGTGTCAGCTACTTGGGCAGAGACACGAAGCACTGGTTGGACAGAGAGGGTGCTGGAGGTTTTATCTTGCCCACTAGGCTGAGATCTGGACCCTATAACTGTGCCAGTGGGGAGTCTTATTGGGGACCTGGAGAGCAAGGGAGAAACCAGCCCTGGACTGACTGTGATCTATGTGTGCTCTTAAGGGAAATTGCACTTTACTGTGTGCATTTGCTATCCTTTCCTCCTATATGAGACGGCCCTCACTGGTGTTAGTGGTGAGGATTGAGGCTCCTTGATTGCTGGGCCAGGGCACGGGCATCACACGTCGCCATAGATAAGGTCCCTCAACATATCATGGCTAGCTACAGGTCACCATCTGTGCACCTAGATTCTCATAACACTTACCTAAACCTACTAGAGGTGTTCACTCTCCAACAAAACACCCTATAGGTGACTTTAACTGCCCCTCTACAGACTGGAAAACGTATACTACATCAAAGGATTAAGCATACTGATCTGATACCCACCAACAATAGGGAGCACTGTACCCAAACCCCCACCCCTGTGTCAAATTACTAGTGAGGTCAGATCACAAAGTTGTCTCATTTGAAGTAAAAATCAACCCAGAAAACCCAGCTAAACCAGCAACAGTTAGGAACTCTTCTAAGGCAAACTACATCCTAGTAAAACACCATAGGACAAAATTCAAGAAATCTTCTTTTATTGAAAACAGCTATCTATGCATATTATTCACAGAGTTCCTAAACAAAATGTGGATGGCTGCATAGTGTTCTTGCCTTCTTCAGCTATGTCCACAACCTTAGCAGTATCACACAACAGTGTACTGAACTGGTGTTGAATGGTACCATCTTCACCAATCAGGACGATACATCAAATCTACTGGCTGCTAAATTCAACTCAAACTTCACATCAATATTTCTGGTTGTCGTCTGAACAGCCTAAACATGACCTATCAGGACCACTTGAGATGCTCTTCAACTACAACTTCAAAATGGGCTACATTCCAAGTGAATGGAGGGCCACAACAGTCATTCCCCTCCACAAGGGTGGACCAGCAACAGACCCAGGTAACTACAGACCCATCAGTCAAACAAGTCTAATATGCAAAGCCTTGGAATTAATTATTATGGAAATGATAAACGAACATTCTTGTGGTATAACCATTTGGTTGTTATAGCGTTCTCATCTGTCAATGAGACAATCATCTAATTAATGGACAAATGTAAAACATTGCATACTGCATATCTTGACCTAGTCAAGGCATTCAGTACAAACCCCCTCTCAGGCATTGTTGACAAGCTCTCTGAGCTAGGCAAAAATCTCTTCATAACTTGCTGGATTGCTGGCTGGCTCACAGACAGGACCCAAGAAGTCAGGATCAGTGAATCCATTTCCACCAAGAGACTGGTCACCACCAACAGAGTACCCAAGGGCACTGTGGTGGGCCCACTCCTGTTTTGCATCTGCTTTTCAAAATCCAAGATTAACATTCAAGGTCTCTTGCTCAGCAAGTTCATAGATAAATGTAAAACACTTGTTATTGGCACATAAACATTTTCTATAAACAGAAATAATGCTACAAAAGCCATGACCTTATACTGCCCTTTGGAAAACTGTCAACCCAATTTTGCATTAAAGTCCTTGATCACCCACTAGTAAGGGATCTGTGTTTATGTCATAATCTGATCTTTGATCAACATGTAGCTAAAATGAAAGAAAATCATTCTATGCCACCCAACGTATAGGTGAGGGCATGACATCTGGATCTAAGGAAGTTATAGTACCACTCTACTCAGCCCTTATCAGACCTTTCATTGAGTTCAATATTCCCCTTGGCATGTACCTAACCAGACACGTACAACACCCACAAAGGTTTATCACTAGGAAAATTCAGGGCATAAGTATCCTACCCTAAACTGATCGCCTAAAGGTTCTGTCTCTGTATTCCATCTCCTACAGGCTGCTGAGAGGGGATCTTTGCCTGGCTTATAGGGCTTCCATGTACCCAGCCCTGATGGAACTGTTGCACATGTGCAAAACAAAAAACACTATTCACACCTGGGATTTGAACTTCACTTGTGACATAAACAGAACATGTTGGCAAAACAGATGTGTCCCAAAGGATTTCTGCACTGTGGAATAGGCTCTCCATCCATGTAAAATAAAGATCATCCCTAACCGCATTCAAATGAAACCTTGACAATTGGATAGGAAATCATAAATTTGCCCCTGGTCTAGCCCCATGTCCTTTATAGAGTGAAGCCATCAAGAAGAAAAGTATTATCCTAGTATCACCCCTAAAATCCTTCAGTTACCTCCCTACTAACATGCTCCCACCATATAGATTCCCATGATATTCATGATCCATAAATAAAATCTATGAATATTATTGGGAATAGATTTAGATCCCTGGACTGAGTATTTCACATGCCATTTGACTTTCTGATGTGCAACAGGTTCATCAGTACTGGTTCAGAGTATACCATGTATGCCAACATGTATCCTAGTAGCAATAGGATGGTGAGTTTATTGACAAGGCTTTGATACTACATGGTTCAGGCCTTGTATATGTTTCAGGCACAGTAGTTGCATGTGCCTGAAACATATACTTACTAAAGGAGGCATTGTACTCAATGATTAGTCTAATGAGGGCTGAGTAAAGGGGGACGATGACCTCTCTAGATCTAAGAGAAATTCCTCTGTTTATAAGCTGCACAATACAGAACAACTTTCTTACAACAGTGGACATACATTGGTTGAAAGTCAGGTCAATGTCCATATAAGTTCTGAAATTCCTAAAAACTGAGTTATCTCTTTGGGGTATATTATCAATGAAATAGTTCCATTGTGTAAACAACTTCTTTAGGGATGCAATAATGCATTTTTTGCAATTTGGCCCTTTGTTATTTGCTTTTACTTCACAGAAATAGATGCCAAACAGGAGAGGCCCTAGCACCGAACCCTTAAGGACTCCGCTGGAGACTAGTCTCTTTGTGGCAGTAGCTTCTTCTGTTTTGATCTCCTGCATCCTATCTGTGAGCCATTGGAGGGTGATGCAGGGGCTCATTCCCAGGTTACTTAGCTTTTCTACTATGCCTGTACAGGTATTGTGTCAAAAGCCTTGAGCAGGCTGAAGTTGGCAATGTGTACAATTTCAACTTCATCTATTGCTTTGGTGACCTTTTCAAAAAAAGCCAGCAGGTTGAGTAAGCATGACCTGCCCATGACAAATTCAGACTGAAATGGGTCCAGTGTTTGGAGGTTTCCTAGGTCCTTATCGATCAATTCCATGAAAAGTCTTTCCATAACTTTGCGTATGAGGCTGGTCTGACTTACGGGTCTGTAATTGCCTGGTCTGTGGAAGGTCCTCCCTTATCCTGTTCTGCATTCACATGATACAAAACCTGCATGGAGGCTGAGGTTGACCAGTGTTGTCAGAGGTGTAGCTAAATCATGCTTCATGCTATATAATATGCATTCAAAGATGCTGTCAGGACCCAGTGACGCTGCAGTATTCCTATCTTTTGATAGCACTTTTAGGACTTGGTCTTGTGTAACAGCTGGGTGTGAGCCTGTTTCATGTATTTCTTGTGGGACAGACAGAGAAAAGAGAGAGGGATAGAGTGAACTGAATTTATCATCCTGAAGGTTTACTAGCAGGTAGGGAGCTGGCATTATATTTAAGGTGCTTACCTCACAGGCACAAGTTTGACTCTCACCCTTGACAGGGATATTGCTATTTTTAACATGGCCCACAAGGGCAGCTAGTCCAGTACATACCTAGGAACCTATGAACTATATCTTCAGGCTCAATATACGTAACACCATTCACAATCAGCTCAATGCATTGCTGTGCTTCTGAGATTACAAACATAACTAAAAAAGGCCTTGTGATTGTCTTTGGTTTGCATGGCTATTTTAGCCTCATACTTGGTTTTGATGGATTTTATTAAGCTCCTGAGTTTGTTGGTTATTTCAGTGGCAAGAACTATATCATTCTGGGAATTACTCTTCTGAATTTTGGTCAAAATATTTTACTTTTCATAAAGAGCTTGCTGGTATTATAGCTCCACCAGGAGGGTTTGTTTCTGGGGATGCCCTGCATGTGTTTCTACAGGGTACAGCTGCATCTATGCAGCTGTTTACCTGCATGTATAATGTGGTACTGTATGTTTCCATGTATTCATCAGCTTTAAATGGAATTGGTGGGGATTTTACGCTTGCTAATGTATCACTTAGGAGTAGGTAGTTTCTCTTAGAGAAATTTCTAAAATCCATTAAGTGGAATGGGTCTCTGGTTTCAATTTTATTTTGAAGGAGATGGCTTTATGGTCAGACCTAACAAGTGATGAAGATACACAAGGGATGGTGCAAGATGCCGCCATATTAGTAAGGACAAGGTCCAACATGTTGTTTCCCCTAGTGGGTACTCTGACTAATTGTTACAGGGAATTTTAATTGATAAAGTCCTGGAATTTCTTTGCTTGTGCACTAGTGGTGGTGTAGGTTTCCGAATTTATAGTTGGATAGTTGAGGTCACCAAGAAAAATGGTATTGGGTTTAATACTGAGTGATTACAGTTCCTGTAGATAGGTGTTGTAGCTTTCCTGGATCAAAGAGGAAGTTCTATATCTAGCTAATGTATGGCATGGGACCACTCTGATGGTTATTTGGACATGAAGAAATTCTAGTGCATTGTGCTGCTTTTCCAGCCTTAATGTGAGTTTCTTCTTGATGAAGACTTTTGCCCTCCTGCCCAGTAGCTGCTGTAAACATGTGGAAGGCATTATAGCCCCATTCAGCCAAAGTGCTCTCTGCCATTTTAAACCATGCTTCAGTCTCTACACAGACATCTATATCCTCCAGAGTGAGAAAGGCTTGTAGGAAGTTTTGTTTAGCCTCTTATCATTGATCAGTAACACCTTCATATTATTCTTTGCTTGCTCCACTGTCTTGGTACATTTATCACATTGGCATTGACTAAAAAATGTACTGTGGGAGTAGGCAATGTCTTTGCCAATAAACAGAACAATAGAGGGGGCAGAGTATGTCTCTGCTTGTGCTTTATTTATCTGTCCCTGCTACCTTCCCTATGCCTTCCTTCTTCCCTGCATATCCTTGCTCCTTGCTACCAACCACATCCACCATTATTCCTAAAAAAGAGAAAATGGACAACTTTCCTTCCAGAAATATGCACTTCTTCCCCAAACCATTTTCCACACATTTTACTCTTGACTGTGTTCTGCTTCTTCTTTCCCCATTTCTGGCTGTTACTATCTCCCTCTTTCCTACCCATTAATACAATGACCTGAGTTGTTACTTTATTGTCCTTTTCCTCTGTGGCCTACTCATAGTGCCCATGTTTCACCTATGAGGCACTTTGTAGTTGCATGGTTACAGCAGTAGAGTGATGGCTGCCATTAATGCAGCTTTTTCGCATGGCTACAGCATAGCTTACACTATGTTGGACATCATACCTGCTTGTTCAGCTTTATGTGATATCACCATACCCCTCATCTGTCCAGACTTTTACAGAATGTCCAGATTTTTGGCTCATATTTTTGGTCTGTTCCTCATACATTTTCTGGTTTTCTGGCATGTGGTGATGTGAGGTAGTGCCAGCTGTATCAGAGTGGAGTAGGACAGTGCACGAGTAACATATGCCAGCATAGCTAGCTGGAGTTTTGCAAATAATTATATGTCCTTTGAATATCAGACTGATTTGTATAGATGCTTGTGTTAAACATGTATTTGTAAAGTAGCTTGTATTAAAAAATGTACCAACAGTAAGTCCTGCTGGACAGAAAAGAAATATTCATGTATGTCAGACTGTATTTTTGTAACTGATAAAATGTATATATTTTAACAGATGACACCGGAAGGGAAGGAGTTTAGCTCATCCCAGCTAAACTTAAGAAAAATAGCATGAAAATAAATGACTTGGTTTAGGCCATAAAGATTTTATCTCACAGGTCTGAATGCAGCCAGAGAATATATTATTAGTCTCTGCAGGAATGCTGGAAGTGTTGGAATTGTTTTACAGTTTCCAGATGCTGTAATAAACCTTAGCTAAAGGTCTATGTGTGTACTGTGACATATCCATGCCAAATCCTGGCTCAGTTTCAAGGGAGAGGGGTAGTGTGGGAATCACAGAGTCAGGTGACCAGATGTGATGTCATTCTGTAGCCAGCAGTGAAATTGTATTTGAATACTAGTGGGACATGTGATAAGTGCACTCTGTTACCTGACAAGACACCTATCCACTTTCATCTTGCCTTGCTTTACTAAGTAACAGGGAACAGTAATTCTTCAGTTAGAGAAATATAGTGAAATTAGCTAAATGTTGTTTTTCAGTATCTGACTGAGTCTTTCCATCTGTGTTGTTTTTTATATTTCCTGTGATTTAAACTCTGATGTTTATTGTAAATAGATATTCAGTATTTTCATGTTTTTTATTTACTGTTTTATTTACTATTAAATATATCTAAACCTTTCATTGTGGCTGTTCTTTTAGAAAATATTTAACCTTTGAGAGTACTTGCATTTATTTAGTAGCACTGTGGCGACACATTCCTGAAAGTCTTGCTGCTTGGTTAAATGCTACCATATGTATAAGTATTAATTTTAATAAATGTAATTGGGTACCCTGGTGAGAGCCTTAAAGTAGCCAGCATTGGGTGTTCTGGTGGCAGCAGATGTACTTTATAGTCTAGGTGGAGGTGGCAGAGTAGATAAGCTTTGCCAGTCTTTCCCAGGTGGTTGTATGTGTGTGAAAATCAAATCTCAAAGAGTGTGTGACAGCTACTTTGAATGGGGACACTGAGAGTACTGACTTCGCAGAGAGGGTGGTAGAGGACTTGGCTTGGAACATCAGTCTAAGGACGCAGCTCTGTAGTGGTCAGTGGGGAGTCTTATTTGGGGCCTGGAGAGAAAGCCAAGCCCCAGGACTGGAGTGTGCATTCCCTGTGTGCTCTTAAGGGAAACTGTACTTGGTGCAAAGAGCTGCATCAGAAAATACTGAGTGTGTCTATTTTTTCTTACCATGAACATTCCCCATCAGGCTCCTGAATCACTGGCCCAGAGGAGGGATGTCACATGACAAATCACTGGGATGACCTGAGGAGTGAAGTCACTAAATAATGACATAGATTTGAGTTTCAGACTTCAAATCCTTTAGAAAATGTATGTTAAAACAAACCCTGTTACTTTAGCAACTTTCTAAATTTATAAGAGCAATATTTAAATATGTTCCTATTTTCAGGTCTTTGTCCCTCCATTTTGTCAGCCTTTTTCCAGACATCTTGCACTAAGAGGTTGAGAGGTATGGACATCACACTAGTCCATCTGCATTATTTAGTGCAGCACCACAAAATTACAGAACCTTATGAATACACGCGCACACACACACACACACACACACACACACACACACACACACACAGACCCACACACACACACAAACACACACACAAACTCACGTTTGTAGCAAAGAACACACCAGGTAACATTTATTTCTGCTGGTGGGTATCAGAGGAGGAGACAATGAGAACTGTTAAAAAGGTATGACAGAATATGCATCTGAGTTGAGGTACTTATATATTTGGCTTCTCGTCATCTAACAGAGTCATCAGTCATTTATAACTCTCTACCCACATTACCAAGCATTTATCACAATTCTGTTCATATCATCAGTCATTGCAAATCAACCCCATTTATAGTACAAGTTAAAAAAAATCAGACACAATATACACACAATCCACACCTACAAAACTTCCCAAAACAATAATACCCATGTAAAATAACCACCTAGAAATGAGATCTAAAGAAAAGAGAAACAGCAACAAACCGGACAGAAACTTGCGTTACTGCTAAATAGAACAAAGCTGACAAACTACATTTAACAGTTTTAAACTACCTAAAAGTAATGGCTAAACTGCACATAAGGGTGCCCGCAGGCAGGTGCAAGGGGGTACACTTGCACCTCCCTGGAATGGGCTGGCTGGGAGATTAATTTTATTTTATTTAAAAACAAATACATTGTTTTTTTAAGGGCATTCTTCTTTAATAACACCATAAGCATCTGTGTGAGTGATGGTTTACGTATTCATCTTCAGCACCTGCACGGAATTTGAATTCCAGAAGACATTTGGACTGTGGACGAAGTTACAAGTGAGACGTAAATGTGCATGTGTGTGTTTAAGTATATAAGAGGTGTGTGTATGCGTAACAAATAGATAGGTAGGGGTGTGTATGCATGTATGTAAGAAGTAGGTAAGTAAAGGTGTGAGTGTGTGTGTGTGTGTGTGTGTGTGTGTGTGTGTGTGTGTGTGTGTGTGTGTGTGTGTGTGTGTTTGTGTGTCTCTGTGTGTAAGAGGGAGGTAGCATGGTTCCCCTTCAGACCATTGAGCGTTTAAAACATCAACGTTTAGATCATCGAGACCAGAACATTGTGTTTTAAAACATCGAAGGTTTGAAGGGGAAGAAAAAGGTAAATGTAGGTGGGAGAATGTCTGTGTTTTTGCATGGCACCAAGGTGCCTTGTATACTGTGTGTGTCTATGTGCCATCTGTGTGATGGCACTACAGATAGTGTACAGAAAATCTCCCGTTTAGCGCTTCTGCATATAGCACTAAATGGGATATTTCCCTTTACTCCACTGTATTGCGGTCTCGGAGTTGGAATATTAAAGTAGGGGGTGTGTAGGGGGTGCAGGGGGGGCGAAGTTCCCCTTCATACAATTGTTAAAATTTTTCTTTTTTTTTTTTGGTTGCACGTGTAACCTTCGATGTTCTGGTCTCGATGATCAGAACTTCGATGTTTTGAAATTTCGATGGTTAGACGTGGAACCCTTAGCATACCCCTCAGCTGTCCAGGTTTTTCCAGAATGTCCTGATTTCTGCCCCATATTCCTCCTAAAAAGGGTTGAAGTTGCTAAATAATAGCAGATATTTGAATTTTAGATGTCATATCCTTTAGAAAAATGCATACTAATACAAATCCTGTTATTCTAGCAATTTTCTAAGTTCACGAGAGCAATATTTATAATCTGTCCACATTTATTTTAGGCTTTGTCCAGATTTCTTGCACTAAGAGGTTGAGGTGTGTATATGAGAGAGAGAGAAATGCCCTAGTTAGAGTTAGCAAGTGGAATTCATTTCCAAGTGCATTTTCAAGGAATTGTGAGCTTCAAGGGAAGAGAAGTTTACTGCCGCTCATTCCAAGTCTGATTAAAATGTGCAATTGTTTTGTTTAGCAAATGGTATCACTATTGTGGTACAGACTTTTAAAGCAGTGTTAGTAGCACAGTAGGTAGCAAGATTGTGCTAGACAGTCAAGAGGAGAAGGTTAACACCCACACTACACCTCAAGCAACACATAGCCCTTCTAAACCCACAACACCAACACCCACACATAGCAACACTAAATCCACATATGCAGAGGCCCTTAACTGTAACCTGCCCAAGCAACAAGGACCTCTGAAGCTGAAACGCACACAAACACCAATCACAACCAAAGTGTCACATAGTTCACAACACCAGTGTGCCACCCAGCAACAGCCCCTAAGGCAAGACAATGTACCTAACACTTTAGTCATAGGTGACTCTATAGTCCAGCACACTGATGTCCCTCTCACTAGGTTGAACAAGGAGAAAATTACAGTCAGCTGCCTGTCGGGTGCCAGGATCTGCCACATAACACATGCACTCAAGTCACTCCACAACAAGTACAAATATGACTCTGTCATTGTCCATGTTAGAGTGAATGACTTGAGACGTACCTCCCTGGACTACATGAAAAGAGACATGGAAGAGCTCTCAGATCATGTGGCCCAGGCAGGCATGACCCTAGCCCTGAGTAGCATCCTGCCTTCACCCAGAATGATACCACAATATAAGGACAAAATGTTTGACTTCAACAATTGACTAAGCTTCTGGTGTCATTCAAAGGGGATCCAGTATCTGTCTGCCTGGGATGACATGATTGACAGACCACGATGCTTTGCCAGAGATGGTCTGCACTTGTCGCCCCTGGGATTCAGGTTACTGGCTAAGGCTCTTGCAACCCCTATAGTGCCTTTTTTAGGCAAAGTTCTAAGGACAAAACCACCACCGTAGCAGGTACAAGCATGCAAAATCTGAAGGTAATGCTACTCAATGCTAGAAGTCTAAACCTCAAAATGCACTCTCGAGGCACTCCTAAAAATGGAGAACATCGATATCTGTGCAGTAACTGAGACCTGGTTCAAGGCTCCAGAGAGCACCCCTGCAATAACAGGCTACAGCTCTTACCACACTTTTCAGCCACCAAACCAGGACCGAAACACTAAAGGTGGAGGAGTGTCAATATTCACCAAGGATATTCACACCACCAGGCTAGTTGCCCAACACAATGCGTCTGAAATTCTCCAGGTGCAACTAACACTAGGTAAGACTGAAATCCAAATTGTAGCTTGCTACAGATCCCCCACCATACCCCAAGATTCTCACTACACCTTTCTAAACATACTGGAAAATATTAGGATAGAACCAAACACCCTAATACTGGGTGATTTTAACTACTCTGCCATTAACTGGGAAAACTACTCCTGTACCAACACCTTTGCCCAACGGTTCTTGGAATTCATAAATTCCAACGCCCTGGATCAACTAATCCATAGTCCCAAAAGGGGGTCCAATATTCTAGACCTGGTCATTACCAACATGGGAAATCGATGCTCCACACCTATGGTCACCCCCTTGTTAGTCAGGTCTGACCATAAGCTAATCACCCTTAACATCCAGATCCCACCCCCACTCCCCAGTAAGGAAACCTCCATAAAAACTTCTCCAAAGCTAACTTCATACTACTCAAGTCAGAAGTGACAAACTTCATGACACCCATGCAGACGGGAACTGAAAGTTCAACTGCTGAATCCTACACTAAGGCACTGTACGAGCACATCCACTCATGCATGAATCGTGCCATCCCAAATAGAACCAAGGTGCTCTCATCCAAAAAAAGGAAGCCAATCTGGTGATCCCCTGCCATAAACAAACTTTACAACAAAAGGAAGAAACTGTTGCAGAAAAGAGGAAAATCCCAGGATGCAAAAAACTCCCTTACAAGCCTCAGTAAGAAACTGAGATCCCTCATAAAATCCTCCAAAGCTAGTTACGAAAATAAAATTGCCAAAGATTCCAAAGACAACCACAAGGCATTGTATAACTATGTCAAGAATCTAAATGGCAGTGCTCAGATCTGCTCTGAGCTAAAACATAATGGCATTAAATATACTGATCCCAAGGATATTGCCAATATCCTGGCAGATCGATTCAGTGCCAACTTCACCCCCCCCTCACCCCCTAAATGGCCCGTCTCAATACCGGAAGATTGCCAAATTCCGGTAATAATGGCCACACAGGTAAAAAACGCACTCTCCAAAGCTAAGAATACAGCATCCATGGGACCAGATGACATCCCAGGTTGTGTACTACATGAACTACAAAATGAACTGGCACCTCACCTAAGTGTCATGTTTAATCATAGCCTCACCTCAGGTTTCGTGCCCACTGAGTGGTGCACAGCTACAGTTATCCCACTCCACAAGGGGGGATCCACCTTGGATCCCGGAAACTACTGTCCCATCAGTCTGACAAGCCTTATCTGCAAGGCCATGGAGCATATTATCATGGAACTTCTAAACAAAGACATTGGCAACCTTCAAACACTGGACCCCACCCAGTTTGGGTTCGTGAAGGGCCGATCTTGTCTCCTGAACCTGATTGACTTCTTTGAATCAGTCTCCAGAGCCATGGACAAGGGTAAGGTGGTCCACACAGCCTATCTAGACCTTGCCAAGGCCTTTGACACCATCTCCCACTCTGGAATCATAGATAAACTTACTAAACTAGGCATTAATCCCTACGCTACCCAATGGGTTGCTAACTGGCTTACTGAAAGAACCCACACTGCAAAAGTAGCCGACTCCAAATCCAGCTCCAGACAAGTGACAAGTGGAGTACCTCAGGGTCAGTCCTGGGACTGCTCTTGTTTGACATCTACTTCTCTGAAGTACAGGCCAACACTAAGGGACTCTGGCTAACAAAGTTCGCAGATGACTGCAAACTGGGAGCCATTACTTGAATCCCCAAATGATGTGGATACTCTACAAAAGGGCCTTACAGAAACAGATGCTTGGTGCCAGAGCCATGGGCTCAAGCTCAATGCCAAGAAATGTATAGTTATCCCCTTTGGGAAAAAACATGTATCCGTGAATTACCATATAGGTGGCAGTACACTAAACACCGAAAGTGTGATAAGAAACTTTGGGACACAGGTGGATAGTGGTCTCACCTTTGATAACCACATCGCCACAACAGTCAGGAAATCCTTCTATGTGGCACACCTCATCACTAAGGGCTTTTCATCCAGAAAAAAGGAGGTCATTGTCCCACTGTACTCATCCCTCATTAGACCCATTATAGAATACAATGCCCCGTTTGGTATGTACCTTTCAAGACATCTGCAACAACTGGAAAGACCGCAGAAATACCTCATTAAAAGAATCACAGGCCTAAAGCAGATGCCCTATGCTGACCGCCTTAAAAAACTCCAGCTATACTCTGTTGCATATCGACTACTCAGAGGCGATCTCTGCTTAACATACAAGGCCATGTCAAACCCAGAGCTGTTGGACATGCTACACTTAAAGAAATCCCAATCACTCAGAGCCACACACTCCAGGGATCTAAACCTTGTCATCACAATAAACAAAACATGCTGGAGGGATAGGTTCCTGACCCAGAGACTCCCCAGACTCTGGAATAGATTGCCCATACATGTCAAGCAGAGTGCCTCTCTGGCTCTCTTCAAAAGGAACCTTGATGATTGGATGGGAGAAAGGAAATTCACCCCGGGGATCATGTCAGTTGCCCTGCTAGACAGGGGTCCAGGGAAGTAAATAGTGTGGGAAGAAATAGCCAGGGAATTGTTATGGCTTAGTACCAACCTATGAACCTATGAACCTATACCTGCATCTTGATGCAGAGGGCTGTAGGTTCTACTTTCCCAGCATGTAGATTTGCATTTTAATGGAATGGGGTGCTGCAGTCCTGACTATGTCCTCCTTTGGATGAGATGCCTAGTAACTATGAACCTGTTTTTCAACTTGCCACATATTCCCTATTGCAGTATACCAGCTTACCATTTTTAATGTAATATAGGTAATTTATTCTTTAAGGGCAGCAGACACTGAATTTGTAGATGAAACACTGAAACATAAAGTTGTGTTCTAGCAGCAACCTCTTCATTAATTTCAGATCTCTTTAATGTGGAATTATTCAGATAACCTTTACTTTGGCAGAGATTGTGTATTTTGACTGATATTGGTGGATTGCAATGACACAAGTTTGAGTGGACTTTTATGGTTGAAATATTCTGAATTGGGCATTTTGTCATTGGTTCATATGTTTTGTTTCATTGCTTAATGGAAAAATGTTCAAAACTATAAATTTAAAACATGCTCTAACAAGTGGTGCTGTATTATACAAGAATATAATTCAATTATATGTTATAATTAACACAGTCATGAAGGTGAATCAATGAACTTTTGCATGGTCCCAAAAATGTGTGCAAGGGGCCTATGATCTGAAAACAGCCCAAAGGTAAACTTAACCTGCCATTGGCCAGATGTATTTTCTTTGAATGTAGGTTTTAATACTGTCAGTTAATGTGAGTTTCAAAGGTAAAGAAATGTTAATGCTAAGTCTGTTTTCATTGTAAGACTATTGCTTTGTTTAGCAAATGTCTATCAGTGTTTGTGCTACAAAATTTGAAATAAAAGTTATAAATTAAATCCAAATATCAGTAATCATTGTAGAAGTAAAGAATAAAACAGTATGCACACTGAGAGTTTTGAACAGTGTTTATGGCAACTGGGGAGAAATTGCCAAGTAATGGGATATTGGAATGGCTGCATGGGGGGCTGTGTGTGGGGACTCTGGGTTTGCACGCACTGCAAATCTATCCTGCAGGCTCCCTTGACTGCACACATTAAATAAATGAATCCAACCTTCACTACACTAAATCAGCAATACCACAAGATTATGTAAAACATTAAGCAGATAGAAACTGAATTAGACTGAGTAGAAAGCCATCCACAAGACAACTCATTTGAAAAATCTGTTTAACCTACACAAAGCCTTATTAACAAAATACAGAATTATCACATCCCATTGAAATGAATGAGGAGCTGTAAAAATAGCAATAATTCAGACACAAAAAAGTAACTGGAATATGTGGTGGTTTGGTTTGTGTGCTCTATTATATATCTTGTACTATATGATTAGAGAACTCCATTCACCAACTGTCATGCAACTTGTTCTGTACATTGCAAGATATTTTAGGTATCACATACCCAATTCCAACATATACAGTATATATTTAGCTGGTATATTCTGCATAGTTGCTAACTACATTATAATTCATATTTGTCCTTGTTGTGCCCCATTGTCTATTTAGAACTTCACTGTAATAGTTTTGCTGTGATTGGCAGGCATTTGGCTCACTGTTATGTTAATTCTTGCAAAGCCTAAGGCAGTAAACTACATACAACTTACTCCTGGATCCAGGCTCCATTATGGGTTGCCCAGAATACAGTTTTACTGAGGAGAAAAAGTGAAACATCATGCTAATTAAAAGCATTGTTGCACAGCCTAAAATAGTAACTGTAATGTAGCATCTGGAAAGTATAGTTAGCGCTTTCTTGTGTTCCCTGCTACAGGAACCAACATATATGGAGCACTTCTGTCTCTCTTTATTTTTATTTTATTTATTTTACATTTGTTTACCTGCTGAGCAAGTTTCCCATTTTCAGAGGAGGCCCAAGGAGAAAAGCTCCACACATAAAAAAATTGACTGTACAACAATATACACAATTAATGTAATTAAGAATATACATGATAAAATATGCATAGAAAATTATCTTTAGAGAAAATCATCACAGTACAATATTAGCAATACACAAACATACAGATGCAAGTATACTTAAAAATACATGCAAAGATATACATTAGAAAATATGCAAAAATAAGCATAAAGAGTTATCCATAGAGAACGGAGTTGGTAGTAAATAGGAAAATTGAGTAGATAGTAGAATGGAGTACATAGTAGAAGGAAAATAGAGTAGATAATAGAATGGAGTACATAGAAGAAGGAAAATAGAGGAGATAGTAGATAAGAAGAATATGTGCATAAGAAGTTAACCATGAAAAAAGAGTAGATAGTAGTGTGAAGGCTGCCAGCCTAGCCAGAGAGAGTTTTGCAGATAATTCTGTCATTTGTTAATATGAATGTAAACTACAGGCTTGTTGTCTTAAATGTAAAGAAATACTGTTACATGTGGACATGGAAAAAAATGTGACAACAGTGCACTCTACTGTAAGAAAGCTAAGTCAAGCATTTCATGACTGTCTTTGATGTTTACAATTCGGCTTCAGAAGGGCTAGATGAAGGCTTCCTGCCTATTGTTTTAAGGCTAAAGTTAATGACCAGAATTTGCATGCATAAATGTCCTTTATTGCTCTGGTTTCTGCCTAGGTATAAAAGAATGTAAATGCAGTTTCTGTCAGCCCGGGAACACCAGGGAAGTGTGAAAGGATGTAATGGAAACAAGGACTGCAATAGCAATTTAAACAGAGAGAATCAGAAGGCATTGAGCATTTTTGTCTTGACTATCCAACTCACAGCACTGTCTTGCTCATATGTAAGTTATCTTAGACTTGTGTTTTCTTTTAGAAATAGCTAGGAACTAGAAAGATTAGACTAAGTGTTTTTCTGTGATGTCAGAACTGTACTACTGAATTATTTTAAGTATTTCTGTGTGATCTCTGAACTATTGACTAGCATTGTGTAGTAAGAAGTATTGTCTTGTGTTTTTATTATTCATTATTAAATGTTTTAAAACCTTTTAACTGTGGTTGTTTTGTGTAGAGATAATTGAAGCTCCTAAGAGTACTTGCATGCCTTTGGTAAAACTGTACAAAGCCACTCTAATAGCTTTATCCCTGGGTTATACTACCAATTGGATAACAATATTGCACAGTAATAATTGGACACCCTTTTAAAGGCCTTTGAGTAGCTGATAAATATTAGCTGGGTGGTGACAAGTGGTACTACCGTATAGTCTGGGTAAAAGGGCACAGCTGGAGAACCTGTGCCAGCCTTCCCCAGGAGTGCCTGTGTGGTTGTATAAACGTATCTCAAAGTGTGTGTGTGTGTAAAAGACTTTTGGCTGGGACATGAAGCACTGGTTGGACAGAGAGGGTGCTGGAGATTTTAGCTTGCCCAGCTGGCTGAGATCTGGACCCTATAGCTGTGCCAGTGGGGAGTCTTATTGGGGACATGGAGAGCAAGGGAGCGACCAGCCTCGGACTGACTGTGATCCCTGTGTGCTCTTAAGGGAAATTGCACTTTACTATGTGTATTTGTTATCCTTTCCTCATATATGCGGCATCCTCTCTGGTGTTAGTGGTGAGGACTGAGGCTCCTTGATTGCTGGGCCAGTGCACGGGCATCACAAGTAGATTGAAGGAGAATATATTATAGAAACAAAATGCTGATAAAAGTAAAAAAACACCACCGGAGCAGAAATGAGCTAGACGGTATCCTTTAATACATAGATCTGGTACCTCGGCTGTTCACCTTCAACGGACAACTAATACAAAATACGGCCATCTTAAATACATTTCAAAAAACTCTAAATCATTTAATCACATTCAGTTAACGATAATTTAAACAATCTTAATAAAATGTTAATGTTAATGTTAAATAATATGTTATGTAGTGTTTAAGTTTAAATTTTGGAATGATGTTAATTGAAATTAATTATCATTAATTGAATGTGATTAAATGATTTAAGGTTTTTTGAAATGTATTTAAGATGGCCATATTTTGTATTAGTTGTCCGTTGAAGGCAAACAGCCGAGGTACCAGATCTATGTATTAAAGGATACCTTCTAGCTCATTTCTGCTCCGGTGGTGTTTTTTTTTACTGAAGGAGGATGTACCCTTAAAACCTTAACCAGTTATGGCATCATTGTAAGATCAAGTGAAACACTTGAGAAATAGACTTGATTTGCTACATCACACAATTTGATTGCATAAGACCCTAAAGCATATTAGAGAATATGTAGTTCTTAAATTCTGAGCTATCTTTTGTGTCTTTCCTAGCTGTTTTTTCAGGCAACTGTTAGAAAGTATATACATTCATCCGCATTGTTTACTGATGGATGGTTTTCTTTGCTTTCATGTTGTAATAACACCTATCCCATATTCAGAAACCCAAGGCAGAGTTAAAACGGAGTTTGTGAAATAAACAACAGCATAGCACAAATGTGTCTTCCTGCACAAGTGAAAGAGGAAAACTCTAGCCAGGCATAACAGGAATGCACCAGCCAAGATCAGATATAATCAGTTTTGTGATCTGTTAGCTGTTTCAGTTCACACAGCTGAGTCATAGCTAGGTTATCTGTATGGTAGATATTTAACAAGTAATATTACTTGGCACTTACAGAAGCATTTCAGGTCATAAATAAGCTATAAGATGTTTTATAACTTTTTTGTAAATTCCTTTTTAAGTCCTTTTTCTTTACAATTCTGAACTTTTATACATTTATTCTCCATAACATACATAGGTAAATATTAAATATTTTGGTACATGGGCAGTTTTACAATACCTAGAATTTTCAATAAAATATTTAAGCAGCCATACGTGAGTGCATCTTAGTTATTTTATTTTAACTTCTTTTAAATTGACACTAAAACATGCAGTATACACATATATATATATATATATATATATATATATATATATATATATATATACACATATATATGTGTGTGTGTGTATATATATACATATATATATATATATATATATATATATATATATATATAAATTACTGAATTCCATATATATATATATATATATATATATATATATATATATATATAAAATTATTGAATTCCATAGACACACCACAATGTTGATGGCAAGAACCATAACAGACACTCTAAGCAAACTACACGTGCATGACTAAAATCAACATTGTATGTAACCAAAAAAAAATTATTTTGCAGGAGAGCAAGCCCTGTGCACCCCTCCATAGGGGGCTGTTCTACCACACCCACTGCTAATTATATATACTAACTCCAAGATCTCACAATCACTGGAGAAAGGGATGATTCCCCCACTCGGAGATTGTTGATCTATCACTCCTTTCAACCATCTGCATATGCTAACATTTTGTGGTTGACCAATCAGCCATTGACATTGTGGTGTGTTGACGTAATAGGGCTGCTGTTTAATCATAATAGCTGTATTGAAATTTTTAAGAAACATTAACTGTATCTTAATCGACATTAGACTATATTAAAAAAAAACAAGACAAGATAAAAAAAAAACAAGTCATTGATGTTGCAACTTACTTTATTTTTTCAGCCATTTGCTTAAGTAGATCAGTTTATTTATTTACATTGGTTGTTTCAAGGGATGCTCTTTTTTATTGACAACATTTGCAGACACCAAAAACAAGCATTCACAAAGAGCAGTAATGGCTGGAGGTGCTAGATATTTTCTGGCTAACTTAGCTAGGACTGGGTAATTGTTCTTGTGTAGCTTCCACCATTGCAATGGATAGGAGTCAATGTCGATTTGTTTTTCAAGTCTGTATCACTCAACAATTGGCTCATCTTCAGAGTCTGATGAAAGTTCTTGCATTCGCCTTCCCTTTCTGGGGGGTTCTTCTTCTGGTTGACGATTATCATGTCGATCAGAATTTTCCACAAGAACTTCTAGCTTTTGCCAAACCTTGTGTCTTTTGTCCTTTAGCAAGCATTAAGATTTTTGAAACATGGGTCCAGTGCAATCGCAATTCCTAACCATGAAAGGTTGAGGTTCAGTTTGCATTGTTCAAGAATCATCAAAAATGCATCTTTGAAACATACAATATTAGCAGTTTCATCATCAGATACTACCATTTCGACTTCAAAGTGACAGAGAGTTGGAAGTATCACTGAGCAGAAACATACTGCTCTCTGTCCAGTCATTCTGTAGCTTAGTGACAGGGATTGAGAACCTTTTGTACCAGACACAGTTTCTCCCATTCTGTCTCCGTTGGTAGAGTGAACCTGTGTTCGTGGCCTTGCTGCGCTAGAGTTTTCAACACAGCTTCTTTGTTGTTTAGAAGTTGTTTGATCATCTGAAGAGATGAATTCCAATGTATGGGAACATCCTGAACTGATACAGTTGTAGCTGCATTGTCAACTCTGCACTCTTCGCAGGACTGTGTTTAAAGTGTCCCACAACTTTGAAGCATTTAGCTTGGAGGCCTTCAATTCCAGACTATGCAACTGCTTTATTTATAGACAACTGAAGGCTGTGTGCTGCACATGGCATATTCTGAAATGGCAGTCTTCCTAAAGCAGATGTCACATTACGTGCTTTATCAGTGCCAAAAGTCTTTCTCATAAATTCCCCATGATCTCGCCACTGATGAAAAGTGCTCTGCACAGTTTTCTGAATAAATAGTGTCGTTCTTCAATTTGCTTAATGCACAGTGCAAAGAAGTGAGAAATCCAATCTTTGTCAATGAAACAAGTAACACAGAGGTAGATATCAGTAGCCACTGACTACCAATAGTCGCCTGTTAAAGCTACAAATTCGACTCCTGCTATAACCTGACTTATTTTATCTCTCTTGTTCATACAATTCAATTGCTAATAACAGACATGGAAGGCAAAGTATACAACAGATTTCCACTGGTGACAAGAATAATGTCCTGGAGGCCTTCATCATTGATAGTGTTAATTGGTCAACTTTTCTGAGCAATCCATCTTGCAATGGCGTTAGTAATGTTGTATTTCCCTTGATCCATTGGTTTTGCCATCTCCTGAAGTTCAACTAATTTAGACCGATGATGCATTGATTCAACTTTTGTTGATGGCTCATCATGAACGATAAATGCATGCTTGGTTCACAGGTGATAATTCAGTGATGATTTGCTACGATGATATTTAAACTTTTTCTTGCAATATTTGCAAACCACTGTATCACTACTTTTAAAAACAAACTTTCCATTCAAAATTATTCTTTCCACCTTTGATTCTATTTGACCCAACTTCAAAAACAGACACTTTCTCATATACTCTCCATGATGATGCCATTGATGAACAGTGTTGTTCCATTGAACAAACTTCCATTTATCGCTCGCAAAAGTAAGACAAGTATAACACAGGAAGTGATCAAGTGAAGCTGACCCGGTGCTGCTTATCTAACAACGTTTAACCATGTAGGTGTCATGTTAAAAATTTTAATCACTGATAATTTTTTCACTTTAATCGCACACGTTAATGATGATTAATCAACAGCCCTAATAGATATGTGTGTGTGTGTGTGTGTGTGTGTGTGTGTGTGTGTGTGTGTGTGTGTGTGTGTGTGTGTGTGTGTGTGTGTGTGTGTGTGTACGTATATATATATATATATATATATATATATATATATATATATATATATATATATATATATATATTTTTATATATATATATATATATATATATATATATATAGATCCACTTTGAATCATCGAATGTTCAGAACATCGACGTTCTAATCATCAAGACAAGAACATCGATGTTCAGAACATCAAAGGTTTAAAGTGGAAGTGCCAGGTAAGTAAAATTGTAGAATTTTGGGTGTGTATGCAGGGCAGCAAGGTTCCCTGCATGTTGTGTGTGTGTGTGTGTGTGTGTGTGTGTGTGTGTGTGTGTGTGTGTGTGTGTGTGTGTGTGTGTGTGTGTGTGTGTGTGCCATCTGAGTGTTGGCAGTGCAGGTAGGGTACGGGAAATCTCCCGCTTAGCGCTAACGCATATAGTGGTAAACGGGAGATTTCCCTTACCCCACTGTAGTCCAATCTTGGAGTTGGAATATTAAAGTAAGGGGGGTGTGGGGGGTGCAGGTGGGCGAAGCTCCCCTGCATAAAATAGTTTTTGTAAGTGTTTTTGGTTTTGTGTGGTTCATTTTGAAACTTCGATGTTCTGAACATTGATGTTCTTGTCTTGATGATTAGAACGTCGATGTTCTGAACATTCCATGATTGCCGAAAAAAATGTTGCGAGAGAGAACAACTTAAAAAGTAACCAGCGCTATCTTCTCTTAACAACAGATTAAGAGGGAACGCATAGCCACAGTAAAACAGCCAGGTTTATTGAAGTACTCACAATACAACACTGTAATAGTCCACAATAAGAACGGTTTAGCGCTTTCACCTAACTAATAGGCTTCATCAGAACTACAGTGAAGCCTGTTAGGTGAAGCTAAACCTTATTGTGAATTACAGTGTTGTGTGAGTACTCAGCTCTTAATCTGTTGTTAAGAGAAGATAACATTCCATGATTCAAAGTGGATCCATAAATATGTGTATATATATATATATATATATATATATATATATATATATATATATATATATATATATATATATATATACATATATATATATATATATGTATATTTTATATATATATATATATATATATATATATATATATATATATATATATATGTATGTATATTTTATATATATATATATATATATATATATATATATATATATATGTATGTATATTTTATATATATATATATATATATATATATATATATATATATATATATATATATATATAGCAGTGTACGGTAGCATTGTTGCCTCACAGCAAGAGGTTCTCCCATTCGATTCTTGGCTGGAGCGTCTTCTGTGTGGAGTCTGCATGTCCTCCCCGCTGTTGAGTGGCATTTGAAAGACATGCATAAATTGGGCTTCGGGCTGGCAACTCAGCACCATTAAAATCTACTGCCAGTCATTAGCAGACCAGAGTTCCGCTGTGACGAGCCATAACCAGGAAAAGGTGGAAGAAGAAGATATAGCTATAGCTACATACATATATATATGGTTCTACCTGACTTCGTCGACAGCGCAGAAGACCGACATCGGAATTCGGAGCTCCAGAAGATCGAAATCGAAGAAGACCGCCTAGAAACGCGAGTGGCAGAACATCGACAGTGCAGAAGACCGACACGACGGATGACAACACCAGCGCCGAGGATGCCGACATGGGGAAAGGCTGTGTGAGTATGCGGTAGTGACGGACGTTAGTGCGAGCAGGTAAGTGTGGAGATTGGTCTGTGGGGATAGGGGTGGGTTAAGTGAGTTAGGGTTAGGGAGCGATAGGGGTGGGTTAAGTGAGTTAGGGTTAGGGAGCGATAGGGGTGGGTTAAGTGAGTTAGGGTTAGGGAGCGATAGGGGTGGGTTAAGTGAGTTAGGGTTAGGGGCGATAGGCGGGTTAAGTGAGTTAGGGTTAGGGAGCGGGTAGGTAAGTGTGCGATAGTGACGGACCTTAGGGTTAGGGTAAGGTTTAGTGTGGGCTTGTAAGGATTTTGGTGTGCTTGTGTTGTGTGTGTGGTTTGTGGAATGGGGATGTGTTTTGGTTGTTGTGGTGTGTGCAGTGTATGGGGTTTCGTGTTTGTGTACCGTCGGTTATTTCGTTGTCGGTTATGTGTGGTTTCGTGTTTATGGACTGTCGAATATGTGGTGTCGGTGATGTGGTTGTCGGTGTTGTGTGGTTTCGACTATGTCAGGTAGAACCATATATATATATATATATATATATATATATATATATATATATATATATATATATATATGTATATATACATGTGTGTGTGTGTGTGTGTGTGTGTGTGTGTGTGTGTGTGTGCATGTGTATGTCTAAAATCAACCTAACAAACCAAGAAGTATGCTTTTTTTCTTCTTTTAAATAGAAAATTAACTATAGTTTGATTTTTCTTTCACTGAAAATAATCTGCTTGTGAACTAAGGCAAAACTGTCTCCATTGTAGTATACTTGCTACTGGTGGTTTCAGTTGGCAAAAGTTTGTCAATATAGCACAAATTACATTTTTTTCTGCTTTATGTTCCTACATTACAGCCTATAAGTAAGAAAATGTTCTGCGTTAAATATCCTCCCCTAAAATGAGTGGACTGTTATTGTCATGTGTGTGAACTGTTACACACTGCCAAACAAATGCAGAAATCCTCAGAAATTCTGTTGCAGACAAATAGAAGTATGTGTTGGCAACTTGGCATACAGCGGCTTTGCAGGAGAGGAGTGATGCTTATCAAAGAACAGATGGACATGTTAACCTCAGTACTGACTGCCCTAAAGATGACCTTGCCACTAAAGAACCTAAGTAATCATGATAAGGATGAAGTATTCTTCATTGCCTTTCAAAGATATTCCAATCAGGTGTATTAGGCTCTATCTGACTGAGCTAAAATTTCATCTTCATAACTTACAGGAGTAGCACTTAAAGCATATATGTGCATGTAAGGGGCTGAATATATGGACTATTAAAAACTAAACAAAGACCTGTTATGTAGAGCGGGTGTGTCTTATGAAACACATGGAATGAAATTTCATAACTGGACATTTAATTCAACTAAAACCATAAGAGCACAAATGTTAAACTTATGGTTAAAACCTGATGGAAACATTAGCAGTAAAATGGTAGACAATTAAGCAGTGGATAAATGCTAAAGGGCATTTCCATATAATTTATGTAAATGCACTTTTCAGAGTGACCCTAAGAGTACTGATAAATTGGCTGTGCTAACTGAAAAGTTAGTAACCCTGACTACGACCCAGGCAACCCAAGTTCAACTGACAGCTCAGATGCTCGATATATCAGACAAGGAGGATGGGCACACCCATACTTGGGGAAGGGGCCACACCCATACTTGGAGGAAGGATGATGGTCTGGAATGCTGATCTGCTGACAGAACCTCAGCTGGAGAGCCAAGGCCCATCATGATGAGAGGAGCTAATGATGGGGAAGATGTGGGTATGTCACCTTCAACTGATCTGTCTGCCCACATGGGACTGCACATATGTGCAAACCAGCAGGCATAGAAAGCCCTTGCAGTGATGCAAGATTTCATGTCATCACCAAAAGTAGGATGAAGCGAAAAAAACATAAGCTGTTTTCATTGCATGCTAGCCATTGAGAGTACAAAGCAGACTCATGGCTGCCTTGATGATGACTCCCTTCTGATAAGGTAGTATCTGATCAAGAGTAGGCTTGATGAATGACAGGCATAGGCGCAACAATAATAGAGAAATTAGACGTTTTTGAGGATTCCCAATAGGAGTCTATGTTATTATTAGGCTAACTGCCCTTGCCATACATTTTAATCATAGCCAATTATCCATTTGGTGATTAAAATTAACCTTTCCCATTGGAGTTTAGATTCACCTGACCCTTTCTAAGATCTATATCTATCTATATATTACTCAGTCAAACCATAAATATTTCAAGGGGACCCATGCGTTGGGTTAAAGAATTTTGGAGCTGACTCTGGTCATTAGTACTACAGCTGGGTGTTTTGGGGTATATTTCCTATTTCCCATCCATTGATCCAAGTTACACTTAAATGTGGTCAGGGATGAGCTTTATTTTACATGGATAAGGAGTCTGTTCCAGATGGCGGTATCCTCTGTGAGATATACCTGTCCTTCAAACCATTCTGTTAATGTTGTAGAAGAGGTTGAGGTCACTGGATCAAGTATTTCTGATAGCATCTGACTTACAGATGTGTAGTAATCCATCAGTAACAGGTCAGAGAATGTTGTGTATGTAATGTGAATGGTTCAGTGTTTAGACTTAAGCCAGATGGTGCCATAAGATTTTGCAAACATTTCCAAACACCGAATGGCATATCTGGATTTATTGCGTCTAATACCTAGAATAGTTGTGCTGAGAGAGAGAGAGAGAGATTAGGCAGAATAAGGCTTTTGACCACTCTAGATTTAATCAAAAGGTACAGGCAGATTCTCCTCATCCCAAAAGCAAAAGTGAATACATTTTCCACCCTTGAAGGTTTTCTTCATTATGCTGTCTTATCTTTTTGGACTTCAAGGAGCTCCTGCCATATTTCAAAGGGTCAAGGAAAAAGTTCTTCACCTTCACACCAGGTGATCAGATGTGCACCTTGATTACATAGTAATTTATTCAGAAGATTAGGAGTCACATTTATCCAAAGCACAAGCTGTCCTGAATTATTTAAGACAAGCAAGACTTACACCAAAAAATAAATTTTGCATGACAAAAGCCAGATAGTTAGGCTATGTGATTGGGATATCAGTAATTAGACCCCCAAAAAGACAAAATAGAGGGTGCCAAAAACTATCTTGCACCTAGTACCAAACAACAAATGAAAACATTCTTAGGAGTAGCAGGATGCTATAGAAAATTCATACTCAACTTATTTTTATAGCCTGTCCTCTAAAACACCTGACAAAAGGTAAAGCTCCCATTCAGGTAAGGTAGAAGTTCACAGCAGCAGACGAGGCTTTAACCATCTGAAAGCTTTCATGTTCATTACCAGTCTTAGTTGCCCCTGACTTCACTAAATCTGTTACTGTATGAACCGATAGTTACAAAGTTGTGTTATCTCAGGTAGTAAGTAGTAAGGAACACCCCAGTCTGCTACCTCATTAAAAAGCTAAATGACGCTGAGACATGTGGGTACTAACTTCATTGCAGCACTACTTGGTGAAACATAGCTTCAATTTGGTAATGAACTATGCACTCCTGCAACAGTTGCACAAGCAGTGTGATATGAACATCAACATATTTAGGTGGGATTTATAAATATAACCACTTTCATTTTGCCATTAGACATATGGCTGAAACAAACACAAGAATTTAATGGATTATCCTGGATCCTGGTCTTATAGCTCAGCTTCAGTATACCAGGGATTATGTATTGGTGGGCGTCATTGTAGTACAGTAGTAATCTGATGTGTCATAAATGCTGTATATATACAAACTATATAACGGTAAGGTGTGTGTAGAGAACATGTTATGGCAGTAAAAATGTAATACTACATGTGCAATACTTCAGTCTACTGTGAATCACCTGAAGAACTGCTGTTAAAAGCAGGGCTGAAAGCTTGTGATGTCAAAAATGTTTGCCTCTCACAGAGAAGGATTTTGAGAACAAAAGTAGACAATCTTGGTTTTTCTCTGATAGGGTCATAGGTGTGTACTAGGCTGATGGCCCTGGGGCCTTTACAAGCCTAGCCATAGGATTACCCTGGCATCGTGCCACCCAACCTTAGTTCCCAGTGCCTCTGTTGAGTAGGGCCTCTGGAGTTATCCCCGGGTGAATTTTCTATTTCCCATCCACTCATCAAGATTACTCTTCAAGAGGGTCAGCAAGGTGCTCTGCTTGACATGTATGGGAAGTCTATTCCATAGCATGGGCAGTCTCTCGGTTATGAACCTCTCCCTCCAGTACATTCTGTTGATTGTGGTAATGAGGTTGAGGCCTCTGGAGCCTGTGGTGTGGATGGATTGGGATTTCTTTAGCTGTAGCATTTCTAACAGAGCTGTGTCAAACATGGCTTTGTAAGTTAAGCAGAGATCGCCTCTAAGTAGGCGATATGAGACAGAAAATAGTTGGAGTTTTTTTGAGTCTGTCCATATAGGACAAGTGTTTAAGGCCTAGGATCCTCTTTGTGAGGTACTTTTGCAGCCTCTCCAGTTGTTGCAGGTGTCTAGTGACATACATGCCAAATGGGGCAATGTACTCGATGACTGGCCTAATGAGAGAAGAGTAGTGGGAGACAATGACCTCTTTCTTCTTGGATACAAAACTCTTAGTAATGAGATGTGCCACATAGAAGGACTTTCTGACCACAGTGCCAATGTGGTGATCAAAAGAGAGGTTGCTATCAACCTGTGTTCCCAGATCTCTTATAACGTCTTCTGTGTTTAGTGGACTACCATCAATGTGGTAATTCATGGGAACCGGGTTTTTCCCAAAGGGGATGACGACACATTTTTTGGCATTGAGCTTAAGGCCATGGTTCTGACATCAGTCGTTGGTCTCAGTGAGGCCATTCTGTAGGATGCCAACATCACTTGGGGAGTTAATAATAGCTCCCAACTGGCAACCATCTGTGAACTTTGTCAGCCAGAGTCCCTTGTTGGTCTGGACTTCAGAGAAGTAGATACCAAATAGGAGAGGACCCAGGACTGAACCCTGTGGGACTCCACTCGTGACTAGTCAGCAGTCTGACTTGGAGTCAGCTACTTTCACACTGTGGGTTCTATCTGTGAGCCAGTTTGCAACCCACCTAGTGATATAGGGGTTGATGCCTAGCTTAGTGAGTTTTTCTATGATTCCTGAGTGGGGAATGGTATCAAAGTCCTTGGCCAGGTCAAGATAGGCTGTATGAAGCACCTTGCCTTCACCCACAGCTCTGGTGACTGGCTCAAAGAAGTCAACCAAGTTGAGCAGACTTGATCTACCTTTCACAAAACCAAACTGTGTGGGATCCAGAGTTTGTAGATTCCCTATATCCTTGTTTATTAGGTCCATGATGACGCATTACATAGTTTTGCATATCGGACTTGTCAGGCTAATGGGGCGATAATTCCCGGGGTCTGTAGTCGCTCCTACTTTGTGGAGAGGGATGACTGTAGCAGTGTGCCATTCAGTAGGGACAAAGCCTGAGGTGAAGCTGTGACTGAACAGGGCACACAGGTGAGGTGCCAGTTCACTCTGTAGTTCATGTAGAGCACAGCCAGGGATATTGTCAGGTCCCATAGAAGATGAGATGAGATGAGAGAAAGTTGTGGAAATACCAGGAGAATCGATGTTAAATCTGTGGGGCTACTCAAGGAGTACCAGAAGCCTAGTGTAGATGTGTTTAGGATTGCAAGACAGCTTGACCAGGGCTGCAGTACCAAACACTGTTGAATTATAAGGAATTGTGTGTGTCATTGAGAGGCTTTAAAAGTAGACTAATAACACAGAACTGAACTTTAAGAAAGTGAATGTATGTTAAGCAGGTGTGTTTGCTTACTTTAAGTTAAAAGTGGAAGTTTGACTTTTTCACTGTGAACTGCACTTGAAGCAAAGAAACTGTCTCAAGTATATTATACTTGCAAAATATATATTTTATATATATATATATATATATATATATATATATATATATATATATATATATATATGCATACAGAGAGAGAGAGAGAGAGAGAGAGCTCAGTGTTGTACATGATCCACCCACAGGGAACCTAAGGACACTCCTTCAGTTTTCAGGATTAATACTGAATGTGGTAAGAGCACCTTTTTGTTTGACATGTTGTGGTAGATTATTCCAGATATGGTTAATGTGCTCAGATATGAATCTGTCATGCCAATATGTTATATTAACTTACTGATAAAGATACGATCTTATGATTATTTTCTATTACCAGTCAAAAATCCCAAGACCCTAGTTAGCCATGTAACTTTAAAGAGAAATTGCTGGATTCCCTAAACAAGCTTTGCTATTTATGCATCCTTCTAATTGGCTAATTTCCAAACCTATATTGCAATTACCTGCTCCCACAATGATATTTAAAGCACACATATGTCTTGTCTCTTAGTTATATTTACCATTCTGTTTATATCAACCCTTAAGTAACAATCCAACTGTTAAGTAACAATTCAACTGTAAAGTAACAGTTGAATAAGCAGCCCAGCATTATAAGTGAATCAGTACCCATGTGACAATATAACATAATTAGAAATGGATAATATGGAGGAGGTTGCAGCATACCCTACAACACAGCTGTGGTGAAACTTGCTGAGTATTAGACTGGTTATCCAGCTTGTAATGTTTAGAAAAACAAACATCGGTCCAAATAGCTGTCACTCAAATTCCCACGGTTGTTACATTTTTGAAAAAAGGGCTCTATATTAGAACACAGAATATTCAAAATGTCAGCTGTTCTAATACTGAACCCTAGCAATCAAAAAAAAAAAAATTGAACATTCGGAACAGCGAATTTTTTCCTAGGGGAAAAAATTTGCTGTTCCAAAACACATAGACACAACACAAGCACACCAAACAAACAGCAATCCACACACATACACCTAAACTCTAACACCTAACCCTACACTAAACTATACAAACACCACTAACTATCCACTTACCTTAACCCAAACCCTAACCTTAAGGTCTGTCACTATCGCACAGTCACCTCACCCGCGCCCTAACCCTAACTCACCTAACCCACCCTAACCCACACGTCCACACAATCGCACACTTACCTGATCTGCGCCCTAACCCTAACTCACCTAACCCGCCCTAACCCACCCATCCACACAATCGCACACTTATAGGTTCATAGGTTCGTACTAGGCTATCTGCCCTAGGGCATTTATAAGCCTAGCCAGAGTGTGTGTGGCTTTCACCACCCCTTAGGATGAGAATACTACGCCCATTTAGGGTTTAGTTTACTGTGTCTCTGTCTAGTAGTGACACAGAGATGACCCCCGGGGTAAACCTATGATCTCCCATCCACTCGTCAAGACTTCTCTTGAATAGAGTTAGTGAGGGGTTCTGCCTAACATGGATTGGGATTCTGTTCCAGAGTGTAGGGAGCCTCTGGGTTATGAATCTGTCCCTCCAGCACATCCTATTTATTTCTGTGTTGAGGTTTAAGTCTCTTGCTCTCGTGGCTCTGATGGATTTGGATTTTCTGAGGTGGAGCATGTCCATTAATTCCGGATTGGACATGGCCTTGTACGTTAGGCACAGGTCACCTCTGAGTAGGCGGTATGCGGCAGCATATGACATATGTTTAAGACCCTTTATCCTCTTGGTGAGGAACTTTTGGGGTCTTTCCAACTGCTGCAGGTGTCAGGTAAGATACATCCCAAATGGGGCATTGTACTCAATCATTGGCCTAATAAGAGAAGAGTGCAGGGGCACAATGACCTCTCTTGATCTAGATGTGAAACCCTTCATGATAAGGTGGGCAATATAGAAGGTCTTCCTAACCACTTTGGCAATGTGAGTGTCAAATGAGAGGTTACTGTCAACCTGGGTCCCTAGGTCCCTGATTACCTCTTCTGTACTTAATGGATTACCACCTATGTGGTAATTTGTGGGTACCTTGTTTTTCCCAAAGGGTATGACTATACATTTTTTGGTGTTCAGCTTAAGGCCATGGCTCTGGCACCAATTATCCATTTCTATGAGGCCTCTCTGAAGGATGTTTGTGTCCGCTGGAGTATCAATTATGGCACCCAGTTTGCAGTCATCTGCGAACTTTGTCAGCCACAATCCTCCTATGTTTGCCTGTACCTCGGAAAAATAAATGCCGAACAAGAGGGGTCCCAGGACTGAGCCCTGTGGGACACCGCTTGTGACTGGCTTAGAGTCTGACATAGCTCCAGCAACTCTGACCCTGTGGGTTCTGTCCTTGAGCCAGTTTGCAGCCCATCTCGTGACATATGGGTTTACATTTAAGCTGGTGAGTTTGTCTATGATGCCCGAGTGGGGTATTGTGTCAAAGGCTTTTGCAAGGTCAAGGTAGGCTGTGTGAACTGCCTTACCCTCATCAATGGCCTTAGTGACGGTTTCAAAAAAGTCAACCAAGTTCAAAAGGCAGGATCTGCCCTTGACAAAGCTGAATTGGGTAGGGTCCAATGTCTGTAGGCCCCCAATGTCTTTGTTTATGAGTTCCATAATGATCCTCTCCATATCTTTGCAGACCAGGCTCATCAAGCTTATGGGGCGGTAATTTCCAGGGTCTGTAGAAGCACCGCCTTTGTGAAGTGGGACCACTGTTGCTGTACGCCACTCTTTGGGCACCTGTAGTAAGGCTAAGATTAAACAGCAGCCTTATGTGTGGGTTTAGTTCCTCTTTGAGTTAATGTAGCACACAGCCCGGGACACCGTCCGGTCCCACTGATGCTGTGTTTTTAGCTTTAGAGAGGGCGGCTCTCACCTGCGCATCTGAGATGTTAGGGAGGCTACACTCTGCTGGGATAGTTATTTCTCCTTTTGCTTCGGTGGGGGAGGAGAAATTTGCACTGAACCTGTCTGCCAGAATGTTGGCAATGTCAGTGGGTTCAGTGTATTTT
Organism: Protopterus annectens; assembly: GCF_019279795.1. Taxonomy (NCBI): domain Eukaryota; kingdom Metazoa; phylum Chordata; order Ceratodontiformes; family Protopteridae; genus Protopterus; species Protopterus annectens. Next base: position 587,301,660 of record NC_056725.1, read on the forward strand.
GTGTCATTTTGGACTAACTCTGAGCATATCTGGGAGTTTCCACCCAGGTTTCTAACATAGCTAAAGAAGGCCTTGTGATTGTCTTTTGTGTTTTTGCGATTTTTTCTCTCAAAGTTGGCCTTGGATGATTTTATGAGTGATCGTAGTTTCTTGCTAGTACTGATCAGAGATGCCTTCCCATTTAGGGATTTTGCTCTGTCATGTAGTAGCTTCCTCCTTCTGTTGTAAAGTTTGTTTATGGCTGGGGTCCACCAGACCAGGCGCCTGCCTTTGGGGGAATGGGTCTTGGTTTTATTTGGGATTGCATGATCCATGCATTCTTGAAGGTGCCCGTAGAAGGCATTTGTAAAGGATTCAGCAGTGTGGGTTGTGGTTTCCACTGGCCCAGGGACCTTGAAGGATACCACTTCAGTCTTAAGAAGTGTGAAGTTTGCTTTTGAGAAGTTCTTCACTGTGGTCTTTTGTGCAGGGGGGGGGGGATGTGGATTTCCAGTGAGATTAATTTATGGTCTGATCTTACCAATGAGGGATATACTTCCGGTGTGGAGCATTTTGTTCCCATGTTTGTGATGATCAGGTCTAGTATATTGTCTCCTCTTGTGGGAATGGTGACTAGTTGTTCCATCGCATTTGAGTTTATGAATTCTAGGAACCTTTGGGCTAGGGTGTTTGGGCTTGAGTAATGTTCCCAGTCTATGTTTGGGTAGTTGAAGTCTCCCAGTATGATGGTATTTGGAGAGACATTCATACTCTCCAGTGTCTTCAGGAAGGCTGTGTGGGGTTCCTGAGTTTGAGAGGGTGGTCTGTAGCATGCTACAAATTGTAAGGCAGTTTTGCCTATGGTTAGTTGCACCTGGATGGTCTCCGATGCTTCGTGCGTTGCCACTAACCTGGAGGTGTGGGTATCTTTGATGAATATGGATACTCCCCCTCCTTTTGTGATTCGGTCCAAGTTTTGGAGCCGGAAAGCATGATATGAGGTAAAACCTGATAGTGCTGGGGTGCTCTCAGGAGCCTTGAACCAGGTTTCAGTCACTGCACAGACATCGATGTTCTCCATACTGAGGAGGGCTTCGAGTGCGTGCATCTTGAGGTTTAGACTTCTGGCATTGAGCAGCATTACCTTTATTTTTTTTCCACTTGTGTTTTCTAGGGAGGTAGGTTTGTCATTTGAGTCTTGCCTAAAAAAGGCACTATGGGGGTGGCAAGAGCCTTGGCCAATATCCGGAAGCCCAGGGGTGACAGGTGCAAGCCATCCCTTGTGAAGCAGTGTGGCTTGTCGAGCATGTCATCCCAAGCAGACAGACATTGGATCCCCTTAGAATGACACCAGTAATTAAGCCAATTGTTAAAACTGATCATTTTGTCTTTGTATTGTGGCATCATTCTTGGTGAGGGTAAGATGCTGCTCAGGGTCAGGGTCATACCGACCTGGGCTACATAATCAGAGAGCGCCTCTATGTCTCTTTTCATGTAGTCCACGGAGGTACGTCTCAGGTCGTTCACACCGGCATGTACAATGACTGAGTCATATTTGTACTTGCTGTGGAGTGACCTGAGTGCTTGTGTTATGTGGCGGATTCTAGCTCCCGACAGGCAGCTTACTGTGACCTTTTCCTTGTTCAGTCTGGTGAGCGGGACGTCAGTGTGTCTGACTATGGAGTCACCTATTACAAGTGTGTCTGGCATGTTGTTTGGCCTTAAGGGCTGTGACTGTTTAGCACACTGACTTTGTGAGCTATGTGTTGCATGTGCTATGTCTTGAGGTGGCGGTTGCTTGGGTGTCTGCTTTGGAGGCCTATGTTGTTTTGGTAGATTTTTAATCAGTGCCTCCGAGTATGTTTTTGTGTGTTTATGTGTTTGGTTTGCAGTTGTGATAGTTCTATGTGGGACTGGGTTTGTGGTGTGCGTGGTTACCTTCTCCTCCTGACTGGTCTTGCCAGTACTGAATTGAGAGAGCTCAGCCTCTAGTTTGGCTATATAGTTGCATCTCTCACATATATTTGTATTTGTTGGGAGGAGGAGAGGGTTGTCTGTGTACATGAGGCAATTGTAACATTGCCTCAAGATTCCCAGATTCACCAGATGAACAGGAGAGGATGCCAGCAACTGACCCTTCGACATGCTAGAATAGTGAAAAAGATTGCTGTGTAACTGAGTCAGAAAGGATCTATAGGGAAATGGGTACTCAAGGGAATTTAGGTGAATGAAGTACTTTCTTTTGTTTAAGAGTGCTTTACCTGTATAAAAATGCTTTAGGAGCAAGTGCTGAGCTTTTCAGTTAGAGTATAGGCTGTTTAGATTGCAAGTAGAGCAGTTCTAAGGGAAAAATTGAAGAGTAGACTTTACGGAGCCAGAAATAGTTTAAACTTGATTAACCGGCGCTGCCCTATGCTGCTCTATGAGCAACTTTGCGCTAATTCGCGCTAAAGCACGCTAAAGCGCGCAAAAACGGGCTTTATAGCAGGGGGTTGAAAAGAGCCAGGAATTGACCCAAAATGGCCAATAAACTACAAGTTGCTGGGCTGGAACCAATCCTCTAGGGACAAATAGGTTGCTCAGTGCTCCCCACTCCCACTGGTGAACAAAGAAGCTTCCTCTTATCCAAATAAGGATATGGATAGCACAGGAACTAAGACAAAGCCCAGAGATCAGCAAAATCTGAAGACTGGACTATTCTAGTTCAGAAAAGTGGGAAAACAAGAATTTTTTTTGTTTTTTTTCTTCTTTTTTTTACAGAGAAAGGAGAAAAAGATACAATAGCAAACAGTAAATGCTATAAAACGGCTAGCGCACTTGAGTGTGTTAGCCTAACAATTAAATTAAACAAAAATAACTTTTTAAAGTGCTAACAGATTAAATTCAACACAAGTACAGAGAAACAATAAGCAGAGCTGTTTTTTAGGCGAAATGCAGTCGAGATGCAGTAATTAAGGCGAAATCCAGAAAAAAATATTTATAAATCCAGGAAAGTCACTCTTTCACTCTCTGCTGCTTGTAGAACTCTGCAGGACACCACGAGGAGCTGTGCTGAGTCTTTTACAAGTGAAAAAGCACACAAAAACGGGCTTTATAGCAGGGGGTTGAAAAGAGCCAGGAATTGACCCAAAATGGCCAATAAACTACAAGTTGCTGGGCTGGAACCAATCCTCTAGGGACAAATAGGTTGCTCAGTGCTCCCCACCCCACTGGTGAACAAAGAAGCTTCCTCTTATCCAAATAAGGATATGGATAGCACAGGAACTAAGACAAAGCCCAGAGATCAGCAAAATCTGAAGACTGGACTATTCTAGTTCAGAAAAGCGGGAAAACAAGGATATTTTTTTGTTTTTTTTTTTTACAGAGAAAGGAGAAAAAGATACAGTAGCAAACAGTAAATGCTATAAAACGGCTAGCACACTTGAGTGTGTTAGCCTAACAATTAAATTAAACAAAAATAACTTTTTAAAGTGCTAACAGATTAAATTCAACACAAGTACAGTGAAAACAATAAGCAGAGCTGGTTTTTACCTGAACCCGACCCGTAACTTTCCACCAGAGCGCTGAAAATACCGAAGCAACAGAAACGGACAACCAAATTCTTTCCCTAGGAAAGAATTTGGTTTCCTGTTACTTCAATATTTTCAGCATTCGCTGAAAATGGGTCAATATTAGAACACCCGACATTTCAAATGTTCGGTGTTCTAATATAGACCCTGAAAAAAGCTGTATTTATGGATGACACTCTGGTAGAATGTGCCCTAATAAATCTTTCCAAGGATTTGTTTCTGGACTCATAACAGAGTACAATACCGCATTCTATAGCACTACCATTTGGTAAGAGTCTGCTTAGAGACTTCTGCACTGCTTTTTTTCCAGCATAAGAGAGACAAAGACTCAGCAGTCTGTCACCCTTATGTCCTTGATTCTGCCAGTTTAGTACCTTAGTTACTGGTGGATGCCTAGAAGATGTAGTATCTTTTCACTCTAATTCTGAAGTTGAATAGCTATATAGTCTGGTTCAGTGCTAGCTCAAAACCTACCTTTGACATTAAAGAAGGATTGATCCTAATATTCACCCTTTCCTTATGGAAAATTGTATAAGGCTCCCTACACATGATGGCCTGTAGCTCTGATAATGCCCTTCATGAAGAGATTGCTACTAGTAAGAGTCTTTCAGGATGAGACATTTGTTGGAACCAAAGCAATGGGCTCAAACAGGGTTACTGTAAGGTTCTGAAGTATAATTTCCAAGTCCCCTGGAGGAGGCCGTAGTCCTCTAACTGGTTTCATATGTAGCATTCTTTTCAAGAACTATTTCACAAAAGATAGGGTGAGGTCAAGGAGAGTAGCATGACAGATGTGCTGTAATAACTGAGATGTAAAAAATACCTTTTAAGTAAAACAATGCCAGAGATTTCAGAATGTGAGATTCAAGTGGAAAGGACTTCATGTAAAGAAGTTAGCATATATATGAGTCCTGAACTGACTCAGCAAATATTAAAATGCAGGTGAAGAGCAGCATATGAGAGACAAGCTGCCCAACCCCTACCCCCACACCAAGTAGAGTATTGTAGAGACTACATATGGGAGCAGGTCAGTAGAAACGCATTGTATAAGATGCAGTTTACAGAAACAATAGAAGGTATGATTTCATGTAAACGGTGAAAATGATTATCTCATAATTTACTCAGTAAATACTTTCATATAAAAGCCTATTGCAGTTGCTCAAAAATTACATATTAAATCAAAAACACAATAACATGAAAACGAAGGTATCTCTATGAATAAGTCAACTATCTATGTTATTAACTGTATAATAAGCCATAATCACTGTAAAAATGCAGTAGTCCAAGAAATACCAAGAACACATATAAAATCCAAGAGAAACAGTGTAATTACTCTGCAAAAATATGGCCTTTGTTATAGCTTTATCAAACATTAACAGAAAAACAATAAAATGTATAATAAACTGTGCACCCACTGACACATTAAATATGTACTACAACTGATGAGGCAGTGAGATGAGTGGCAGGTTTTGCAAATACATACTTTGATTTAAGAGTGGACAGGACTCTTAAGTGACAGAGAACTAAGGGTGTTACAATAAGCAGACCAGAGGTCTGCCATTCATTATAATCCTAAACTGCTAAACCCACTTATAGCTGCAGAAGTGGTATATGCTCTTAAATACAAGAGTAGAAATATCTGTTGTTTAAAACATGGATTCCAGATGGAATTTGAAAAACACAAATGGTCTGCCTGTTCATTTATATCTAACCAAGACACCAAGCAACACATTGGTGTATGTAATATATTAAGGCAGTGCAATGTGTTGCATTAAGAATCTCTAAGTACTGATTCTGGTATACTTACAAAACATGTAGACATATATACATGCATACATAAGTGAACTGGTGGACCCATTGCAGGGATAGCTCATTAAAGCCAGTTTAAAGTATCATAATGAGGAGCCCTGAAAGAAGAAGTTATCCTTGTCAAAGCTAGTGGATCAACCATAAAAACAAGCAAGTGTATTTAGTGTTACAATAGTAATACGTGCTGTAACCTGTGTTTTGATCCATGCCAGGACCATTATTTACATGGCTTCCTGTCAAGTATTCGACTCGTCTGTGATCATGTCATACAACTCTGATCACAAAACAAATGCTTCCATATGAGAACAGCTTGTGGAAGTAAAAACATTAATAGCACATTCGCAGGGGTGCAAGCCGCCCTACATCCCTACTACTTATATATACCAGCTCTGAGGTCACACCATCACAGAAAAAGAAGAAATCCATAGTACACTGGCAATTCAAATTTCCAAAGAAAAGCCATCCAACTGCACACTAGTCATCGTACAGATGAGTGTTGATCATTAGTGTTTTGCAAACAAGCCTGGCTCCCTTATTTTATACTACTATGTCACTGAGCCAGTCATTTTTTGCAATGCTTGAAACTGTAGTTGCATCTAGAGGTTTTATGCAGAGATCTAATGAGGTACTAGGGTTTTGTTACTGGTATTCATTTGGAAAAAAGTGGTACAAGAAATATATGCATCTACTCCATGGACAAAAAAGAATAATGAAAAAAAATGAAAACATATTTCAGTTTTAAATTAAAATCAGTAATGCTAAACTACGTTAAACTAAATACAGTCATATGGAAATGCAGAAACAAATTGTATGTAGAAACAAATGCATGAGAAAATTCATTTGTGTGCTTATACCTACACTGTAATAAATCAGTATGTGAAAACTTTGACTCATTACAACTGCCGCTGTTTGAAATACACACAAAGTATGCTGGGATGGCATGTGACATCCAAATAACTCATCATAAATCACTGCTTACATATTATAAAAAAACACTAGGGGTGTAGCCAGGATGTTTGGAATTTACCAAAATTTCCGAAATGTAGCACCACCTTTCATAAATGCAGTCCCACCAACAACTACAAAAAAATATTTTACCATAAGTCATTACAGATATGCCATTTAAAAACTCTAATACATTTCATTTCACAAAATAAATTATTTTGAAAAGGTTTCTGGTGTGGTGTACATGAGATATGCTGCCTGATTACACCAATGAAAGCAATTCAGTACACATATTTTTATTTTGCAAGCCCTTGAACAGGAATTGTAGGTTTATGCTTGCTTATTTTGAATGCTTGGCTTTTGTGCACTAACTACACATGATTTCTTTCTCTCTCTCGAAGATTGTATGCAAGTTGACATCTGTCACTCATTGTGAAAATTGGTTCAGCATAGAGAGGCTGCCAGTTCTGGGACCCTGTGGTGGTGTAGGTATGGTGTTTCTCAGCGGTGGATGGGAGGGGAGCTTGTTGTTGTAGATCACAGTACAGTGAGGATAAGGGAATATTCCCTTTTCCCCACTGTAGTGTGATCTCAGAGTTAGTACTTCCCCCCCTGCACACATGTGTTTAGTGTATTTTTTTTGTTTGTTTTATTTTTTTGTTTCAGTGACTCAGGTTTCATGAAAGTGCATTTTCGGATAAATGCACTTTTGTGAAAATGGACTTGGGGAAATTGCAGTTCAGTGAACTGTAATTTTGATGGGTCAAAGTAGACCTATATATATATATATATATATATATATATATATATATATATATATATATATAGATAGATATATAGATAGATAGATATATGATTATGTAAATTAATCCTAAAATCCATACGTATCAAACCTTATCTAAAAAAATACAAAATAATGAATGGTGTGAGCACTGAATAAATAATTCAGCATAAACCACCAACTAGTTGCTGTTATCTGTCAGTCTTGCACTAAAACTGATTGTACATTAGGCTGGATCTTTTTGTTGATTGTCCTGGCACCGTAAGAAGAAACAAATTTTGTTATTGTCTCAAACCTCCCAAGGCCCTGTAGAAAATGTAAGTAACCCTTCCTGCCAAGAAACAGATCAGAGCAGGATGAATGGACCACCAGCAGCTAAATAAGATAGAAAGTTTGATCAGCTAATGCAAAATCTCCAGAAGACTAATATCATCAGGCAAAAATCACGCAACACTCAGATCAGCTACCTGAACATGACCAGGGTATCCGGGAACTCACAGAAAGGGTGCAAAGTGTGGAAGTACTGGAGAACAAATGGAATGGCCTGGAGGGTAGAAGTTGCAGAAATAATCTACAAATTGTAGGCATTCCTGACAGACTGTACACTGTTTTGTAGGGCTGCCAAACAATTTTTATACATATTACTCATCACGTTATAAAACATTTCCTAGAACTGATAACATACTGATATCAAAAGAACATGGACATCTAGTAACTGATTTCTATACATCCCCTTATGACGTGTTCTGATCTTGCCCCCCCCCCTGCATTTTTTATTTAAATTGTTTGTGATGCTCACACTTAAGCAATGGAAAGAAAATATGCTTTTTCTGCAAACGTAATTCCTTTAAAGAGTGCCTGCTGAAGTTTGTGTCTAATTGGCAGGGATTTAAAGTCAGAAACATAATCAGGTGATTAAAGATTAGGATAAATTCAAATTTCTCCTAGCTGGGAACCTTAAAGTGTATATAGATTTGTCACATATCCATCACAGAGCTAAATTAAAATCCCTCCAACGTGAACTCCTACAGGCACAAGCTCAAGCAATGGGTGGGGACCCAGACTTGGTAGAAAGGATGCTGGGAATTAAGGATAATCATAATGAGCACCAAGCATACAACGCAGATATGGTTCAAAGGTCACTTAAATTATGGGGTTTGAGTCTTCTCCTGCTAACAATAAATACTTGGCCTCACAGCTTCCTAAACATGATGTTGAAAGACTCGGTCATCAAATAAGGGTCCTGGTTCTTTCCCCTCAGAAGTATTCAAGGCTGTATTTTGATGAGGGTGAGTTAGTCTCCTCACTTAATGACCAAAGGACATATTTAGGGTGTCACTTTCAACTTTAGATCTCACAGAAACAGAGAATTTATTACTAGCCATAAGGCTCTGAATACCCTGAATATACTGCCTAGTGGGAAAACATCAGGTCAGGGTAGTATTCCTATAGAAACATATATGAAAAATGTGGGGACATGTTTATTGCAACTTTTCTTATTTTGTCTAAGAATATTAAAAATGAACTTCCCCACCCCTTGAAAAGAAGTAATCATGGTAATGAGTGTGAAATAGGAAAATAACCCTCTGTTCCCTCTTCATACAGACCAATTTCTATTTCATTATTATAAGATTTTTATGGTAATATTGGTGAAGAGAGTAGCTACAATTTTGACGGGATTAATTCACCCAGACCAGACAGGTTTTGTCAGAGAGAGAACCACATTTAATAATTGTATAAGGGTGTGATTATTGAGGACTTTTCAGTCTCTCACCATCCTCTTTTGCTAACTAATTTAAATGCATAAAAACATTTGATAGAGTCAGAAGGAATTTTCTCTGGGAGACTATGTTAGAAATGAGTTTCCCTGAAAATTTTGTTAATTTCTTGTTTCATCTCTACAATGGCTGTTCAGCTAGAATAAAACTAAATGCATCTCGCTTTGAGAGTATATCCATAAAGAGGAGAGCCATGTAGGAGGCCCCTTCCCCCTCCTTTTTACAATACATTTAAAGCTACTGGCACCAAAATTAAAAGATTCATTTCTTGAGAGTTATGAATTAAGGGAAAGTATTCACAAATTGTCCCTTTAGGTCAGTGATCTATTTGATTTCATGCTAAGCCAAGGATGACTTGCCACTCCTTTTTAGTGAGCTGAACCATTTTGGATTACTCTCAGGGTGTACGGTAAATCCAAGCAAAGCTAAAACTATTAAAATAAACTATATTCCATCTTTAAAAACAGTTTCAACCTTTCCCATCTTGGATCATGGTGATCAAGTTTGTTATTTAGGGGTACAGTTAAGGCCTACTATATTATATACTTCTTTATAAAGTACTTATGGTTAAATATATATTATCAAACAATTTATTTGTATGGACTTGATTGAAATGGTGAATGCAATATTGAGGTTTATTCTTCCTTTAGTTTTATATGCCTCACAGGGCATTCCTTTACCCCTCTCTTCGCATCTGTGGACAAAAATGAAATCTTGCTTGAGAGAGTTTATCTGGACAGGTAATAAACCCAGATTAAAATGGAAACATCTTACCTTACCATTCTCCCAAGATGGAACAGGCCCTCCTTATCTAGAACTGTGTGCAATGGCAGTCTGTCTCAATTTTTAGGTGAATTGATCAGTCCAAGTATGCAAGCGATTTGGGAGGAGAAATCTGGCTGAACTGCCTCTGCAATAAAAGAGACGGCTTTGTGGGAAACATAAAATTCTTAGGTTTTTTTATATTATTTATTATATTATTTTTTGCTTAATTGCAGTGTTTATTTTTGGTGTAGTATTTTAAACTACTAAAAGTTCTAGTTAGTATAGAGCAAAGATGTGTCTCCTAGTGAGTCAGATGACTTAGAAGCTACTTACCTGTGAACTGAGGGAGGAGCTACAGATCAGTTTTTCTATTTAAAGGAAAAGAAAACATTCCAAGGTTTCCAGGAAAAGTCTGAAAAAAATTCCCACCCTCCTTGCCTTTCCTGTTAAATCTGAAAAGTGGCTTTCAAGTTATCTACACCTTATGTTAATTTGACCCCAAACTTTAGTCCCACTTTCTCATTGGATCGTGTAGTAAGCAAAACAGTATCTTTCTGAGAAAGCACTCACCTTAGATTAATTTATTTGCAACCTTTCAGTCTTATTCCATAGATCCAGAATACTGAGCACCCACACTTAAATGCAGATGTAGGCAGATTTTCCTTAGACAAAATCTGACTCAAAATTGTAACCCCCCAGCTATTGTAACCAAGCTGGTTATACATTTTGTCCTCAGCTTTCACTGTTTTGCACTGATGTGATATCTCTACCCTATACTCTTTGCTGATTCTAGCAGCTGTTATCTGTGTAATGAACAGCCCCCACAAAAAAATTAAAACAAGCGCCCACCTGCTAACACTCAATTTTCTGAGACAGTGTAGTAACTGGTTCCACCAGTGAGAGGTGTACCTATTAAACTAAATTAGAGGCTAATCTCTCCATCCCACCCACTGGCAGCAAACTTCATGAAAGCATTACCTAAGCCTCCTAAGCCTGCTAGACATCCTACTAGTCACATATCACAAATACTAATACCATATCCACATCTGCACACACATGCTCTTATTGGAGTCACCTGTGCTGCAAGAATATTCTCTTAATACACCATATGCCTGCAGCACATTTCAGAAATAAAAACAACAATCGACTGGACTGGCCAACAATATAACACCAGGAACACTCCAATATCAGTCACAGTCACCAATGTATGCACCAATGTATACAGTAGGGTTCTGATGAAATCTACTATCTGTAGATGAAAGCGCTTAACCAGTATTCGTTGTAGTTTTCAATAAAATTCGAACAAAAGGAATTTTGTGTGAGCCATTGCATTCATTGGTGACATTTCAGAAATGTCTTAGTCATTGGTGACTTCATTGTAAGACATACAAACACAAAACTTATTTATTTATTTGACATTTCTTGACCAGGTTAATCCAACTGAGCTGAAGCCCTTTTTCAGCTGAGGACCAGAGAGAAAAGCTCCACAAGAATCATATATGGCTATAATATTACTATATATAAAGTATAAAAAAGTATAACACAAAATAACAAAGATATTAAATGCGAATACATGGTTTAAAAAAGGTGAAGAAAAAAGCATTATAATTATATACAAACTTATATCAACTAAACAGGCATGTCCTGCAGTACAATCAATGAAGAAGAGAGAACCTTAATAAACTATGGGAAATGTGGGTAAACATTTTGAGCTGCTGAATTTAATTAGCAGAGAAGGTTATTAGGAGCATAAATTTTGAGTAGTTAATGACAAGATAAGGGGAGACTGATAAGCAGACAGTCAAAGTATTAACCAGTAAGTGTCACTGTAGTGTAATAGTGAAGGGATAAGAGTGACAGGAGGAGGAAGAGTTTGGAGAGAGTAGAAGTGGTAGGAGGGGTGAGGTAGTTAGAGGGAGCAAGAGAGAAGAGGAGATGAAAGAGGGTTTAGGGAGGGTGTTTACAGTGCAGGTCCAAGTGCTTCTAATAACATTTTTGGTGGCAATCTTGAATTGATCAGGGTACTTAATACATCTAATATCTTGGGAAAGTTTATTCCAGGATAGAGCAGGAGAGTAGCTGTAAAGGTTTTGGCCTCTATTACTTTTAAGCTTGTACATTTAGAGTAGTTTTTGATCTTTGCTTCGGAGAGCCCTAAAAGGGGTGTAGAGGGAGACAAGTGAGGAGATATCTGGGCAGAAGGATGGTACATACAAGATGGAATGTATGGTCTGAAACTGAGAGAGAAGTAGTTGGTGGGGAAATTCTAACCAGTGTAACCTTTTAAGAGAGAGACAGTGGTTATAAAAGTAGGTTTGACTGGCAGTAAATCTGGCAACTTTATTGTATGTGGTTTCCACTTACCAGATTAGCTAAGGATAAGGTGACAGTTAGCTGCCTGTCTGGTGCAAGGATGATTAGGGGTTTCACTAGGGCCTCTAGGTCCCTGCACCAACCCGTGTAAAGTTATGACCTTGTAGTTGCCCATAGGGGGCTGACTGATCTTAGGTGTTCCACCTTGTGGGATATGCAGAGAGACATTGCTGAGCTCCCTGCTCATGTATTTGAAGAGGTTAAGGTCCTACCACTGAACAGCATTCTATCATCATCAAGAATATGTCTAAATTCAAGGAAAAAATAATCAGCTTCAGGAAATTGTTAGGAAACTTGGGGATACACTATGTGTCTGTATGGAATGAAATGATCAATAGACCTATCTGCATTGCAGTGGATGGTCTGCATCTTTCTCCCTTGTTTTGTGCATACTGGCTAAAAAATGTTACATCCCCCATAGTGCCTTTTTTTAGGCAGAGCTCACCTGTTGGACATCCCAACATAGTAAACCTCAACCTGGACAATATCAAGGTAGTGCTGTAGAATGTGCTGCAGAATGCCAGAAGCCTAAACAAAAAGATCTCTGAACTTGAAGCTTTTCTTAATGTCAAGAATATTGGCATTTGTGTAATTACAGAAACCTGGTTCCATTGTAGTGATAGCACTCTGTGCATTCTGGGTACAATGTCTATCATGCATTCAGTTCCACAGGCAGCTGTGGGGGAGTATATTTATTTATTCATAATTCCATTCTTTCTCCCCAGATTTTACATAATACAAATCTGGAACTGTCTAAAGTCCCAGCTATACTCAATAAAACAAATGACCACAGTATAGCTAATTAGAGAGCCCCAACTATAACTCCTTCTGAGCATGCAGAGTACCTTAACCAGTTAGAAGGTTAACACTTGAACCAAATCATTATCATCATCAATTCCCTGTTTCCCGTTTTCTACATGGGGTTGGGGTATCATGTCAACTGTCACCATCTATCTCAATTCAATGACACTCGCCTGCCTTCTTCAGCAATGTCACAGATCTTACTTCGCTTAATTCATCTAACTTTTTGCAGGATGCGCTCATTTCCTCTTGCCTTCTTCCTGACTGTCCCAAATCTTCTTTACCAAATTGTCTTCTGCTTTTCTGCACGTGCCTGAACCACTGTAATCTGTTCTTTTTGATCTTTTCCACAACTGGAGTTACTTTGGTTTCTGCTCTTATGTCCTGATTTCTTCATCTGTCCCACAGTGTGCACCCTACCACCTGTCTCAGGCACCTCATTTCTATCACATCTTGCTTCTTCAACTGTTCTGCCTTTACTGGCCAGGTTTCTGTACCATACAGTAGTACTAGTCACACCACTGTTTTGCACACCATACTTTACAGCTTCTTGGCGTTCTTCTGTTATACACTACACCTGACAATTTATGCCAGTTGGCTGCAGCCCCTCTGATTTTAGTTTTGATCTCTTCACTGAGTCTTCCCTTCAAGCTATTAACCTGTTCCACTATCTTCCCTACTATCTCAATTCTCAGCTTCTTCTGATTTCCCCAGTTTGCTGCCATTACCACTGTCTTGTCTGTGCTTAGTTCCTTCCCATGTGCCTTCAGATTTGCATTCCATTCTCCTATCCTTTGCTGACGTTCTAGCTCACAGTCTGCCTGTAATGCCACATCATCTGCATACAACTTGTTGATCTGTTCCATCTGACTTGTTTACTAATGTAGTCCATCACCAGTATGAACAGCAGTGGGCTCAGAGCTGAACCCTGATGCACACCCACTCCTACTGGGAACCCCTCTTTCAGACCGAATACTGCTCGTACTTGAGTCATTGGGTCCTTGTACATAGGTTGCACTAATTCTACCAATGTTTTCGGTACTTTGAACCACTGCAGGACTGCCCAAATCAGTTTTCTTGGGACCTTGTCATATGCTTTCTCCAAGTCGAGGCATCCCCACTTGAACTCTTTTCTGATCTCTTGCTTCTTCTTATCTATCTGTCTTACTCCAAGCACTGGGTCAGTTGTGCTGTATCTTCATCTGCACCTGACATGCTAATCTCCCTTCTAACTTTCTACCACTCTGCATATTTATTTATCAATCACTCTCTCAAGAACTTTCATGCAATGTGACAGGAGATTGATACCTCTGTGCAGGTCTATATTAAAAACCCGAAAGGACTGAAGATTGAGTCTATGGACATCGACACATAAAGGTCGATGTACATAAACGCGAAATACTAAAACAGCAAAATTTTAAATGCCGAACTTGTTTCCTGCTCAGCAGCGCGATGGTGGGGATAAGGAAATATATCCTTTTCCCCACTGTAGTGCGGTCTCGGAGTTGGTATATTTAGGTAGGTGGGTGTAGGGGGGCTTGCCCCCCTGCAAAAGTGTGTTAAATTAATTACTTAGTGTTATTTTTTACTTACCTGTGTGGTGCATTCTGATGATGTAATTCGTTTGGCATTTCGGATTTCGCAGTTTTAGTGTTTTGCTGTTTATGTATATTGACTTTTATGTGTCAATGTACATAGATTCGATCTTTAGTCCCTTTGGGCTTTTAATCTAGACCCTTCTGTGCTACCCACACTCATGGATATCCCTTTTGTTCTTGAACACTGGAACTAGTATGTTTATACTTTGGTCCTCTGGGATACATCTTTCTCTCGACACTGCTATAAGTACCCTCAGGAGCCATTTCTCCCCTATCTTACCCAGCATCTTTATCACATCTGCTGTGACCTCATCTGAGCCCGCTGCTTTCCTGATCTTATTTTACTTAGTGCTGCTCTTACTTCTATGGCGGGCTTCTCCTCTTCTGTCATCATAGGCTGTGTCTGGGGCAGTAAAGCTTCTGTGGGGCTTTCTTCATTCAGAAGCTGCTGAAAGTACTCCTTCCATCTGCCTTTGGTGTCCTGTGGACTGATGAGCAGGTTGTTGCTGGCATTCCTTACAAAGGCTGTTTGACTATCTTCTTTATCTCTCTTTTTCCCTTACAACTTGATATAGTTTCTTTGTGCCACCTACTGGTTTACTTTCCAGAAGCTGATAGATTGCCTCTGATTTCCCATTCTTTGCTACTGCAACTCCTTTCTTAGCCTCTTTGTTAGCCAATCAGTATTCATTCCTAGTCTGGTCTGTCTTTTTCCTGCACTCCTTCTTTCTTTTGATGACTTCCTGGACTTCTGCATTTCACCATCAGATTTCCTTATGCACCTTAATTCCATACCTTGGTTTGGCCACATATCTGTTCTGTAATCATCACACATGTTGTTTTGAGCCCTGTCATTCTTCTTCAACTCCACCTATTTAATCTTCTTCTTGGAGTGCTACAGCAGTGAATAATTCTTTGAACTGCTGTGCTGTCTCTACAGTCAGCTTCCAAGCCTTCAGCCTGGTCTCTGTTGACCTCAGAGTCTTCTCTGACCACTGATTGCAGCTGATTGTGGCAACCAGTGGTTTATGTTGTCGGCCACCTATTTCACTTGTGATGACATTGCAATTGTTGATTCTAGCTCAATCCCCTTTCTATACTAGGATGAAGTCTATCTGAGTTGCTTGTTGGCCTCTCTTGTGTGTGATCTTGTGACTGTCTCTGGCTGAACTATGTGTTAGCCACCATCAAGCCATTTGCCAGACAGAAGTTTAGAACGGCCTCTCCTTCTTTATTCCTGTTACCCCCCCCCCCCCCATGTGGACCCAGGCAGTCCTCATATCCTGTTCTCTCTTTCTCAATATGTGCATTCAAGTCATCCATTATCAACACCAATTCATGTTGTCCTGTTTCATTTAGTAGCCCCTGCAACTGCTGTCTGAATGCATTGTTTTCTTGAATATCAGAATCCTGCTGTGTGGGGCATAGGCTGAGATTTTGAATACTGTCCTAGCATTAGGCTGGATTCTGATAACCATGAGTTTGTCACTAATTCTGATTAAATCCCTCATTGCCTTCTGAAGCCTCTCCCTCACCACAATTCCCACACCATTTCTAGCCTTTCCTCCCCAAGAGTAGTAGACTCTGGATCCCAAGCCATTTGTCTTTGCTGAACTGCCCTTCCATTTTGTCCCTGGATACATAGAATGTCCAGCCTCCTCCCAACCATAATTTCATCAACTTCCAAGCTACATCCTGTCAATGAACCTACAGTGAGTGTAGCAATTCTTAGTTCATGTTTGGAGGTTGATTGGTTTACAGTTGAACCAAATAGGTGACTTCAAATACCACACATAAACAGGCAAACATTTATTGCCAAAAACAAGTATCCCTAAAGATTTGTGGGCTTTGTAAATGCCAATGCACTTGACCAAATTATCCCCCTACCCATAAGAGGTGTTAATCTTCTTGATCTTGCCCTCACAAATATTTCTCCTAATTGCACCAGCCCACTTGTTACCCCCCAGTCAAATCTTACCATAATTCTGTAATCTTCTCTATGAAAACCTGTTTGTGGCAACTGATAACTGTTCTACATCAGTAAATACTCAAAGATCAGTTAGGTATTATTTATTGATTGTATTGACAATCACAAATGATGTAGCTCCTCAACAAATCATGTAACTGAAGCTGCTGCTTACAGCTCTGAATTTTATTCCCTCTTGGATGCATGCATTGAGGCATCCATACCAGTCTGGAGTAAGCAGGATGACAAATTTAGAACTTTGTTTTTTACATGCAAGACCTCATATTCCCAGCTATCCATTGTTTACATTCCCATTCCCCATTTATTTAAATGGCTGTTGTTTTGGACGTTCTTGTTTTAGGTAAAGGAATGTAATGTCCTTTGGTTTTCTGAAGAGGGAGGATAACAAGATAACTGGTTACCCTGTGTCATGTGTCACTTTCAATCTGCCGCAATATAGGACAGTTTGTTTTCTGAACATCTGAAATTACATTTATATTTACTGGCATTTTGAAGTTGTGCTAATGTATTTTATAAGCATTCTACACCAATCATGTGTTTTATTTTTAATTTTAGCTCATTTTTTCTGCTTCATTATTGGATGAATTTCATTTATAATGTGATTTTTATTAATGTTTTCTTAGTATTTTAGGGTTTTTATTAATTTACTAATATGTTTTGAGTTTGATTTAGGTGGAGGACGCTATATTTCTTAGTTCACATTGTACATTTTAGATATTTATATGTTTAATTAATTTACTGCTTTCCCAAAGAAGCAAATGAGATTGAGTGCCTGATTTTTTAATTTTTGTATTGTATTACATTAGGTTTTAGTTTTGTGGTTTAATTTAGTATTTTATGCATTGTATAGTTGAATTATATGTTTGGTAGTGATTCATGTTTAGTTTAAATATTTATTGTACTTTTTCTGTTAAAGTCTATTGGAGAAGTATGTTTATTTTCTTTTCTTTATGTTTTGGTTAATATAATTAACTTATGTATGACTTTTGATTATATAATTATATGCTTTGTACTTAATATGCTTTTTATTTCACCCCATATCCAGGGTCCAAGGTGTGATATGTGTATACCATATGTGGCATTTGTGTGTGTGTGTGTGGGGGGTGTATTTATAGACAAATAGATATAGACACAGATACACAGACAGAAAACTCAATTATGTCATTTGACTGTTTTCAATAGAAAAGCCTGGATGTTTTACAAAGGTGTATCCCAAATAGCATTGCATTAACTAAAAGACTGAACATTTTGTCTCTTACTTGTTGTTGCTGTTGTTGTTGTGTCTTTTGGCTTTTCCCGGTTAGGGGTCGCCACAGCAGAACTCCGGTCCGCTAATGATTGGCAGTAGATTTTTACGTGCCGAGTTGCCAGCCCTGACGCACAACCTTCAACAAAGGTATGCCCATTCATGCATGTCTCCAGACAGAAGACGCTTTAACTGAGAATCAAACGGGACAACGTCTTACTGTGAGGCGACAGCGCTACCGCAGCACCACCACTACTTTACATAATATGGATATAGAGCATATAAATCTACAGATATTGGATAATCCTCTATCTCCCCTTTAAAGACTAAAACTATACATGCCAGTAACAATAATCTGGTATCTTGTTGTATTTCAACTATATGTCACCTCTGCAATCTCCTCAATAAAATATTTATTGTAAAACTAGAATTGAATTAAGAAAATAAGAAACTAGATACAGATATAAAACAGACTTGACACATTACGCTTTCAAGCACTAGATACTTTTTCAGGCCAGTACAGCCATTATAGCATCAGTATTTATGCAATATATAACAAATAAGTACTCAGGCAATGACGTAATGTTTTTATTTTCTATCCAAACTTGATACATATTAGTTTATTCAGACAAGAGGCTTTGTCTGCTGAAAATAATACTTCTCAGACATATTCCTTAACTGTAAGCTTTTTTATTATCACTCCTAACATTATGACTTACAATCTCTAAAACTTTAAATTAAAAACTGGAATATACACATGACTCAAGGAAATGCCTCTACATAAGGTATTATTTAATGCCTTATTTATAATGACATTCAGGCAATCTATCACCCATAATTTAAATTTTTTCTTTTCCCCTGTATAAAAGGTAGAATATTAGGAGCAAATGGTTAGATGTATAACCCCACTAAAATTGCAGTCTGGATAATATTTATATATATATATATATATAAAACCTAAAATGAGCTGAGTGAACTTAGCACTCACAGTAATAACATCACATACACTACAGTTAAACATGTGTTTATATCCTTTTATATTAACCTTGTCAACATACATTCTATGATTATTTTCCAAGTGAGGGTAGCTAAAATCCTTAGTCTAAATGAATGAGTATCAGTCAAGCCACGATTGACAGTAAAACTATTAAGACACTGACTAAGTGTTAATTTGCTCTATATTTTTATCATTTTTTTATTTTTATTTCAAAAATAGTTTACTGTAACTGTGCAATAAATACACAAAAGGCCTAAATAAGGTATACCAAAAGAGAGAAAGAAAAATAATGCAATTTATCCAGTAGACTGTTTAAAAAGTCAATATAACTATCTAACCAATCTGACAATGAAAAAACAGGCACAGATATGAATCTTTTAATACAGCTCTTAGTAGTTATAAGTGCTAAATCTGACACAAAAAGAAGCTATGAACTTCATCAGAACAAGTATTTCAACACAACTCCGCCCTTTTGTACTAAAACCCATGACATCAACCAATGACAATACATGGTTAATTAATTATGCAAACCTTATAGGTTAAAGTTAACCTATATGGTTTGCATAATTTATTTCACCTATAAGGTTTGCATAATTAATTAATTAACCATGTATTGTTTGTCATTGGTTGATGTCATGTGTTTTAGTACAAAAGGGTGGTATTGTGTTGAAATACTTGTTCTGATGAAATTTGTAGCTTATTAAAAAAATGAACAAAAGCAGTAAGTATTTTGGAGTCCAGCTCTTCTTTTTATGACTTTGCTGATTGTTGTTTTATCTTGTTTCTTGGGAGAAGTGGATATAGTACAAATGCTAAATCTGCATTAATCTACAATTTAAAATAAATATTCCAGCAGTAAGAAAAGTAAGAAGAAATTCAAACTCCAGGGTTTATTACTGTGTGAAATAGTTTGTTTCCATAATTTGTGACACCTGTGGGAAAGCACCAATAATGGCTGAGATCTGGTTCCTTTAACTACAATGACAACTGAATTAGGAGGCTAGTTTATTTAATACATTCCCTTGAAGGAATTCACTATGTTATGCACACAATCCTGTAATAAATTAATTCTGGTATAACTGGAAAGCCATTCCCCACCGGTAAATGTGGACCAAAATGGAACTTTTTTCCCCTTTCTCTTGTAATTCATAAATATCTTCATTAAATAATAATACTATCTAAACATAATATATCGATTTCATTCTGGTTTGAATAACGTCTTTTGATATATTACAAAACAAATATTTATTTAAAAAGATGTAAGGTCTAAAATATTAGCTAAAGTAGGTCAAAAAGTGTCACCAACCTGTTTCAGAGACCAGTCCTGTCATAACTAAAAGTAGAGGTTGGATACAGGTGCTACAGTAAGGAAATAACTATTCTATTTTTCAGATATAAAATACAAATGTTTCCATGTATACATTTCCTACTATTAAACCAATGTAAATGTTTCTACACATGTTTTGTTTATTTACTTGCTGTATAAATCCATTCCAGTTGTGTACTCCTACATATAAATATGCTTGGATATGCTACAAACATAACACAAATTGTACTGAATATTGAACAAATAAATGCCTGAACCATGACATTATGGAAAGGCTTTGGAAGAACTAGACCAGTGATGGCGAACCTATGACATGCGTGTCAAGCATGACACACCACAACGTTTTGGGTGACACACCAGCGTTCACCAACACAAGTTACCAAAGAAACTGAATAACAAAAATGCAAGAAATATGTGACCCTGCACTTATTTATTAAAACTCAGCAACAAAAAAGTCATTAACCAATGTTAATCAAATCAAATGCAATGTGTCCCATATTGTTTTTTCAGTTCAATTCAAAATTACTATTAGAAGTAGGGTAATTTTTTGGTGCACTATTTTAAGCCAATTATCAGTGCACATTATCATTTTCTCTATTGTAAGTCACTGATTTTTCTTTTACTTTTATAATACATAGCATCAGACATGACTGAACTTTATTTTCTTAAATAAATGAATATGTAAAGAATTATTTCTCTTTTATTTGGGAGGGGTGACGCGCCAGCAGAGCCAGAGGCAGCCAGAGCCAAGATAGGCATTTTCTGAATTTTTGACACACTAAACCCAAAAGGTTCACCGTCACCGAACTAGACCATACTTGGTAATGGGGTGAAAATCGAAATCCCAAGACCCCCTGGGTGCATTTCCCCATAGCAATTGTATAAAGTAGCTGTAGACAGAACTTTTCCCACAATATAGCAGTGACGTAGACAAGCTCTGCTGCAGAAAAAAAAATGAATAATGAAACCACAATAATTTAATTACTTTAATCAAGCTCACTAGTGAAACTAGTATCCATCATAATGATTTTTATTAAGGACCACGTGCTTTTATACTGCTTGCCTCTGAGTTACTCATGAACAAAATGTAAGGACCAAAAAGCTAAGATGGGAATGTAAGGTTAGGCTTCTTAAGAGCACAGAGATCCATCACATAATAAGTACTTGTGAACATATGAACCTTAACTTATTTGTCATGGTTTCTTCACTTACTACAGTATATGCAGCCCCTGGACACATTTTTGCTTTACTATTGGGATGGCATCTATATTAACAGGGATGGAAACATAAACAAACAACCACCAATTTGCTTCTATTTTTGTGTCGTTAGGGATGGAAACACCAAATTCAAATGTAGAGTGAACATACATAATAGCAAAATGAATTTAAACCTATAATGGACAGCATTTCTAAAAAAATACCTCATAGAAACAATGAAAATAAACCAAATTATTAGCATATCCTAAATGTGTATAGCTATTCTGCTGAATACAAAATGTAACCCAAGTATATATAGCAAAATGATTTTTAAGCCTATAATTGGTTGAAATTCTGGAAAAAATACTGGTAGAATAAACCTTCTACAAGTAATAACAAGACAGAATACAATTATCAGCATATGTCACAAGTGCATATTTATTCTGATGAATAATTTAACTGCAGCAGAGGTCTTAGCATATCAGTTCTTAATAGATAAGTATGGATCTCATAAAATCTGAATATAAACACATTGCAATACTTCGTGAAAAATAATTAAAATGGATGGATGTCCAAATAAATAAGCTGTGCACTACAGGCATCCCTGTCTAACCTCTGTACATCCTCTAAATTTGGAAGGAAATCAAAGGGATATTTTCCATGGGCTAAGCAGAATTTTTATTTATTTTATTTATTTATTTTATATTTGTTGACCAAGAATGCCTGACTGAGCCGAAGCCCTTTTTCAGCAGCGGCCCAGGGAGAAAAGCTCCAGTTTATACTGATAAGTTTAGTTATTTATACAATAGTATAAAAAGTAGTAGTACATGTCAAACAACTAAATAACAGCTATGAAAGTACTTAAAAACATTTTTATATAAGTATTAGTACAAGTCAAACAAAATCAAACAGGAACATAGAAAAATTATAATGTATATATGTATATATATATATATATATATATATATATATATATATATATGTGTGTATATATATATATATATATATATATATATATATATATATATATATATATATATACAAGTTTTTGTGGTCAATAGAACAGGAATATGGTGAGGTATAAGAAAAGGAGGAGAAGTTGGTAAGATGGGTGTTTTCATGGTGGGTTGGAGCAGTGGCAGATCCATTGCCCGTTAAAATATTTTTTAAGGTACGTTTAAATTGTTTGGGATGTGTGAGTGTTTGGATTTCTAGGGGGCATCTGTTCCATGCAATGAAGGGATGGTAGCTATATAGGCTGCACCCTGCTTTAGACTTGGGCTTATAGATATTTAATAGGTCTTGGGAAGAGCTGCGGAGGTTTCTTGTAGGAGCATAGTGGGAGATGACAGAGTGCAAGGCCGGACAGTATGATGGCTGGTAAAGAATAGAGTGTATGGTTTGAAGCTGAGAGAGGAGGAGGTGAGGCAGTTCAAGCCAGTTCAAATATTTTAGAGAGAGACAGTGGTGGGATTTATAGGATTGCTGTGTTGCAAATCTAGCTATTTTGTGGTATGTAGACTCTAGTCTAGCAAGGAGAAAGGAGTTAAGGTTAGTGAGGATTTGTGAGCAATAAGTTAAGAGGGGAGAAGGTAAGCATGAGTGAAAGTAATTCTAGCTTCTTGTGAGAGAAATGTTTTATTTCTTTATAATAGACCTACTTTGAGGTGAGTTTTTTTAATACAATTATTTATGTGAAGATCAAATTTTAATTGATCATCAATTGTAACACCGAGTAGTTTTGTGCTAGCGTCTACTACTATGGGGTAGTGTTAAGGGATAGGATAGAAAAGGAGGACTTAATGTGATTTACTGTTTTTGGGAGGAAGAGTAGTAGTTTTGTTTTTGGGGTTGAGGATGAGTTGATTGTTGGAGAGCCATGTTTCCACTGAATTAAAAGAAGACTGGGTAGCGGATAAGAGTTCAGAGGGAGAGTTAGCTATTGTTATGACTGTAGAGTCATCAGCTTATTGGATAATAGAGGAGTGTGGACAGGAGGTATAGACCAAGTTGATGAGAATGTTGAAAAGTAATGGTGCTAAAATAGATCTTTGAGGGACCCCCATTTCTATAGGAAGGGGAGTGGGTAGAGCAGTGTCCTATCTCACTGACTGAAGTCTGTCAGTAAGATAGCTTGTGAAGCATGCTACTGTATCTGGGGAGAAATTGAGGTTAGACAGTTTGTTTAGTAGTAGAGGGTGAGAAACAGTATCAAGGGCCTTTGAGAGATCCAGGAAGACACAGGAGATACGTTTGTGGTCATCTCTGGCCGGGGAAATAGTACTGAGAAAGGACAGGAGAGCAGTGTAGGTGCTATCTTTTGGTGTAAAGCCATGTTATGTAGGAGTAAGTAGGCTTTCCCTGAGAGAGATGTTGCATGACTTGAGTATGTATGCATTTTTCTAATATCTTAGAGGAGAGAGGATGGCTGTAGGTCTGAAATTTGTGATTTCAGTGGAGTTACCTCCTTTATGGATAGGCAGGGTATAGAACTGTATCCAGATAGATGGTACTTTAGATTCAGAGATAGAGCAATTTATAATGATAGAGATGGGCAAGGCAAGTGAGTGTGCAGCTATCTGGAGAAAGTATGATGGGATGTTGTCAGCAGAAACTGAGCAAGGTTTCAGCTTAGACAGTATGGTTCTGATATATGTAGTGGACACAGGCTTGAGGGAGAGAGTATTGAGAGAGGTAGTAGTGGAAGAAGAAACAGGCCTTTTGGGAGTACTTTTATTGGAGCTGTTGGGGTTGAATAGTTTGGATATAGATTCAATGAAGTAAGTATTGAAGGTGCTGGCAGCCTCTACTGGTGACTTGTCAGGACAAGGGTTGGGTGAGGTAGTGTTACCAGGATGAAGTATTTGGTTTATTGCGTGCCAAAAGTGTTTTGAGTCAGATTTTGGTGTTGCTGGAGGGTTGTTGTAGAATTCTTTTTTATATTTATTGATAAGCTGTTTTACCAGATTTCTTTGTTCTTTATATCTTTGTAAGTCAGCTAGGTCTTTTGTTTGTGACATTTTTTCTAGAACCTATCTCTAGACCTCATGAGAGTTTGTGTGGATTTTGTTAGCCAAGGAGATATTGTCACTTTTGTCCTAATTTTACGGATTGGGGTTAATGAGTTTAAGATATCAAGAAAAGTAGAGTTGAAGGCTATGACGGCTTCATCTAAGGGGAGCTGAGTGAAAAAAGTCCCAGCATACTCTTGAGATGAGGGTGTTAAGTGTTTCCGGGTTGAAGTTAGAGAGATTATGTCTGGTGATATATCTGTGAGGTTTAGGGAGATGGTTTGTATACCTTAGCACCGTCCATAAAGCATGTTCTCTCTTCTGCTTCAACAACCTTTTGAGGGTAGACCTTGCTTTGACTGCAAAGTCTCAAAAGACCCAATCCTAGGTGACCTTCTACACATTCACAAAACAAACAAGCAACACTATAAATACATCCTAAAAAGAACAAAACTTCCACCACAGCATAGATAGGATCGGCCACTCAAAGAATTTGTCTTCCATAAAATACACTTTCCCTAGTTTTTAACAAACTAGCTTGTTAACCCTCTTCAGATGCACCCTGGGCAAATGGAGGGGATATCACAGTTTATGATCTGACCCTCAAACCTTCAGTGAAAGGGAAAGAAATTTGTTAGTACTTAAGGGTATTGATGAATGGTAATAACAAAATGGGATCTTAAGGCAGGGTTACAAATGATACATCTGATCCACCGCCCTAATATGAACTAATAAACCAATAAACTTAAGTACAGTGGTTTATGAACTTAAATGTAGTAGCAGTCTTGGCATATAAATTCTTACTAGGCAAGTATGGATTTAAAAGAATCATTACAGGTTAAGACTTGATTCATATAAAACCTGTTTATTTAATGAAGCATTTTTGCGGTATCATTCATAACATGAAGGCAAGTAAACAGATTATCATTATTCTATTCCAGATAGATTAATATTTTCTGAAGAAGCTTATCAACATCAGTGGTGTTTGTCTAAGGGCAAAATTCATATTAATATTTTACAATTATCTGCTCCAGAGAAGTTAAAATTCTATAATTTATTACCTGAACTATTAGTCTTTATCATTAATCATTAGCCAGAAAGTATACTTGTTGATAATGTTAAACTAGATCCTAATTTTCCCCTACTTATTAATAAGGAAAATATTAATCATTTGCTTGAAAACAGGGATCTGCCTTGTGAAAATAGTAAAATAATTCAACATATTTTCAGTTACTTGGGTTAGTTCCTTCACAAATACTTTAGAAAATCCTGGATCCAAAACTTTACTTTTTATTAATGATTTTATACTGATTTAAACAAAAATAATTCTGAAGGAAATGATTATTTGATGTTATATATTAATTTCTCGGTGGCATTGTTAGCTGCAAGTAAACTAATAAATGAGATTCAAGTTTGTACCGTCTTTTTCTGTTTCAAAACTAAAATCACTTTATTAACCCCTTTAATAAATGTAGGAGGTAAAATATCAATATCTACAGTGCTGAAAGCCTGCATTTCACACATTTCATATTGTTCTAAGCAATATCTGCATTTTATGTGTAAGCAGCAATTCATCTAATGGTAACAGGATTATATTCCACTTCTAAATGTATGCCTTATACAATGGCATTCTTTCCTAAAACATGGCTTTCCCGGGCAGTCATTTTAATATGAACTGATCAAGAATTTCATTTTGTGTGTGTATATATATGTGTGTGTGTGTGTGTGTGTGTGTGTGTGTGTGTGTGTGTGTGTGTGTGTGTGTGTGTGTGTGTGTGTGTGTGCGCTCGTGTGTGTTTCTGTGTACATGTGTTCATCTTGCATTTAAAACTGATAACACGTGTGCAAACATGTAACACCTTAACTCATATAATTTATAACCAGTATCTGTTCACTCATCATCGTGAGAAGAACAATATTTAAATACACTGCGCATGTGTGTGGTGTGTTTCCTGAAAAAATATGAGCAATTCAATCCAAAAATGCTTATCTGATTGAGTACATTTTGGTTAACAAGGTTAGAAGCTAGTGCATAAACAGACCAGTTATGGCATTAAAAATCAAAAAAGGTACATGTTAGCAATAAAGCAATACAGAGATGCATAAATATTTCCAACAGAGATGCATAAATATTTCCATAAGAAGATGCAAAAGGGTCGCTTGTCTGTCAAGAATGCCACATCCTAGCATTTCTCAGTAGAATAATTGATTTGTTTTTATCTGTAATAAATAACAACTTGCTTTTTCATTAACTACAGCTTTTTTCATGTCTTATCCCTTTCAATGTTCTCTGAATCATAGTATAAACTCTCTACCAAACCAAATAGACAGTAGCTTTAAAAAATAGCTTTTCAATATGTTTCTACAAAATATGAGTCTGTTGTATATATCTGCTAACTCAACTTAGAAACTCTAGGTTATGTTTAGTGTTTTATCCCTTACAAAGTCAGTGCCAGAAAAGTACATAATACATAATTAAAATATATTGTAATACAATAATGAGAATTACCCCCAGATTCTCGATGCCCTGCACGGCGTGCATGATTAGTGCAGGAGCCCTAGCAGGCAGTATGTCTGCCGTGCAATCCAGGAATAGCCTGCAGGGCCGTGCACGAGAGCCCATGCACTAATCATGCACGGACTAAGCCCTGGTATGCAAATCACCTCATTTGCAGGTGAAATTAATGCAAATGAGGTGATTTTGCATTCCAGGAAGCTTGCAATAGTCCATGCAAGACAAGTGCTATCTGCAGAAATGTACTTGGTTAGTAACTGAGTACATTTATGCAAAATCTGAAACGGAGCTGTAACAGCTCCAACTAAAGGCTGCATATCATTGAAGAAGCATGCCAATGGCCAATATAAGGCCATTGGCATTGCAAACAATAAAATAAATAAGAAAAAACAACTTTTATTTTTTTTCGCCAATCTCGGCTGTTTAAGCATAGGGCAGCGGCGCACAAATGGGATCGGGGGGGGGGATAATAAAATAAACCTAAAATAAGCATTCTAACTAAAATCAGTATTCTGCCATGCAAGTCAATGGCAGGCAGAAGACAACCTGGCCAGTGAGTAATGGTTGCCAAGAGTTGAGGCTCAGTGTGACATGCAGCTATGCATTAGCAGGCAATCCTATGCAAATGAGGGGAAGGATATTGAATCCCAGTTTTCCCCAGCATGTGAGCCAGATCCCAACAGTGTAAGAGTATGAAGAAATGGGTGCAAGATTAAGATACAGGTGACATCATGGGGAGATGTGTCAGGTGGGTCTATATTAGAACATCGAAGTTTGAAAACATCGAATGTTCTAATATTGAACCCAAAACAGTGAACGCTGAAAATAGCAAAGCTGCAGAACACCTAATTTTTTCCTAGGGAAAGAATTCGGTTGGCCGTTTCTGTGGCTTTGCTATTTTCAGCACTGTGGTGGAAAGTTACGGGTCAGGTTCAGGTAAGTGTGCGATTGTGCGGATGGTAGGGTTAGGGTGCAGGTGAGGTGAGTGTGCGATAGTGACAGACTTTAGGGCTAGGGCGCGGGTTAGGTGAGTTGGGGTTAGGGTGCCAGTGAGGTGAGTGTACGATAGTGACAGATCTTAGGATTAGGGTTTGGGTTAAGGTCAGTGGAGAGATAGTAGTGTATGTACAGTTTAGTGTAGGGGTAGGTGTAGGATTTTAAGTGTATGTGTGTAGATTGCTGTTTTTTTGGTGTGCTTGTGTTGTGTGTGTGTTTCTCGGAACAGCGAATTTTTTCACTGGGAAAAAATTTGCTGTTCTGAGCTTTTGATGATATCATATTTCAAGATTCCAAGTTCGAGCTTATGGTGTTCGATGTTTTGGAATTTCAATAATATGATATAGACCCGTGTCAGGCATATTATAAGCGGATTGGAGCCCTGTGGCTCGGGTTTCTTTCTAGCTTATCATAGCTAAGCCAGGGGGTGTGTCTAAACTTGCCTAGCATTCTTCACAAAGTCAAGCAAGTGTGCTCGCTGCGCACCGGGTTGTAAAGAAAAAGAAAAAAAAGTAAACCAGGAAATAGTAGCTCTGTGCACATTTGAGCACTCTGTTTGCGCAGCGTGCCCCTGGCCTTAAACAGGAAGGCAATTGGAAGAGAAAACAGCAGTAGGAAGGTAATCAAGGAGAACTAGCATAGCTGGCAGGTGAAATGTATCAGAATCAGCCAATTACACAGGCAGCAGCCCAGCCCAGCCCAGAACACTACTTTAAACTAAGCAAACACCTTCCCCTCTGGTTTTTCCCACACTCTACATCACCGGTGTATACAAGTGGGAAAATTTTAACAAACAAACCTACAAAATGAGAAGGGCTGCAGCAGGCAACACAGAACAACTTGTGCAAGAGGCTGAGGGTGTTGAGGATGGCAATGCTGCTGAACAACCCAGTGAAGAGACGGAGAAGAGTGTACAGACCCAGGGTAACTTACCAGGGGCTACATGAGCAGGAGATAGTGGAGCACTATAAGGTGAACAGAGACCTCCTACAGCAAATTGTTGAGCTGTCCCAGCCACACCTGACACACCAAACTGACCGAGGGGAACCCATCCCAGTGGATACCAAGATATGTGTAGGCCTAGGTATACTAGCCACAGGTACCTCCCAAAGCACAACTGGGGATATCATGGGGATCTCACAGGCATCAGCATTCAAAGTATTCCACCAGTTCCTGGATGCCATGTCAGCACATGCCAGTGAGCACATATATTTCCTCAACACACATGAGGTGTTGACCAGCAATATGCATCTCTTCCACCAAATAGCTAAATACCCTGGGGTAGTGGGTGCCATAGACTGCATGCACATACACATCAAAGCACCACCCAGTGAGCAGGGTAGGGCCTACATCAACTGCAGGGGCATCCCTTTGATCAACTGCCAGGTCATATGTGATGCCCAGGGCATTATAATGAATGTGTGTACTGGCTGCCCTGGAAGCTATGACGATTCCCACATATGGGATCTGATGCAGCTGTACCAGAGGTTTGCCAATGTGGACATCCCTTATGGTCACCTAGTGGGGGATGCTGGGTACACACTGGAGCCATGGCTGATGACACCCATCAGAAATGCACACACACCTGAACAACAATGCCATAATGAGGCAAACACACAGGCCAGACATATAACAGAGCATGTGTTTGGGATGCTCAGGGCATGGTTCTGGTGTCTGGACACATCCAGTGGAGTCTTACAGTATTCACCAGCTACATGTACTCAGATTGTTATGGTATGCGCTATGCTACACAATATGTTCCTGTGGAAACAGCTACAGCAGGAACAGCATGGGGCAGGGACACACAGTCCCTCCCCCCACCAGTGCCAAGGCCTGCACAGGCACAGAGTGACTTGGAGGAGGAACAACCTGAGCCTACCCCAGCAGACAGAAGGAGGCGTGCTCAGTATGCCCTAGCCTTGGCAAAGAGGCAATGCATAGCATATGCACTCACACAGTAGGGAACTAGGGAATGTCACCTCTCTGACTCGCACATACAGTAAAAGAGATGCCATACATGACACTACCTGGGCTCAACCACATATAGGGAGTGTACTATGTGAATCCAACATAGGCAGCCGTCCAGCACCATCCGCAGTTCTGGCACACCCTCAAGATAAGTCAATCAACCCATCAACTGCCAAATGGAGTAGAATGTGTTATTACCTGTAGCTATGGTATGGATGTGAGCATGCAAGGGAATTGGGTGGCCGAATGTTATGGCAGCAGACAGTAGACACCCGTAGTGGCACCATACCATGACATCTGTAACATACTGGAGTCACCATAGCAGCCAGTACTACACAGGGTGACAAAACCCACTGCAGGAAATGGGCTGAGCGACATGTGTGTCCATAAGACTCATATATGCCAGTCAGGAAGGTTCACATACACAACAACAGTCTCAGCCAGCAGGACAGACAAACCTAAACAGAGCCTATGCCATAGCCCCAGAATGATGGCTATGGTTAACCTCCCCCCCCCCAGGCCTACATAGACAGCCCACAGCAGGCCAGGCAGTGGGCTGTTAATTCTGAAGGGTAGGAAGTCAGACAGTAATATGTAGGGCAACCAAAGGCATGATCTGTAGTACACTAGCATGCCTCTAGTCAGCATGATAGTTAGCAGTACAGAATTAAATGGAGTACCTGACATACCAGTACAGACATAGCAAATGTGTACAAATGTCACGTGTTCCCCCCACATCCTACATAGTAATATAAAAACAGTCAGGTGTTCCCCCCCAACCCTGTGTAGAAATGTAGAAATAGTCAGGTGTGCCCCCCCGCCCCGCTATGCAGAAATGTAGTAACAGTCAAAGCCAAATGATCGATGGATACCCTGCAGAGACAGCATGCTACCTGTCGGTGTACAACACAAAGGTCAGCACTGCAGCACAAACTACCTGGACATGATCCACACATTCAATACAGATGGCCATACTGGGCATGCTCACACACACAGAGAAATGAAGGCAATGTCAGTCAACAACATACTGAAAGGTCATACTGGGCATGCTCACACACGTAAACACATGAAGGCCATGACTGCAAACACCAGTGGACCAGACATATCTGGCAGTTTCAGTTGTCAGTGCGGACTCTCATCTGTATGCACCACTCATGCCTTGCACACACAGTGGATAGGAATACAGACATATATGTCAGGACAACACACTATAATAAGCCAAAGGTAGATGTACATAGATGTGTGGAAGAGGGTGACTGTGACAAGGAGCCATCCAGGCCTGTCCCACCCAGCACACAGCCAGAGGGCCCCAAACACATGAGGTGCAGATGTCACTCACTGCAGATACTAGCCACCAGTATCTGTCAGCATTACAGACTATGTGGTGTACGTGCCAGCTGTGCAACATGATTGTACAAGGAAGTAGTCATCTAGCAGCTGTATACATGTACTTGTGACATATGACCCCGTGTGTGCCCGCTTGTAGCGTGTCAACCCCTAGATGAATGGGTTATGGCCCATGCACACACCACTTCTCATAGCCCTACTATGACAAGCCTGTTGAGATCATCCAATGTGAAATACATCTTTGGGAGAGTAGTAGCATAGTCATCTCTGTAGGGCATCCTGTAACTGCGTACTGCTGTAGTGTGATAAAGTACTTAGATAGGTGTTCTAACTCCAGACTTGGCACCTGTGAGTGTGTGTGTTTGTGTGCGTGTCTGTCTGTCTCTGACTGTGTAGAGAGCAATGCTTTTTAGGGTATTCGCACACCTTACAATTCATATACTCAACTTTGCCAAGGCTGCTGATGTCATCCAATGTGATATACTCCTTTGGGGAAGGAATACTCCAGTAATCTCCATGGCGTGTGCTATAACTGCCAAGGCTGCTGATGTCACCAACCTAGAAATACACCTCTGGGAAGGTTGTAGCCCAGTAATCTCTGTAGAACATCCTGTAACTACGTGCTGCTGTAGTGTGATAATGTAGTTAGGTAGGTGTTCTAACCCCAGACATGGCAATTGTGTGTATGTGTGTCTGACTGTGTAGAGAGTAATGCTTTGTAGGGTACTCACACTCCTTACAATTCATATACTCAACTTTGCCAAGGCTGCTGATGTCACCAACCTAGAAATACACCTCTGGGATGGTTGCAGCCCAGTAATTTCTGTAGCATGTCCCGTAACTGTGTACTGCTGGAGTGTGGCAGTTCTGGATGTTTTGTGTGTGTTCCAATGTCTGTATATGGAGCAATGCAGTATAGGCTAGTCACACGCAGTACATTTGAAATGCCCTACTTTGGTAATCCTGCTGATGTCATCCATTGTGAAATACACCTTTGGGGAAGGAGTTTTCTAGTAATTCCCGTGGTGCATCCTATAACAGCTCCATGCAGTAGTGTGATATAGACCTTGGTCAGGGGTTCTATACCCACACATGTCGGTTGTGGATGTTTAGTGTATGTCCCCCTGTCTGTGTAGGGAACAATGCATTTTAGGCTACTCACTTGCAGTACATTTGAAATACCCTATTTGGTAATCCTGCTGATATCATCCATTGTGAAATACACCTTTGGCGAAGGAGTACTCCAGTAATGTCCGTGGCATGTACTATAACTGCATAGTGTTGTAGTGTAATAAACTAGTTAGTTAGGGGGTCTATTCCAAGACATGACAGGTGTGTGTGTGTGTGTGTGTGTGTGTGTGTGTGTGTGTGTGTGTGTGTGTGTGTGTGTGTGTGTGTGTAAAACCCATATCCTGTGTAGAGGTGGGTGTGACACCCATGGTCAATGTAGAGTGGTTTTGCATATTTCTTATATGGTGGCCTTACTATATATCCCTGTCTGTGTAGGGAGCAATACATTTTAGGCTACCCACTTGCAGTACATTTGAAATGCCCTACTTTGGTAATCCTGCTGATATCATCCATTGTGAAATACACCTTTGGGGAAGGAATACTCCAGTAATGTCCATGGTATATACTATAACTGCGTAGTGCTGTAGTGTAATAAACTAGTTAGTTAGGGGTTATACTCCAAGACATGACAGGTGTGTGTGTGTGTGTGTGTGTGTGTGTGTGTGTGTGTGTGTGTGTGTGTGTGTGTGTGTGTGTAACCCATATCCTGTGTAGAGGTGGATGTGACCTCCATGGTCAATGTAGAGTGGTTTTGCATATTTCTTATATGGTGGCCTTACTATATATCACAATGTCAACTGTACTGGGATAACAGATGTAAAATAGCTGAGAGGCTGGGGTGCAAAGCCATACCCATACATGTGGCATCAAGGCCAGGCAATTACAGTTAGCAACCCCAGTATTACCCAGATCACACTCTCTACCCATGTGTCATACACACACACATGCCTAGGCAACAGCCAATATGTGGGTAGTACACTGCATATTGGCCACCGATAGTGACTATGGAGTGATAGCAGTGGGCTACAGAGAGCATGTCACCTTGCCCATCTGTCCAATATGCACGTACATACAGACAGTGCACTTCCCCAATGGACACCTGCACCACCTGCGGTGCCTTCACATGTGACCCACAATGGACATACCATACCTGACAACATGCCCTGTATGGACAAATGCCACTGACACCAGGGAATGCTATTAGCATGCTATCAATGTAGATGCAGGGTAAACCTGCTGCCCATTACCAGTCCCTGCCACAGGTGGACAAGACTGGCACATCTGATGATAATCCATGTTCACAACATGGGCCAGAAATCCCAGGTACAGTTCCACATGTCACTGTACATGCATGTGGGAGGTGTGCAAATCCTAGACACCATCCATGTCATGGACTAAGGAACACATACATTGCAGGTGATGCACAGCATTGGCCACACACAATAGTCACCCAGGTGACTGGATGGGGGATACAGTACCCACCTGTGTGGGCAAATGCAGAACCAACAGCCCTGAGACACAATGCAGACCATTGTCATGTGGCCTGATGCCAAGGTATACCCATCACCTACCCTTGTATAGCCTGCTGGCACAGTTGACTACCACACACCCGTGCAGACATGCACCCATGCATGTCAGTACTGGCACCCAGTGTGTTTGTGTGTGTGTTGTATGGTGTGTATGGCCACATTCACACTCACTACAACCCCATGGGCATACTGAAGCATACTGTCCAATGTCTGACACCTCCTCATAATCTTTGCCCTTACGACCTCCTTATGACCCGTGTTGTGCATGTGATACCTGCACAGTGATGTGTTGTGGCAATCCCACTACTGATGAGTTGCACTCCTGGCCCTGCCAAGTGTGCCAATGTGTGTGCATCACTGTGAGACTGTGGCTGTGTTGACGCTGGCACCTGTTCATGCAGACAGGCATATGTACATCACCTACCTTATATGTACCATATCCCTGTTGCAGATGTCACTCACCATCATATATATGTTCTGAGTGCTCTACAACGGTAACCCATGTGGCACATCCAATAACTGCATCTAACTGTGATAAC
Organism: Protopterus annectens; assembly: GCF_019279795.1. Lineage (NCBI taxonomy): Eukaryota > Metazoa > Chordata > Ceratodontiformes > Protopteridae > Protopterus > Protopterus annectens. The sequence goes on from NC_056725.1 coordinate 587,335,788, forward strand.
ACTACAGAGTTGTCAGGGGTTTGATACCCTGTGCTGGTAGGTGTGTGACACAAACATGCTACAGTTTTACTCTCCCACCTCTCCCTGACAGGTATTTGCCTCTATCTGCCTCTCCCACTCCCTCTCTTGTGGATTTGGAGACCCACAACTGCTATGCTTAGGCAGCAGCATGTGTAGTTTAAGTGATGCTCAGGATCAGCTGATGGCCTCTGCATGAATTGCAGCCCCTCCCCTAGCTGATTGCATGTGGAACAGCTGTGGTAACAGTCTCATAGCCAATTGCATGGAAACACACTCCAATATCTAGGAGCATCATGGTGGTGTTGGCCCTTTTCATTCACTGTGAGCAGGAACTAGATGTGTTGTTTGGCAAACAGCATCTCAGATGGATTGGGGATTTACCTCTAGCAACATACACAGTGGAAAGATGGCAACAAGCAGGAGGGGGATCTGCCTGACCTGATTACAGACTGTAAGTGCTGCTATACTGCATTTGGAGTAATGTTGGTTTAACAGTGTTTGTCTGGATATGGCTGTCATACATGTTGCAATACCTGCCATGTCAGTTCCATGTTTATGAGGAATCCCCATCTGCAAGGTCATCTGCAGACTGGCCAGTGGTGTGCCTTTGCTTTCATGTGTTAGCCACAGAGAATTTATCTGTGGACTGCAGAAGGTAGTGTGAGGATTTCAGTCTGTAGATGGTGAAGGCCGTGACAGATACTGACTTCATATCCCTCATAGGACATATGTTGCAACAAACCCTGTTACAACAGTAAATGTATGAGGGTATCACAGCAACATGTCAATACTGGCCCTGTGTATGTGCTTTCAGCCACACCTATGTCAATCTTTGTACATATGTTAACACCATAATTAGTGTCATCATATCTGATAACAAGCCAGTGCTATATCAGGCTGCTACATATGTTATGTACAGTAGGGGTTATATTTCATGACATAACCTGGACATTATGTGGATGACTGTACAGTACTGAGGTCTGTGTACTTATGGTAAATGTCGGCAGTGTGTGTATTGTTAATATGTACTTTAGCCTGTGTACAGACTGTGATAGATGTCATTGTCCTAGCTCCCCTCCTATCTGATGTTACATGCTGCCCCACTGCATGGTACCGTATTGACGTACATGTTTGTACGGCCATACACACACATGTCTATATATATATATATATATATATATATATATATATATATATATATATATATATACATATATACATGTCATAAATAGATATGTTGTATCTGTTTACAGATTCATATATTTCCACACATACATCTAGATGATGGTATACATTCTCTGTACTGCTGCATTACTGGACTGGATGATATGTTTGTGAAAACATCAGGATTGTGCATATCTGTCATGGCTTAGTGGTAAATCACTTTGTGTATGGCTTGCAGGGTCCTAGGTTCAATCCTTGCAGGAGCTGTTTGTTTGGTTGCTGGGCAGAACACGGGCCGTTGGATACAGACAGCTTAAGGCAACTTTTAGCAGTTGTAAGCGGGTTTGCGCGGCAGTAAGCACTGCCTGCACAGGTTAAGAAATATAGAAGCTAACTGACTGTTACTGTAACCAGAAGTTGGCAGTGCTTAGCTCCACGCAAACCTGTGCAAAGCCGCTTACAACTGCTTTAAAGTGCATTAATCACTCTGTATCCAACAGCCCGTGTTCTGCCCAGCAACAAAATAAACTGTAGATGTATGTCTGTGTGTATCTATATTTATATTTAAATGGATATAATATATCTATATATGTAGATATAGATATAGAAATATATGCATATATGTATGCCAATATATACATATATACATAGATACGCATACATCTATAGATATATATGTATACATCCATATGTCCACATATATACAGCAATAAATATATATATATATATATATATATATATATATATATATGTAAGCATATATATGGTTCACCTTTCAAAGGGAGAAGATCATTTCACAGAAAGTTGGTAGGTCGAAAGTAGGTTTTCAACATTGCACAGTCAGGAATAAATGCATTGAATGAGCGAATGTCACTATGCATTAGCTCTTTGCAGATTCAGCATTTTGTGTGCGGATTGCACTATAGTGGGGAACGAGAAAAATGTCCCTTTCCCCACTGTAGTGTGATCCCGTAGAATATTAAAGTAGGGGGCACAGGAGGGCTTGTCCCCCTGCATTACGAAATGTATTCCAACTTGTAGTCCGAAAATCAGCATATCTGCTTTTCGATTTGCTGAGTTTTGAACATCTGTGCAATACAAAATTACAGATTTGTCCTTTCGGTTTGCAGAAAGGGCCTTGTGGAGAAATGATTGTCTCCTTTTCAAAGGTAAACCCATATAAATCTATATATGTATATATGGACATACATGTGTAGATGAAATTGGGAACATAACCAAAACATATATGTCCAGATGCACCATTAATGGATTTGAGAGACCCAAACAACATATGTCTGGCAAGGATAGGTATCCTATCCCCCCACAGCCAAACACGTCTGGCCTGCAATGCACTACCAACCTTAGCAGATCCCATAACCAGGACTCTACACAACAGGGGCAGTACATGTTAACAGTACTCCATCCCACCTGTAGGATGTCAGGCTGGCATTACTAACATATCATGCAGTACAGTCAAGTGAAGTGTCATGCTTGGGGGAACCCCCTGAGCAGGTGCAGTACATAGCTGGGATCCCTCATACAATCCAACAGGCCTACAGCTGACAATGGATTCACCAATGTTGGCAAGGACAACCACAAATCCATCATGTCAGCTGGGAACTACCACCCAGATGAGCCTGGTCTGCAGGGACATGGAATATATCAACAATGAACCCATGGCCAATGTCACTGGTAATCTTAAATCCCTGGACCCCGCCAATGCTGGACTTGGCAAAGGCAGAGAATACAACCTGAACCTGGTATACCTCCTTGACACAATCATGACAGGTGTAGATGAGGGTTAGAAGGTGCACACAGCCTATGTAGATCATAGCAGGCTTTTGTACACCATGTAGGAATGTGTGTAGATGTTAAGGGATCTACCTCCGTTCACAGAATATGTTTTTCCCAGGACTGCTTGGCAAATCCCAAAATGCCAACATTCCACAGGTGTCATCCCATGGACATACAGTCCTTCACAGGTCATAGCTGTGTTAATGCCCTCCTCCACACTGTAGAGGTGTGCAGTAATACTGGGGTTGCTATAACTCACTGGGTGTGGCTGTTGTGGACACATCCACCATCATTGCAGTTACTGTTGCGTCTATCCCCCCACATTGCTGTCTGTAATACTGTACAGTGTATGTTATCAGGTTGGTTAGTTGTTGTTTATACCATTCACAGTAATAGAGTGCCTCACACCCTCCTAAGTGTAGGGCTATGCCACCGGCATTCGCACACCCATGTTATTGAGGTGAGGATGCAGAAGAGTGGGGAAAGGGACATACACCCTGCTGTTGGCATGTTCAATGTCATTCAAATAGCAGACTGCATTTATACCAATGTGTGGTTGTACCTATCCTGTCTTGGTGGGATTACATGGGCAACAGATGTGTTACCTGCACAGGGACATACCTCCATGTGTACAGTCTTGTATCCGTACTGCATCCAAACCAAAGGCTCTGTGTGTTGTACCCAGCTATGTCATGTATACCACCCACTACACTTACTGGTGTCCACTGTAGAAGGCCTGCTGACACCACTACACCCATCAGACATGTGGCACATGGACAACCACAACACAATCAGAACAGATAATGGTGAAAACAATACAACATTGTTAATTACAGCTATAATGCATCATGGCTGCACAGCTACAACTTCCAGGATGTTAGCATTTCACTTTACTGCTGACAACATGCTACACAGCATTCCATTGTTACACTGTTGTACAGTCACCCTGTGCATCAGCACCATATTAGCCTGGCCCTGCATCAATGTTACGGATGACAGGATGTAGCACAGGCGTCATCATATGCACAGGGTGTGTTGTTGGTTTGCCAGAGGCCTAGGCTGAGCCATACAATTGACAACATGTGTGTGTATGTGGGGGGGTTAAGTAGTGTTATGGGTCAATGGTGATGTCGTGTGTTGCTCTCAACTGTGGGCCTATCCATATGATAGCCAGAGGATTGGCTGTTAGATTTTGTCTGTGCACCACACAGTTATTGTCCCAGATATATCAGTGACATTCTGTCTGTTAAGTGCTATCAGTACATGGCTACATCTGTTTGTATTTTGATGTCCTATTCCTGCACATGGGTATGTTGCAACAAATAATGTAACACCAGCAATTTCCAGGGTGTGTAGCAGCAATCATGCAAATATGGCCCTATGTTCCTGCCTCTGTCCTCCACATATATGCCAGTCTTTGTCCTGCTGTGACACAGACAGGGGTTGTTAGGTAATGGCCTATCATTATTTACTGCTAGTATTACTGCTATCATCCCAGTCATGTCATGGACTCCCACAGCAACTGTTGAGCAAAGTCCATATATATGGGGGCAACAGCTGGACAACACATATGTGCCCTTGTACATTCCAGAGGTCAGTGTGTGGTACACACTGTTCCTTGCCCTTGTACAGCCTTTTATGGGGGGGGTCAATGCCATTAACCTAGGCTGTGACACCTTTTCAGGGATATAAGTGTTAAGACAAGGGTCATTCAGTGTGATAGTGAGATGTTAGGTTAAGCAATGTTATGTATGGGATACTTTGACATTACCACAAGTGCTACATTTCCCCCTAGGGCTTGACTACAGGGTGTAATTGGAGGCTGCTGAACTGCATCTGTAATTGTTGATTGTTACTTATCTTGAAGGCAAATCCTGTGTCTACTGTTGTACTAATTGAAGGCCTTGGCCTGGACAGCATAGTATGGTATATATCCACATTGCTTGCATCTACTGTTATGTGTGAGCCTTGCCTTCATCACTGATTACATATTTCAATGTTTATGTGGTGTCAGTACTGGCATACATTATTGTATAGTACACAAATAAAGATTTTCTGTGTATGCATACCTGTGTATCGTGTCATGTCCTTTGAATTGTGGGTGGGTATATGTTTAATGTAAGTATTCTCATTTGTGGGAATAATTGCCACACTACAAATTTCACAGGTGCCAGTTATAGGGCTTGTGGTTGAGGGATATATTTTGCACCCAGTACTTCCACACTGCTTCTACATATGTAAGCTACTAATACCTTTTGTCTGTGTATATGTGTAGGTACCTATATATATCTCATATAGCTACATCTATATCTATCTATCTATATATATATATATATATATATATATATATATATATATATATATATATATATATATATATATATATATCCATATAAATATATATATATATATATATTATATATATATATATATATACACACATATATATATACATATGAACATATTTATCTATCTACATACAATTGATGTTATATGATTATTTGTGAGTCTCATATATATATATATATATATATATATATATATATATATATATATATATATATATATATATATATATATCTACATATAGCTGTCTATCTGTCTACATTTACAGATATATATCTGTCCATATGTCCATGCATGTTCAGCCTATATTTTGGCCTGTACCTCATTCTCTTGGCAATTGACATGGAAGATCGCAGCATCGAAGTCAGTAACTAATGCAAACAATTTTGTTTCAGGCTTCATCTCCTTTGACATATGTGTTCTAATACATATAACTGTGTAACTAGCAACATTGTAAGTGTAGTAGAGCAGTAGTTGACATATATCCCTATTTGTACCCACATTGTGGCACACTTTGTCCAGACTTCTTGCATTAATAGGTTGTGTGTTTGATATTACTACATTTCATGTACTTTTGACTGATTGTGCTGGATGATATGTTTGTGAAAACATCAGGGGTATGTATATCTGCTATGGTTTAATAGTAAATCACTTTGTGTATGGAGTGCAGGGTCCTGGGTTTGAGCCTTGTAGATGCAATTTATTTTTTTGCTGGGCAGAACACGGTCCATTGGATACAGAGTGATTAAGGCACTTTAAAACAGTTGTAAGCAGCACTGTGTGGGTTTGCGCAGAGCTAAGTACTGCAAACTGCCGGTTGCAATTTCTTACAGTCATTTAGCTTCTACTTTGCTTAATCTGTGTAGGTAATGCTTACCCCCCCCACAACCGCACTTCAACACACTTACTAGTGCTTATCTATGCTTACTACTGCTTATTTGTGTTTACACCTGCTTACTAGTGCCTTATTCATTATGACACTGACACTTCAGATGTGCATTTAATGCAGTACTCCTGTTCAAATATAAATGTTATTTAGTAGGTTATACAGCAAAATGATGTTGATATACAGATTTCCCATGGAAAATGGATTGTGCTGCAGTGGGACTCGAACCGGGAATGCCTGCTCATTAGGCGGATGCTCTGCCCACTGCACTATTGCTGTTCTGATTCATTTGCATATGTCTACCTTAATGTCATACCCATGCTCCATTTCCCCGGCCCCTGAGCTCCACGTACACAGCATCCATCCATTCTCCAGTTGCTAGCCTTGTTATACCACACCTCCACACATTTCCCTCTCTGCACGTCTCGGTACTCCTCCATTAAACTGTCTCGATGCAACCTTCTGCAGGCTCTTCATCCATTTAGTCCACATACATTCGAGACTTCCCTTGATCCTCCTCTGATACTGGTGGGCACATCCTTGTGACCCACTAAGTCTGGTTTGTCCCATCAGGGACGGACCTGTTGTTGTGTCCTGAGTAGACTTTGCTGATCCACACTGTTTCTCCCACTGATAGCATCCTGCCAGGGGTTTGAGATGCAGTGGTTTGCTCACACACCAGGCCAGTCTCATCTCCCAGTTGTGCTGATGAAGCACGCCCTCACGGGTTGCCCCGTTTCTCATTCCTCTCTTCAGTATTATGCAAGACTACTGTTCTCACAGTATGTGTGGACAGGCACTGTTCATTGATACTCATAGACTGCTCGGAATACTGTGATTGAGCAATGTGCACATTTGCTGGTATTAATCTACATACTTACATACATTTCCTATACTGTTGCCTGACTGTACTGGATGATATGTTCATGATAACAGCAGCTGACTGTATATCTGCCATGCCTTCGTGGTAACTCACTTGGACTATAGTGTGCGGGAGGGGGGACCTGGGAGTGTTGATTATTTTGTTACTGGGCACGATGAGAGCTGTTGCCTACAGAGTGCCTAAGGCACTGTGGGGGAAGTGTAGGCAGGTATGTGCTGGTGTGCTGGAGGCTCAGTCTTGCTGACCTGCGGTTACGGTGTCTTACACTGGGTTGGCCTCCACATTGCTTAACCAGTGTGGGCATTGCTTACCCCCGCCCAAACAGGTGTAATCCCGCTTGCTGCCACATACCCCCATGCTACTTCATTAACATGTCAGTATTATACATGCTTAAGTCAGGTGTACATGTCAGGTATGACTGGTGATGAAGGTCAGTGTAAAGTGAAGTGAGATTCCAGTTTAGCAGTTCTGGATAGGTTACACTCAGGTATTTGGGTTAGGTTTTGTTATGCCATACCTGTGTTGTAGAGTAGATGTGAATAGTAAGGGTGTAGGTAGGTAGGTGGAGGGGGGACATTTTAACTGTATAGTAGGCCATTGGACTGATTGGTGGGGGAGCAGTAGTGCAGGTTTGCAGGATGCTGGGATTTGTATGCGAGGCAGGACAGGAGGTGTCGGTGTCACTAGTTGGTGTAGGGGTATGGAGTGTTAGTTGGGGGGCTGGACTTCACCAGGTGGTAAGCAGGTGGTGGTCCAAGTGTGCTTGAGGTTTCCCTTCATGTGTTATTTACATGTGTTGTGTGGGACAGCTGTGGTAATACACATGGGTTGGGGGTTCCAGATTCTGCCAATATAGTTGTGAGGAGTGTGTCACCTACTTGTGACTGTTAACATTACTAGTCATGAAACAGGGGTCGATAGGTAAGTGGTGTTATTGGGCCACACAGAGGAGCTGATAGTAGGGTACATGTCCAGGGATGTGCAGGAAGGCTGACGGGAAGGTCCACAGCTGGTCATTTCATCTACAGTAATAGCTGTGTATATACCATACATTTGGGGCTAGATTTGGACACTCACACCCCTGGGTGGTGGCGAGGACAGCAATAATACCTTGTGATGCCAATTAGTTCAACTTTCATCAGGTTTCCCCAGCCTTGTAGTCCGGGAACATGCGTGCCCTGCCGTAGGTTATCCGTGTAATGGCTGGAAGTCCAAATAGCCATAAAATTTTTGGGATGTCCCACAAGAGACATTCTTGTCTTTGTTTCAAGATTAGACTTGGCGGGTGTCTCCCACTGGTAGTATCCTGCCTGTAGTTGGAAAGCAGTGGTTTGTATACTTTTATTGTGTGTTTGTATGTTTCACCTGTCTAGCTGGAGGGGGTTGATGCTACATGTTACATGTTTGTTGATTGGGCCCCTCACCCCCATTGGCACAGCCTGTGAACATATGTAAGTCTTAACTGCTGTATCATATCCTACCTATATATCTGTGCATATTTGCACACACACACACACACACACACACATATATATATATATATATATATATATATATATATATATATATATATATATACATATATATATATATATATATGTATGTGTGTATATATATATATATATATATATATATATATATATATATATATATATATATATATATATAAAATGACATGTGGATGTATATGTATATATCTATATATATGTCTGTCTATGTATGTATACATTTGTACTACAGAGAGGAAGAGGTATATCTCCATGTAGTTATGGGTATATATACACACACACATACCTCTATATATGTAGCTACATATCCTGTCATGTTGCCTGTTTCGTGTACATGCCGGCCAACCTTGTGTGCCACATATGCTTTGCAATTCCTACAACTAAATTCGTTAGTGTACACAGAGTCACACATGAAATCTATTGTTAGTACCAGGTAATCATTCATCCCATGTGGGACAGCCCAAACATTGGGTATACAACTTTCGTCTACACCCAGAATTACATAGGTACCCATGGCTATGTGCATTGACTACGGCGTGTGCCAGACCTAGGATACTTGGGTCGAGACAACATACGGGATGGGTCCAAAGGGGGGGGTGTGGAGGGGTGGCAATGTGTGGTGGTGTGGTAGCTACGGGCCGGTAACCAGGGTTGAGATGGTAGCTGCGTGTGTGCAGCAGGTTGGGTGGAAGCAGAACTGTGGGTAATGAATATATGGGTCGGGGATGGCCTTGGTTGGATGGGCCTGTACTGCTCGGGCCACCTAGTGGGTGGGGGAGAGGAGGATATTATGTCAACATGTGGAACATGACCAAGGGCTAATTTAAATCCCTATTTCAATGACACACGTACATTACATTGAGCTTGGTAGTGTTTTGCAGGGCGGACATGTTTGTCTAGGCAGGGGGGGTATGCCAATTCGATTGTGACGTATATTGTTTGGGGCCTGTCAAGGCCTTTCACGGTGCATGTGGACATATATGTGTCTGTTAATCTACCATTGCTATCTACAGATGTCTGGCCATATATACCTCTGTGGGTGTATATGTTTGCTTAAATATTTCTAACTATGTCCGTATATACCTATGGGGACATTTATCTGCATACATATGTGTAACTTGCTGTGTATATGTGGACATATGGATGTTGATGTATATGTGTAGTTGTCGGCATTTGCATGTATATCTGTTCATATATTTGTATATATCTCTGGATATTTATATGTGTGTGTGTGTGTGTGTGTGTGTGTGTGTGTGTGTGTGTGTGTATATATATATATATATATATATATATATATATATATATATATATATATATATATATATATGTGAGTACATCTATAGATATGTTGTATCCGTTTAGATAGCAATATATTTGCACACACGTCCATCTAGCTGTAGGTATACATTCTCTGTGCTGTTTAAGGACTGGACTGGATATGTTTCTGACAACATCAACATTATTTGTATCTGTCTCGCTAGTGGTAAATCCCTTTGTCTATGGTGTGCAGGGTTTTTTGTTCGAGCCTTGCAGGAGTTGTTTATTTTGTTGCTGGGCAGAACACGTGCCGTTGGGTACAGATTGATTAAGGCACTTTAAAGCTGTTGTAAGCAGGTGTGCGCGGGTTTGTAAGGAGCTAAGCAATGATAACCTCCAGTTAAAGTTTCTTATACTCAGTTAGCTTCTGCTTTGCTTAATCTGTGTAGGTAATGCTTACCCCCACGCAACCGCACTTCAACACGCTTACTAGTGCTTATATATTTGTGTTTAAACCTGCTTACTAGTGCCTTATTCATTATGACACTGACACTTCGCATGTGCATTTAATGCAATACTCCAGTTCACATTTACGTGTTATTTTGTAGGTTATACAGCAAACAACATGAAAAAAATGTTCATATATGGATTTCACATGGAAAATGGTATGTGCTGCAGTGGAATTCGAACTGAGAATACCTGCTTGTTAGGCGGATGCTCTGCCCACTGCACTATTGCTGTGCTGCTTCATTTGCATATATCTTCCTTGTTATCCTCTTCAGCCTTTTAAGCTGTTTTAACCATAGCTCAACGATGGGCACACCTACACACCTACGGTTAACTCTACTCAGATTTCAATAAATATAAAGGGTTTTCTTTGGTTTATTTATATGTACTGTTGCTGTTGTACACATGGGGGACTGTTGGTTGGGGTATGCAGACACCTATGAGCGGCCTCGCTCATTTATTTCCACTTCCTGCTGTTCTATATTGCATGGGCATGTTTATTCTGAGAGCTCTGCTCTCAGACACGCCCCCTACACTTGTACATGCTCCATGTGGGATTAGGAGTTCAGGCAGCACGCCTTCATTAATATGCATGGCACGCTGCCATCCTCCTCCTAAACTGCCGCTTCCATGCAGGGCTAGACTAGTCCTGCACAGAAGATTAGTAAATCTGGGGGTTAGAATTATATAGAATTGCAATGCTGAAATGCTGACTCCTTTTGGAAAGTGGTATATTAAGGGAAAATGTTAATTCTGAGAATAAATAGATATCATTCAAAGCATGAGGCAAGAGGCAGCCTGGAAAAGGGCAAAAGATACAAATGCTGAACATTGTGCGGTTGCAACTAAAGCATTTTACAAAAATAAAAACAGGGCTTTGATATGCAAAGATAATGTATAAACAAAGCATATTAAACATAGACACTGAAAAACAATGTTTTGATATGTAGAAATTAAGTGAAATAAACAAGCAATAATAACTACGGACACTGAAAACTGAAAATAAAGGAAATACATGGGCAGACTATTAAATCCTGCAGTCAGTCCTACAGGCTGGAATGACAGATATCTAAATTAAAAGAGTCACACTTTAGACGTTTCATTTCAGGATATCTTGTATCTTGACTAAAAAAGTACAGACAGACAGATAAATATACTGTATATCTGAAATATTTAAAGTGTAACAAATGGCACCTTTATTTTTACATCAATATTGTGAGTTATAATCATTCATTATTATAATAAAGAATTTGCATCAGAAAAGACAATTCACCAGTTCAGTGACTGAGTCAAGCTGGAAGTTAATAGCTACCCTTAACTAAAATAAAGACAAGGTAGAGAAGAGTATATGAGTGACCTCTTCTCCCAAAGATCTCCACAGCAAACATCACACAAACTATTTAAAAACAGAGCTGTAAAACAGATTTTAAAAAGTAAACTTCAATTTGTCCGTTAGAGAGGCTGTCACTAGTGTAATATATTCTGAGTGTAAATCCAGCACTTCAGGGTAAAATGCCTAGCACTGCACTTCCTTCACACACCCATCCTTAATATATACTTGCAAAGAGTACTGTATCAATACATAAGTGCTTTGCTATCTTTGATCAAATTTCGATATGTTCTATGTGATGTACTGATTGATTTATATTAGATTAGCACCCATGTGGCACTCACTGTTCCATTTTTGTGAGTGTACAGTCACTGAACCCTTTATCAGAAGGCTAACATTGGAATGGATTATTAAGTAATTGCTTTTTTAAATTTTCTAGGGTAGATTGGGATCTTTTAATTGCCGCTAGCAGGTTGGTTATGGTTATGTAGTCCAGTCATCTAATTCAGATCCCTCTGTTACAAATTTATGAGTGAGTGCCTATTTTTGGTTCATAGATTCATAGGTAAGTATTAGGATAGCTACCCTTGTGGGCCCTTTGAAGCCTAGTCAATTTCTCTTTTTTACTCAAATTAACCAATCCCATTTGGTTAAACATTGGCCTTATAAGTAAGTATTATGCTAGCTGCTTTTGTGGGCCATTTTAAGCCTAACCAATTTGACTTCTAAAGGTGAGAAGTAAACCCTTTACCTTGTATCTGTGAGGTTAACACCTTAACTGTTATACCAACCCCCAACCCAACCCTTACCCATCCCATGGTCTATAATATATATTACCCTAATAAGAATTACTGGGCTCATACCATAGATAACCTGAGAGTACTCATACATGGGATAAAGCATTTAGGAGCTACCTCTGTCCAGTAGTAGAACAGGAGGCAGTCCTGGAGTAAATATTCTGTTTCCCATTCATAAATCCAATTTGCGCCTCAGTATGGATAGAGATGAACTTTGTTGTATGTGGATGGGAAGTCTGTTCCACAGCAACAGCATCATCTACGTGATATATTGCTCCCTCCAAACTGTTCTGTTGATGTTGCAGAAGAGGTTAAGATCCCTAGACCAAGTACTTTTGATACTATTTGAATTGTTAATGTGTAGTAAATCTATCAGTAATGGGTTGGAGGATGCCTTGTATGCCAGACACAGCCAGGTCATGTCTTAGCAGTCTGCAGGTTACCAAGTGTAGTGACAAGGTTTTGATTCAGTCCACATAAGATATGTTGTTAAAGCCTTGTATCCTTTTAGTAAGGTGTCTCTGTGGGTGTCCTGTTGTTGTTTGCATCTGGACAGATACATGCTAAAGGGAGCATTATATTCAATGATGGACCCCATGAGAGCTAAGTAAACGTGGCCCATGACAACCCTAGATCTAGACATAATCCCTTTGTTTATAAGCTGTGTGATATAGAAGGACTTTCTTGCAACAATGGACACATGTTGCCCAAAGGTTAAGCAGCTGTCCACATAAGTTCCTAAATTCCAAATGACTGGGTCAACTCTTTGGCATGTATTGTTAATATGGTAGTTCCCTGGGACAGATGAGTTAACAAAGGATACAATAATGCATTTTTTGACACTTAGTTTCAGTCCAAGATTTTGTCACTAGGTATTTATTTGAGACAAACCTTCCTGCAGATTGACTAAACCATTTCTGAATTCAGTGACTGCTCCTAGCTTGTAGTCATCTGCAAACTTAGTCAGCCAGAGGAATGGTGTTCATTTCTTCTGGACAGTGTCATTTAATTTTTATTTTGAAGTTTATATTCAGTTTTTCTCTGATGTATTCTACTGTCATTAACTGCACAATACATTTTTTAAAAAATGGGTAAAATGAAATCTCAAACTTTTTTGGAGAAAAAAGAATATTCTCCAACAAGGTATTAAGATATGAAGGTAGCCCATTCAAAAACAAGTCCTCTACTTCATAGCAATGCACTAAACCTCTATGAGGACTTGACAAAAAAAAAAGCTGAACTGAAGGCATCTTTATACTTCATTGTTGAATACAGTCTTCAGCTACCATACTTTTTAACTGTCTTTTGCTTAATTCTTCTCCTGCATTTTTTGTGTATTGGTTTTTCTTTTTCAAGCCACAATTAGTGAGTGGCAAAAAAGCAGAACTACCAGAAATTAGTGCAGCAACAGCAGTTACAAGGAGCTACAGCAGCTATCATGAGACAGATGAACACAAAAAAATTCATAACTACTGCAAAGTTTGTGTTCTCATGTATCACAGCAGCAGGTTCACAAACTATCAGCATGTAAAACATTAAGTACTTGTGTGTGTGTGCGTGTGTGTGTGTGTGTGTGTGTGTGTGTGTGTGTGTGTGTGTGTGTGTGTGTGTGTGTGTCTTAAGTAGACTTTTTGAATCTAAAAATATTTCTTTCATTAACAATTACATATCCTATATCAGCTTTCAAACATTAACCAGACCTGTTTTACATCAAATATATAAAAATAATATATACTAGCAATTAAACAAATGCAAAATAACTCAACAAATAGTTAATTTTCTAAGTGCAATAATATCCCCTATGATGGGGATTAGAGGGGAAGTAACAGACCACACAGGGGATGGGGCCCTCCACCTGCAGCATTGGGCTGGACAACACCCCTAAGTGAACTATATTCCCCTGTAATGTCCACTGTGTATTGCATTATTGCTTATGCAATGCATCATGCGTTTTATTGGTTTTATGGGCTACCTTTGCTGACTATGATGCTCCATATTAATGAGTTTGTTCTTCCATCCAGCTCAAGTAATAAAAGGGTAGTGAATATTTCTCTGTATGTGTTTTTTTTTTATTCATTTGCCTTAATGCACCCTACATTATTGTGTTTATATGTTGGTTTTAACATACTCTGTTTACCAAAATTTCCCTAGTATGTTTATTACTGACCAAGGGTGGTCTCTTCATATCCTGTGTATTTTTATTTACTTTGTGTTCCCCTCTTTCTCCTTATATACATCTTTCTCTTTCTCTCTCTCTCAATCTCTCTCTCTCTTTTATGTATCTGTCCAGCTGTCTATCTCTAGCAAAATAGTGTAGTGGTTCTCACTAAGTGTTATAGTAGTGAAACTGATACAAACTAATGTAAATAATGCTGTTGTAAGCACTGTATGCAAAACTGGTACTTCAGCTAGAGTTGTTCCTTTGACAAAGGCATGAATCTTGCTGTATTCATTAGAAAAGGTTCAGTTTTTTTTTTTTTTTGGTTAACGAAGCCAATCACTTATGCATAAAAAAGAGAGCTGAAGACAGCTAGTTCAGAGCTGTTGGCCCTTGGGGGGGGGGGGGGGCTGGAGCATTATTTTTGGGTGAAGCACTTCTGAGTAACAAGAGAGAAACCTTAAGGAGGGCAGCAGTAAGAACCTGGACATATTTTTGTCTCCCTATTGAAATGTCGGCACTCAAAATACTGAGTGGTGACAAGCCGAAGGAAAAAAAAAGATCGAAAACATGGGGAAAGAGCAAATCTTGAAAATCACTTTTCTCCTTTAAACTTCTTTTTGCAGGGGGGCTTGCCCCATGCACCCCCACACCCCCAAACTTATATATAACAACTCTGAGATCCCCATAGCTCAAAAAAAAGTAGACAGCAAATAAGACTCATTTCCAAAGCAAATAACCCACAACAACTTGCTTCAGGTGTGTTGAAGAATATTGCTGAGTATCACAGTTGTGAGGTGTGGCACTTTTGCTTAACTTTTATGTGATAAATTGTGGCACTTTCAGCTAATCTGTGTGGGCAGTGAATTCGGGCATTTAGAAGTAGCCATACTGAATAGTTAACTTATTTTACTCTTTTTGTCCTGAACACCACTGATATTTATTATTTTCTCTTCCCTGAGTGTTTCATGTTCACCTTGCAAGTTAGACAGATGCCTGTAAGGATGTACTGGAGTCTGAAAACTACTCTAAGCTGAAACACATCTATCTGTAGTGATAATGCAGGGAACAGGAAGAAGAAAGACAAAACACTGCAGTGATATACAGACATGTTGTTCTCAATTGCCAGTCTGGCAGGCCTATAATAATGAGAAATATTTATTTCATATTTGTTGCCATGGTTGAGCTGCCAGGAGTGTCTGGTGAGAACAAAACTGCTCTGCATTACTGTTGGGGTTGAAGCATATAGATAGAGTTGGGCTGTTTCAGCATAGTTTGAATTTCAAGTTATCTTGTTTGCATCCTCACAGGAAAAGAAAGGACTCCAAGACACATCGGAGAAGTGCAGTAATAATCTTCCACTAGTGTCCCAGTCAATGACTAATGCATTTGCTCATATATAACAATGTGCATTGCTTCACTACACATTATATTTGTCAGCAGCCCTTTAGTGCCTGTAAATCACCATGGAATACAGTCAGTATGAGTTAAAATGCAGTGCTATATAAAAAGTGTCATATGAAGCAATGGCTTACTTATTCTTGAAAATGGTTCATCACACCAAGTGCCTATCTTGCAGTAGGCAGTCCTGATTTCTATTTAACAGACTCATGCTTTTAAACAGAATCTTACAAAGGCACAGTTTTTCCTTTGTAACATCACAGATATTTTAAAGGAGCATTAAGCAAAGCTTTTCACTGCCATGTTGATGAATAAAGTTTTATAGCAGTAAAGACATGATAAAGTAGTACCATAATTACAACCAGTGAGAGTTAAATAAGACACAAACCTTCTTCCATATCTTCATAGTCAGGCTGAGGTTTGAAGAAACAGCAGTCCAGAAATATGACATAGCTGAATATGTTAAAGGCAAGACCTACAACTCCCACTATAAGGACAAGTTCAGCTTTATCCATCATCTGAGAGTTCACCATTCTTTTAACTGATTCTACAAAAATGGTGAACATGAGAGCAACATTAAACACTGCATTGGCAAATGCACCCACTACACCTGCACGGAAGAAGCCAAAAGTACCGCTCTTGTATTTTTCTACTCGGCCATACCGGACACCAGAAAGGCCAACCAACATGGACATTATATGGGACATAACATTAAAGGCATCAGATGTCAGAGAAATGGAATTTCCAATATAACCTGCTACAAGCTCAATGGCAAAAAGCATGACTGTTAAAACTGACATAAAGATCAAGCGGCATGACTTCCCAGAATAATGACCCATGCTGGCTTATGTTTACTCAGAAGAGAAACACAAGGTTTGTTCACATTTGTCATTGCTACTTTCAGACTATTTGCACATTATTACTCTTTAGCCAAATGTATAATCAATAACCAGCAGATAAATGGACACACGTGTTACTGCTGTAAATGTGAACTCATTTCATTTATTGCAGTGCCAATCAAAACATCTGCTATTCTTATCATTACTGAACTTGTGCATGGGCTTTTGTTTTAAGTATATCACTGTGACCTTTCCCCAGAATGATCCATGAAGTATTTAGCTGACATCACAGACTGTTAATTCAAACAACTGCATCTTGAACTTAAAGAAAGGTAACAAGTGAGTACATATGCGTTCTGATAGGTCTGAATGCTGTAACTGAAAAACATTTGGCCAATCTAGATATTTGGTGCAGGTCACTGGCATGCCTACACTTGGAGATGGGCACTCTTTTGGTACTGATGAATGCATGGTGTCTTACAGTTAAGCCCCAATTTCACAATCGTGCATACACAAAAATAAAAATAAATAAATAAATATGTCTCTTCTTACCTACCTAATTACTTACATATATGTATGCATACAAATTGTCACAGAGACACAGCTAATTACATAATGAATGTTGACTGAATTAGAAAATATAAATCTTATTTGTTTCAGCTTATTTGTTTATGCTGAACACCCTGGACAATGAACTAGCAATAGAAATGGAGCACAGCTAATATGGCATTTTCCAGTCTCTCTCCCAAAAGAGATGACAGTATGATACACTAAAGATAGAAGCCTGCCTAATAAAAAGCTGTTCTGGGCCTGAGAAAAACAATAAATGAGGCTTAAGTAAGCAAAAAGAAAAGTACCTGTCTAAACGTCTGGTGCTGGAGGATCCAGTCTTTTAGAAGCAGAAACTTTTGTTGCAGGCATTGGTATGAAAAAAATGTATCTCTGGTTTACTAGATGCAGACTTCATTTGGGCATTTCACAACTTCAAAATACTGTAGCTGCATTAGAAAAACAAATATACTGATCCCTCTGAATAACTAAATAAAGGGGATTTATATAATGAAATGTCTCAGCATTAGGGAAATGCAGATAAATTCCAATGCTGTTAAATCAGTTCCAATTCCTACAGTGACCACAGGAATGACTACTGCCATCCACAGAGTTTACTAGGGAAACAGGGAATGGAAGCAAATTTTTAGGCCTTTCTTCTGTATCATTTCCCATGGGTGAGAGTCCTACTATCCACTCATTCTCCATGGGGAAGAGCCCTACTATCCATTCATTCTGCCACAGGTGAGAGAACCCTACAGACCCTTCATTCCCTATGTTCAAGAGCCCTATTATCCATTCATTCACTGAGGATGAGAGGCCTACTATACATTCATTCTCCATGGGCAAGAGACCTACTATCCACTCATTCCTTTGAATGAGAGCCTTACTATCCATTCATCCCCGTGAGGGCACAACTATCCATCCACTCATTCTCCATGGGTGACAGGCCAACTATACATTCATTCTCCCTGGGTTAAAGCCCTATTTTCATTCATTTCCCATGGGTGAGACTCCTTCTATCCATTCATTCCCCTTACTTGAGAGCCCTACTATCCATTCATTTCCTGTGAATGAGAACTCTACTCTCCATCCATCCATTTCCCATGGGTGAGAGTCCTACTATTCATCTAGTCCCCGTTGGTGAGAGCCCTACTTATCCATTCATTCCCATGGGTGAGAGCCCTACTATACATTTATTCCCCATGGAAGAGAGCTCTACTGTCCATTCATTCTCTGCGGCTGAGGGCACCTAGGGTTAGGTCATTATCCGTAAGGAGGAAAAGTTTTTTTTTCTTTAAGCCTTAGCTCTTACTCTGCATATGCTCATCAACATCCAAAGGGCTGGAGTACAATGGGCACTTAACATTAATATGCTAGCACCTTTAAGTGGAATATGATTAAGTGTACCCCAAAGCAAGCAACTCTGTACAATTCTCCATCAGCAGTGGAGATTCTGGAATGGAGAGTGTGCCTCAAGTACATGCCTCCACCTTCTTCCCATGAAATGAGGCGAGCGGGCTCCCTTCCTCCTCAGTGCCAGCTCTAGGAGTTGCCAGAGCCAGTAATGAAACTTTATCCATCTGGGTCAAAGTCAGGGTTTATTCACCTTTGCCAGTGGAGCTGTAATTAATTTGGTTAGGTGAGTTCTGCATATAAACCCGGACATGAAAGTTATGGTGGTGAAACTCCCTGTAGATGTTTGTTTGTTTATTTGTTTTCAAAGCAAGGTATTTTTAATTAACTGCTCTCATTACTATGAGCTTTGGCACAGTAAAGTTAAAAAATGTTCAGAACTCTGTAGTGGCACAGCTTGTATGTGATTCAGAAAAACAGTGAAAGAGAAGTTGAATTGTAACTGTGGCTAAGTACTTTTTTGACAGATTGACATGCACTACTAAGTTTATATTACTGAAGAAGGAAAACTAGAATATTTGCAAAGGGGATGAGAAAAGCAACTTTCAGCAATGAAGATGGTAGTTGATTGATATTGGCCTCATTTATTACTCTAGATAAGAAAATGAGAGCTAAGCAAATACAAACTCACTTAAAAATGCCATCAAGTAGTCTATTAAGTCTAGTGAATCTTTTTTTTTTCTTGAAAATATAACTCAAACAACATCTTGTTGACCTCAGTTTGACTCACATTATCTCTTTTTTACATACTGTGTGATAGTGAGCACTCGCAGACCAAAGATCCAGTGTCACCTCTGATAAGGCACAGTTATGATAAGTAAGTCCATTCATTTCACACTCAAGGGACATAGGGTGCAACTGGCATTTGTAATGATAGTTCAACTTTTAAATGTGCCATAGGTGGGCACTACACCGCTAGGTGTGTGTGTGTGTGTGTGTGTGTGTGTGTGTGTGTGTGTGTGTGTGTGTGTGTGTGTGTGTGTGTGTGTGTGTGTGTGTGTGTGTATATATATATATGTTATATTTTATCCTAACAACAGATCACCATTAGACATTATCTATTTTGTCTGTATAAGCCTATAAGTGAAATTGTATACTGCTGTCTTACTTCTGTCACATGACTACATAAATATGTTCGTCTCCATTTTTAATAATTCATAGATAGTTTTGTTATATCGTTTCCTTTGTTAAATTCAATCATTTCAATATATATACACACACACACACACACACACACACATATATATATATATATATATATATATATATATATATATATATATATATATGTATATGTATAGATCCCTATGACATGATAGAAACCTCATTTGACTGAAATGCATTTGACTGAAACCATAAGACTGAAATTTCAAAAGCCTGAAAAGTCACTTGACTGAAACCCATAAGACTGAAACCCATAATACTGAATTTCAACATACTAAACTGTACACTGGACCATATAAAACCAGACTAGGTGGGGGGCTATTCCCCCCACTCCCCCAAAGTGGGGGCCACACCCTCACACCCCCCTAACTATATATACTAACTCCAGGATTGCAGTACAGTGGGGAAAAGGGCATATACCTTTCACATACCTTACAGTAGTCTACATGCTGCCACTACGATGCCCTTTTCCCCACTGTACTGTGATCCTGGAGTTTGTATATATAGTTAGGGGGGCTGTGGGGGACACAACCCTCCCCACATTGGGGGTGTAGCCCCCCCAACCTAGTCTGGTTTTATATGGTCCCGTTTAAAATTTAGTCTGTTGAAATTGAGTATTATGAGTTTCAGTCTTATGGGTTTCGATCAAATGAGTTTCAGTCAAATGAGGTTTCTATCATATGATAGGGTTCCATATATATATATATATATATATATATATATATATATATATATATATTTTTTTTTTTACTTTCTTACTTTTATAAATTTAATATGTATATTCCTATATATGTTTTGCTCTCTGAGCCAAAGTTGTAGCTTAAAAGCATCAGTAGGCCAGTCCACTTTCCTGGTAAGTAATTAAAACAAATAAATACATCTCATAAAGTTATCAAGTACAAACATAAAATAAACATGAAATGCATATTATGTCAGCTTTTCTTGCTCTATGACTTGCCATGCCTAAATTAAAAGCAGATGGGTATCTGTATACAGCTGCCTTTCTTATATAGGTACTAATATAATGATACATTCCACCTGAAATAACTGCAGAACATCAGCACAAAATATTGTGTAGTACACTAAGCAGAAAATGTAGACAGAGCATGCAGAACATTAGTTGTAAGCATGGAGTGCAAAGCAGCAAGTCCAAGCAATGTGCAATTAGCATGAAATACAATTCCAATGTAGAAAAACTCTTAAGCTTAGCTGAGGGCTCAGATCCTCTGTTCTTACAGTTCCATCTTTAGCAGTTTCCAGTACAAGCAGTCATTTTCTTCATTAATAATAGCCTGGTCAGCTGCTGCATATGTGACTGCGTGAGCGTGTGTGTGTGTGTGTGTGTGTGTGTGTGTGTGTGTGTGTGTGTGTGTGTGTGTACGCAAACACATGTATGTGCATGTGTATCACAGCTGACATGTATGGATAACTGTATTAGTCACCAGCTGTTAATGCTGTCAAGGATGGCTTGGTGTATTTGGGGGGGTGGGGGTCAGAGAGGACAATACAGCCAGTGATCCACTGACAACTTCATTACTTTAGTATTCTTAGAGAAATCCAGAATATGCAGAAGACCATCCTGATGATTAAACATATGAAAATACACACACACACACACACACACACACACACACACACACACACACACACATATTACATGATTGAAAGTTCACTTCACCACCTTGAGTATTAAATAAACTGCATTTACCAAATATATAATTTAAACCACAAAACAAATTGGCAGCTAGAGGTGCAACTATACAAATATTGAGGAAATGTAATTTTTGGTGGAAATATTGTACTGTCTTTTTAAATTATTTAACTGTGTTGTGAGCTCCAGGAAGTGATGCAATGGTCTCTTCTTGGTTGTGGTCATATATATGTGTGTTAAACAACAGTCATTCATTCTGATGAAGACTTTTCAAAACAGGAAAGCACTAAATAAACAGTGGATATTTTACAATTTCTGTTTAGAGGAGGGGCAGTTTTTGGTGCGCCATTGGTGGAGGCATTCTTTAGGGTCAAATACAAAATTAAACTATAAGTATAATATATCTTAACATAATCTTAATTACCATGAACACATTACTAAAACAATGTAAAAAGGGACTAAATGTTATAACAGAGCTACAGAAAAAAGTAATCCATGAGACAGCTCATTGATAAAAAAACCTGCATAACTTATGAAAAACACTGTGCAACAGGCAACTTACTTAATTACCATATCTCATGAAAATGAATGGGAAATAGTAATCCAGACTAAAAAATACAGCAACAGTGGATAAAAGGGCTTTACTATCATTTTTGTGAACAATAATTGGATGGCACTTATTATTCCGAATGTCAGATTGTCATTCACAAAATGTTGAAGGTATTGCAACGTCGACCACACTTATGTGAATGCAATAGTGCATTCAGCTTTAAGTGTTCGACAAATTGTACTGAGACCGCGGTATAGTGAGGTTTGGAAATTCATCCATATCCCCACTGTAGTGCAGTCAAGAAGGTGCAATATATTGTTAGCAGGTGGGGGCACAGCCCCCACAGGGAAGCTGCAGGGGGGCTTGCCCCCCTACAAAAACATGATATGTCATATAGGAGTTTCATTTACATGAGCTCCTATACAGATATCACATGATGTTTTCGAAAACAATGTTGAATTTGAAGTTGTAATGAGTTCTTGATTCCATTTTCGATGGTTTACTTTGAAATTGCGAACAGAAATTGTTTTGCCTTTTGCAATTTTGATAGTAAACCGATAAAGGGAATGTGTGGGAGATGAAGAGTATAACTTTAAAAAGGTGTGTTACCTTAAGTGGATGCATGCCATGGCATGTGCTTCATTATGGTAAATGTAATTAAGACCTTGAACAGTCATTATCTATCTTGTGTCATGCCTCATTCCTCTGCCATTCTGAAGTATTTATTAGAAGCCTTTTATGTGATGTCAGAATTAAAGTGAAGTCCTGCTGCGAGGATTGCTGTTTGGGTTGCTGGATGAGTCAGAGACTACAGAAGAGGACTTTTCTATTCTCAGGTATTACTACATTATCACAGCTCTGAGCAGTAGTGCTTCAATCACCTGTCATCACATTCATTACATCTTTGAAGCTTGATTTGGTGTTTCACTACTAAAATATTAAATTTTATCATAGTTTTGCAAAACCACTGAACCACGAATCTTTCTCATTAATAATACCAATGCCAGCCTGTACATTCATGTAAACATTGAATCTACTGCACCCATAAAGTTCTCGTAAATTGCAAACTAACTTATTAGAAAACTGAATTTGAACCCAGATGTTTGAGCTATATCTCATTTAAGTAGATTTGCAGATAAACTAGAAAAGGTGGAATGCTCAATGTACAATATATGTCATAGGGAGGAGGAGGTCATAAAGGTGTTTAATACTATAGATAACTGTGAATTAATGCAAGCTCAGAATCCGCATGTACCCCCAAAACATAAAGTGATTCAGAGAGAGCATTATCCTTTGATAACAGTTAAAGCGCCTGAATCACCTATGCCTACTGTCAGATATTTGTCTGTTTTAGGTGAGAACCACAGTGTCTAGGAGATTTAGCTAGATGATTCAAGCTCACAGTTATGTACTTTTGATATGTTATTTGTAAGGTACATATTTTTCAGGATACCCTTTTGTATTTTGTCTGCACAAAAAGAATTTCAGAGAGCTGTGGCATATATTGTGATGTAGTTAATATAACTGATGATTTGCTGGTATGGTTTTAAACTAATTAAAAGTGTGAATTGGTGTAGATAAAGCTGCTAGAAAGTTTGAGGCAATATAATTTAACAATATACAGAAATAAATATCTAATTGGTGTAACCAGTCTGAAGTGCATAGGCCATAGTCTAGCTTTAGATGCACTGAAATCAAATCAGGAAAAGGCAAGAGCTGTAGTATTTATGTGTATACCAGAATATATACAAGTCTTGAAGAGATTTCAAGAACTAGTACAATATTTGACTACTAAGTTCATGCCAAACATATTAACATTATTATGCTTTTAAAGAAGCTTTTAATGCATGATGTAGCATTGGGATGGGTGCCAAAATAGGATTAAAGCCTTAAAAATACTAATTCTGGAGTTCTAAAGGCATCTAATGCAATGTATTAAAAGTAGATACATATCAGCTGGAATTAGAGCTATATTCAAGCAAGAGAGCAGACTAGTAGCATGTGGTTCAACAGCACTTATTAAGCCACAGGCAGGATATACGCAGAATGAGAAAAAGATTTTGGCCATTATATATTAGTGTGAGAAATTCCATGAGTGTATGTGTGAGATAGATATGTTAAACCAGTATTGGTTAAGGTTGATCATAAGCCTTTGCGGAGTATTATCAAAAATAATTACATAAAGTACCTCTTAAACTGCAAAAAATGTTGCTTCTCCTGAAAAGTGTAATTCAACACTCCAGTACAAATAAGGCATGCAAAAGCACATTGTAGTTTTTTCCTCAGCTTTTTTTAATCCTTAAATTTTATTGATAAACATTACAAATACTGAACTTTATCTGCTGTTACAGAATGCAACAATGAAATCTGTTTATTATCCAGTAATCCCACAGTATATCATATTAACCATACTATCCAATGTCATATTTCAAGCATATTGTTTCAAAATATGAGTTTTGATGGCTATAAAAAAACTCAAATTACACTTGTAGACTGGATTTTTTGCCTAAATCTGACAGTGGAATATTTATATACAAGGTAGGGGAAACACTGACCTCAAGGAATTTCTAAGCTCTGTCTATAAAGGAATTAAGCAGATGAAACAAAAAGTGGAAGATCAACAGAAAAGGAAATGGGAACAGGATTTAAAGGTAGATTTTACTTTTAAATAGTGGAGATCTAGCTGCCTCCAACATACATCACAAATTTGTTGAGAAGAACATACCTGAAGCAATAGAATGGAGATCTGCTAATGAAGATTTGGGCGTTGTATGTGCTGTTCCACAGTTACCTACATCACAAGAGAAAATGCTACTGTATATGAGGCCTACATAGTAGGTAAGAATGTATCAGGGGACCTAAAATAGAACATATAATAAAAGATGGTAGACTTCTGAAGAAATATATATATATATATATATATATATATATATGGGTCTACTTCTATTCACCAACATCCCATTTCACTGAAACCCATTTCACTGACAGCTCATTTCACTGACAAAAGGTGGGCTTGGGGGCTAAATTGGGGGAGGGGGCCCCCTACACCCCTAACTATATATTACAACTCCACGGTCGCACAACAGTGGGGAGGGGGGCAAATCCCAGGTTTTTGCCCTGATTACTTTTGTCAGTGAAATGAGGCTGTCAGTGAAATGGGTTTCAGTGAAATGGGATGTTGGTGAATAGAAGTAGACCCATATATATATATATATATATATATATATATATATATATGAGAATATTTGGTGTGGAAGATGTGAATTTAGTAGCAGGAGCTCAGACAGAACTTTAAATTATTCCAAAAGAAACAACAACTGCCCTAGATGGGACTGAAATTATATTTCACAAGAGTGTGTGTATTTAATTGAAAAATTTGAGTCAACCAATAACCATATTATCTCATACACCAATTAAAAACTAAGATAGAAATGCAGGGGGATTTTTTTTAAAAATTAGATGCTGGTGCTTTCCTACTTATCTGCTAAAAATAAGAATTTACGGAATGGGTAGTGGAAGTGCAACTATTTTTCTGGAAGCATAATAGGATGTCATATTTAAGTGTATGGGTTAAAAAGGATTCTGTTACTGCAGCTAAGGTATGTGGGAGGAAGCTAAAAAAATAATACAAAACATGACAATTTGTCTGCTCACTGTTATGGATATGGATAGTAAGATACAAGCAGTGAAAATGTTTTTGCCACCTTAGATTTATATATAGGTAAGGCTTATTTTTGTGAAACCAGAGGAGAAGTTGTAGACAATAATTAATAAATAGTTGTAGGTATTAATTTCAGAGGGAAATATTTAAGTGGGACAATTTTGATTCTCCAAAGGAACAAGGTTGTTTAGACTTACCGGATTTGAATGGGTACTTTAGAGCTAAACAGTTAATGTTCATAAACATAAGTCAAGTGAAAGGTTATAAATCAAAGTGAAAAAGGGTAATGATGAAACAGTGGGGAATTCAAGAGATAAATACTGACTAGAAATTTGGATACGAGTCCTTAAAGAAAATAACAGCAATGCAGAATAGTATAGTTATAAAGTAGCAGAAAGTATTATAAGAACTAAGTCAGTGTGGGGATGAATAAAGAAAGTTTTACCAATAGGTATGTCTGGAAGAAGGGGTGTAGAAAATAGGCAAGAGTAGATTGAAATTTACTAGAAGACATTAGTAAAGGAACAGAGGTATTGGAGTAAGTAACTCAGGAGGAAAAGATAATAGAGTAGGTTGAGGCTAAGCAGAAGTTAGGACTACAAGTTAAAGACTGCTTGCAGTATCAGGGATTGATAAAGTATAGGCAAATAGATGGATAGGGACATGTTAAGTGAAATACTAGCACTGGTACAGTTTTTAATTGATTTAGGATTTAGGAAAAGAAGCTGCTGTTAAAAAAGTGATAATTATTAGGATGTATAAAATAATGTATGATAACTGTAATAATCAATCAGGGAGCATTAGAAAAGGCAGATATTCTGTTACCCAGTGCCGTCCCCCAGTGTGGTGCACCTCTCAACTTTAAGATGAGGAGTAAATAAAGAAACAATTCTCCCTCAAAGCTGAAGAGCAACAAATAATAAATAAACTGATTTTAAACTTCACAACTGCTTCCACATACAGCTGTAGTAAGTGGTTGATACAGTTTTCTCTGTTCGTCTCACACACAAAGAGCTAAAGCACTTCGGTTCTGACTGCAAATGCGATGCTGGCATACCAGCATTCAAAATGCTGATAATTCACTGAAAATGACTGGCACCTGCCTTTCGCACCCCTTAACACTTTGTGCCCAGGGTGGCTGTCCTCTTCACCCCACTCTAGCTACACCTCTGAGAAAAGCTACAGAAAAGAGATTTACAAAGGAACAATGGTATGAAATCTGCAAGACTCCCAAGTATCCAGAAACATCTAGACGTTTTACAATTTTTGCAAGAAATGGTTTGCATTTGGCATTTTCATATCCCTGGTAGACTTCAGACGATTTTTTCTCAGGTAGATAGCAAATGCTAAACATGGGATGGAGAAGAAAGAGGTAAATAAAAACATGTCTGAGAACGTAACGAGCTGGAAGATTTTAATATTACCTACAGAGTACTTGGAAAGAAATGTCAAATAAACAAATTTTAATTAGGGAAACTATTATTTTGAGCAGGATATAGGACCTGAAATGGCTAGACATAGTAAGTCTTTACTAAATTTAATGTTACTCGCTGCCAAAAAGCAATTACTCCAAAATGGAAATCAGAAACTAATCCAGTTGTAATTGTGGTACTGAATTTTTCTAAAGGAAATAACAGAGTTTGAGGTAGGATCATTAGAAAAGAGACAGAGCAACTTACATAGAAATACATGGAAAACAATATATGCTGAATAATATTCAGGAGGAGGAGTGCAGTTTAAAGGAAGGCAAGAATTTAGCAACTTATGTAATGGAGTGAATAAAAATTGTTGAAATAATTTGTACACTGCATGACAATAACAGTGGAAGCTGTTACTACAGTTTGTTTTCTTTTATATTAATACATTCATGCTCATGTTACTGATTAAAATGAGCTGATTCTATAAAGATGTTACAAAAATAAAAATAAAAAAAATTAGTTGTCACAAGGTCACGCTTCTACACTGAACATATGGAACTGTTCACTGTGATATGTCACTGTGACGACCCACCACTGCCAACCAGTAATCAAGGAGTCTCAAACCTCAGCACTGGGAACAGTGGGGGCTGTTCACTGGGAGGTTAAAAGGTACACAGTATTTCCATATACAGCTCACTACAGCAACTGCAATTTCCCTTATGAGCACACAGAGACCACAGTCAGTCTGGGGCTGGTTGCTCACTCTTTCTCCAGATCCCCAATGAGACTCCCTACTAGCACAGCCATAGAGTTGAGATCTCAGTTGAGTGACCAAGCCAAGACCTCCATCACCCTCTCTGTCGAGCCAGTGCTTTGTGTCCCTGCCCAAGTAGCTGACACACACACACTCTTTGAGGTTTGATTTATACACACACACACACACACACACACACACACACACACACACACACACACACACACACACACAAACCTGGAAAAGGCTGGCACAGGTTTACTAGCCATGCCCCCTTCTGCCCAAACTATAAGTTAGTTACCACTGCCACCAGTCACTCCTTATCAGCTACTTTAAGGCCCTTAACAAAAGGTGTCCAATCTTACTGTGTAATATTAATATTAACACAAATGGTACTTTGACCAAGAGCAAGGCTGTTATGAGTGGCCCGCACAGTGTCACCAAATAAATATGCAAGTACTCTCAGAACTTAAATATCTCTAAACAGATCAGCTACAATGAAATGTTTAAATATATTTACTAATAAATAATAAAAGAACAAGACAAGACTAAATATATATTCACAGTGACATCAGAGTTCAAAACCACACTAAATATTTAAAATAACATTGCAGTGCAGGCTCATACAAATAAAGAAAAACAAAATCCAAACTAAGCCTTGTTATATTCCTGACTGTATCTAAGAGAACTATACTGTTTCCAGGAAACTTATATCATTAGAGCAAGGCAGATGATGTGATGAATGGGTCTTCTTGTTGTCAGGTCCAAGACAGAATGCTTTGTCTCACTCAGGGACTTCTCAAAATAATATAAAAAATATTACTGCTGGGATAGCTTGCAAAATGACACCACTTCTGGTCATCTGACTTCTAGTTCTCATGCAAACCCCTATTGCTGTATTTAGCATCTACCTGTAAAAAATACTCATGCAAGGGCTTTTGCTCAGATCTTTGGCAGATGCTGGAAGTCCTAAAACAATTATATTCCTTTGTGCTTCCAAAATAGCAATTAGTGCACCCTAAAGACAATACAGAAAGCTTCCTAGTACAGACTTTGTGTCTCTTGCTGCACTGAAACATCTTTATGATGTAGCCTACAAAGTAATTTAATTTCAGATATTTTTCTAAAGTTTGCTGGACTGAGGTTAACCTCCTGTATTCCAGTTTCCACTATTAACATATATAAATTTAAACAGTAAAAATAGTGCATGTATATTTCTGTTTTCTTTCAGTAGGGCATACTGTGGATACATTCTAAACACAGCACTTTACAAATATTTTTTCAACACAAACATCTGTACAGAGCAGTTTGATATACACATGACATACAGTTCTAATAAATTTGTAATGCAAGCATCTTATATAAATTAGGCTGATAGTCATACATGACATAATTATTTATAAAATTCCAGCTAGCTGTGCTGGCAGTACCTCCTTTCATCACAGTCACACTCCAGGAAATAAGTGCATTTATACAAGTTATAAGTGTGGCAGATCTGAATAAATTTTAACTGAACTGCACAAGATTAATTCCTCCTTGTCAGATTATATTGCTTATTTGAATAAAAGGGTGGAAGAACTGAAACAATTTTATATGTCATTCAGACCAATTGTTTGGAGTTGGTGGGAGAATTTAAGGACATTTCACACAGGATATCTTCAACAAAATTAAAGACTGAACTTCTGCAGGAAAGCTTAATTTACATGGATGAAAGACGAAAATGCAAAAATCTATGATTTACTGGCATCCTTGAGCAAGAAAAGGTACTAGATGTGTGGAATACATAACTGAAAATCTAGATGAACCAAATGAGCTGCTGCCAAAGAAATGTTTATACAGAGAGGTCATGGGGTATTTCTCCCTCAACATCTAAGACAATTGTCCATTGACCCTTCCTCGTGCATTTCCCTGTTTAGCTATTTTTTACAAATTAGTCATACATATTTCAGTAAATAGTTTGCTGCTGAGTTAGTGTTTTTTTTTGTTCTGAATTTCTTGCTCTTAACAATTTTTAGTAAAAGGTTTATTTTTCTGTTTGCTAATATTTAGTTTTACCACAGAAGACTTGGTGTAACCTTTCAGAGACTGCAGGATCAGTCAGTATACAGGTATACATATTGAACAATGAACTACTAAATCAGTTATCATATTAATGGCCAGAAAGGGAACTTATCCTGGGAAAATATCTATACTAAACATACAGCATGTATGTATGCATTCTTTAATATCTTGGAATGTTCCTCCTCCTCCGCAAGCACCTAATTAACAGGTGTTTACCCTAACCCAGCCCCTTTCCCAAACCCTAACCCTACATCTTATCTTAAAACAAAAACCTTCCCATAACACTACCATTACACAAGAAACACTCAGACACACAAACACATACTAACAGCACTGCAGCTAACACTAAAAACACATACTTCCACAGAAACATACAGCATCTATCTCTTGCCTATCTTTGACCATAACCCTCACTAACATACACACCCACACACTAACAATCTAACCCCCTCTGACCCCACTCACCTGTCTCGGCAAAATACCATTGACACTTGGACCACTTAGTTATCAGTACTATTGATATTAAACAGAGAATTAAGGATATACAGGATAAAACTGAAAAATTGTGCTAAATAAAGTTGAACTTACTAAGAACTTTTTCAAACTAAAAAACTTCATTGTTAGTCCTACTAAGTAGAAATATATAGAGCTAAGGTCAAAACAGCAAACTTCAGATAGATAAAATAAAATAAAGGGCCACTTGTCAGGGATATACAGTAGCATTCCTGGTGAAATATTAAACTGTTCTGCTGGATTGTATGAACAGTTATATGTAACAGATGCCATATAAACTGCTAGTAATGAAGAATTAGTTGATTTTCTTTTTTTTAATTTTGTACCTTTCCCAACAGCCTCCTTAATGAAGGAGCTTACATTATAGGAAGTACAATAGCTGTTCGCAGGAATAGTTAAAGATAAAAAAAGATGGCCCTGAAGGATTATCTATAGAAATACATCTTCTGGCTAAAGAAATGTTTGTGAATAATTTCAAAGTCAAGGCTAATTATGTTATTAATTCAGAGGGCTATACCAATCTTGGAGGCAGACGGCTCCTGCCATTTTAAAACCTAGTAAAGACTCTCTTCAAATAAGCTCATACTGGCCAATATCCATTCTCAACAATGATTATCAACTTTTCACTTACCTCTTCGCTAAAAAAATTACACAGAATACATCCCATATTGATTGCTTTAGTCCAAATGGGATTTATACCTGCTAGAAATATTCATGATAATTTCATAAGAAAATTGCTTATTAATTAAAGGCACCACCATAATGGAGCACCCTTAAGTAATAGCAGGTCTAGATGCTGAACAATCATTTGACAGAGTAAGCTGTTAAGTATGTTTTGCAAGTATTAGTACATCTGAAGCTTCCAGAGGGATTTGCTACATTACTTCAATTAGTATGTTAAAGGGCTACACCAAGAGTAAAGGTGGGGAATAAACTTTCGCAGGTATTTAATTTAGGAAGAAGTATCCTGCAAGTATGCCACTTTCCTTGTTGTGATTACTCTTTATTTGGAACCTTTGGCAAGCAGGTTAAGACAAATCCCAGCTAACAGATGATGGTTGCAGTGGTTAACATATGATGTCATTCGTGGTTCACTGTTGCAGTCATGACTGTAGGGTTCTTCCTGCCAGCAGCAGCCCCCAATCGGCCAGAGTCCCAAAGTCTGGATCGGGCATCAGCTGAGGTCGCTTATATCCTGACGTCAATGCGCCAGAAGGTATAAAGACCTCAGCTGACGCCATTTCCCCAGTCTTTTCTTGCCGCGCGGTGCCCTTTGCAGTTCACTGATGCTGGTCAGCCTGTTCCTGTTTGTCTTTGGATTTAATCCTAGGATTTTCATTTTATAAGATAAGTACCCCATTGGGGAGGTCTTTTTCTTGCTCCAGTCAGATGTCAGAAAAAGTTAATAATTGTATTTCTTGTGGGAAGCAAATACCTTATAGGGATTTTCACTCTTACTGTATTCCCTGCCTGGGTCCTGACCACGACGTTGCTAATTGTGCGTTTTGTGCTAGATTTAATCAGCGTACTATTAGGCGTAGATATAACTTTGCCTTTTACTATTTTGGAAAAAGGTTTAATTATAACATGTCTTCGGATTCTTTTCTGGCTTCTGGGGTGTGTAAGAGGCACAAGGATGCAGACAGGCCTCCAAGGTCCACAGCAAAGGATGTTACTCAGTTATTGCCAGTTGCTGGTTCATCGGTCGTCAGTGAGGCACCTTTGCAGCCCTTGTCGTCTGCCTCTTTTGAACAAATTGCCTATACCAACTCCAGTGTGGCGCTGATGGGGTCTTCAGAATTGCCAGGGACTGGACCTTTGGATACTGCTCCCTCAGTTGGGTCTGGAGCCAGTAGGCAGGTACCGGCTTCTGAGGGAGTTCTCAGGCCTTCGCAGCTTCCTGTAAATGTGGATTCAGTTTTACATTCAAAGACAAAGTCTAAGGCTCCAGCTAAAGTGAAATGGCAAGCACAGGCACCTTTTGATCAGGGTCCTAGGCCTCAGAGGCAGATGCTTAGGATGGCTGAAGATCTCTTAACTATGATCAGGGGTTCACATCCCCCTCCTGACAAGAAGCCTAGATTACAGTCCGATTATGATTCTTCAGACCAAATTTCTGTTTCTTCTGCTTCTTCCCTTGAACAGGATTATTCTTTTCCTCCTTATGAGGATTCTGATGCTGAAGATTCCTTTCCTTCAGCTTCTCCTCCTGAGGATTATTCTTTTGGTGAAACTTTGCATGATATAAGGGTGCATTTTCACTGGGAAGGGCAGGAATTCTCTGAATCCAAGAAAAGGCTTAGGGATTTTCTTCTTCTCCCACAGCATAAGCCTCTGGCTATTCCCCCTGTATTGGACATTGTAGATGATGTTTTTTCGGAAGCTTCTCTCTCTCCTGATTCTTTTCCCCCTGCTCCAGTCAAACTGGATAGGTATTATAGGGTTCCAGATTCTCACAAGTTTCTTTTTAAGAATCTTTCACCTGATCCGGAAACAATTTCTCAGGGTCTTAAGGGTGTTAAAGTGGCCTCTGCTAAAAATCCTATTCCCTCTGACCGAGAGTCCAGGGCTTTGGAGAGATGGGGTAAAAAAGTTTATACTTCTGCTACATTGTCTATTAGGGCTTTGAACTGTCAGTTTCATATGCTGAAGTATCAGCAATACCTTTTGTCTGTATTTAAACAAAAGATGTCAGCTGTGTCTCTTGGTGCGGATAATCAGGAGTTACAGGATTTATTGCATGCTATTGAACAGGTGGGTAAACATACCCTGCATTGTGGTTTTGAGTCTTTGGCAGCTTCTTGTAGGGCTGCAACAACTGGCGC
Source organism: Protopterus annectens (assembly GCF_019279795.1). Classification (NCBI taxonomy): domain Eukaryota; kingdom Metazoa; phylum Chordata; order Ceratodontiformes; family Protopteridae; genus Protopterus; species Protopterus annectens. Next base: position 587,369,241 of record NC_056725.1, read on the forward strand.
AGTTATTAGAAGACATGCTTGGTTAAAGGAACAAAGCTTGCCGGATCAGGTTAAAGCCAAACTTTTGGATGCCCCTTTACAGCACGATGTTCTGTTTGGGTCCAAAGCTGAAGAGGTATTAAAGAAAATGGAGGACAAAGCCAAATCTATGCAGATGGTTAAGGATTTTCTACAGGTGCAACCTCCTAGATTTAGCAGACACTGGCCAGCTAAACCTTGGTCCTTTCCGGGCTCGGACAGGTCTCAGAGAGGCAGATTCAGGCATTCCAGAGGTAAGGGACAGGCACAGACCCATTTTAGGAATAGGCAATGGAGTGACCCCTCTCCCAAGGGAGGTAAAGATAAGTCTCAACCCTACTGAAAACAGTCTTTATGACTCTCCCTTTCTGGTTCCAGGGGCTCCTCTCCTGGAAGCACCTTTGGGAGGAAGGATTTCTCTTTTTTAACAAAATTGGAGCCACATAACCCGGGACAAATGGGTTCTGGACATAGTCTCAAGAGGTTACAGATTTCATTTCCACACCTTGACAAAACCGAACGGTTGGCCAGATCTGCCAAATCATCAGTGAGCAGAGGCGCAACGGCAGGTTCAGTCCCTCCTGGCTATGAGAGCCATAGAATTAGTACCAAATTTAGAAATAGTAAAATAGCAACGACCAACTAGTAAAAACAGATGTAGACCTGTAGATACCCGATGAAGAACAATGCTCGTACTCGAGATGAAACACGATAAACCTTTATTCCACAAAAACAGAATCCATGAATAGCTGGTTAAGCGCTTTCAACTGGTGACCCAGTCTTCTTCAGAACAATTACCAAGTGCTCTCTTACAAGTATATATAGTATGCAATAACCATTCAATTGGGAAAAAAAAACGCCAAAATATTAAAAGGTATACTACTAATTTTTTCAACTTAAAATCTTCAGCTAAAATAAGCTCATACTAATAGAATGCATACATTGTGTTACTGATATATAATACATAAGAAAAAACTATGTAACTTACTATGAATGAGTTTGTCAGTATCAAACCTTTTTTGATACTTTCACAATAGAACTCGGCTAGTCTCTAGGCTTTTAGAAATACCTAGTATACACACAAGAAATGTTATTGTACACACAGTGGTCTTCACACTATACTGAGGAACTACAATTTATGTAGAATATATCATCCTAGTCACAATAGTTAACATTTGGTAGGTTTTTAATTTTTAGCAACGGATGATGAGGTAGAAATTTTACTCACACTTATATATAGTATTAGGTAGTTTAGTATTTTGTATATCCCTTGAATGTTTACATCTCATATAATTATTTATACAATTTTTCATTCATAGTAATAATATAATTGTTCTGAAGAAGACTGGGTCACCAGTTGAAAGCGCTTAACCAGCTATTCATGGATTCTGTTTTTGTGGAATAAAGGTTTATCGTGTTTCATCTCGAGTACGAGCATTGTTCTTCATCGGGTATCTACAGGTCTACATCTGTTTTTACTAAATTTAGAAATAGGGCAAGGTTTTTATTCCAGACTTTTCCTGGTTCCCAGGAAGGAAAATTCGTGGAGACCAATCCTGGACCTTTCTGTACTAAACACCTTCCTAGATATACCAAAATTCAAGATGCTCACTCTGCAGCAGCTGCTGCCTATGTTGGGCAAGAATGCTTGGATGGTGACTTTGGACTTAAAAAAAGCTTACCTGCATATTCCTATAAGGCAAGAGTGCAGAAGGTATCTGCATTTCAAAGCGGGCTCAAAGCATTACCAGTTCTCTGTGCTGCCCTTTGGCTTATCTACTGTGCCCAGGGTCTTTACAAAGTGCCTGGCACCAGTAATGGCATTTTGCAGACAGAAGGGGATTCAAATATACCCTTATCTGGACAACTGTCTTATTCAAGCGGATGACAAAGACACTCTGCTTCGGCATCTAGCTTTTGTGCAGCATCTTCTTCAGTACCTCGGTTTCACAGTGAATCTAAAGAAATCAAGTCTGGTACCCACACAACAGATTACTTTCCTGGGTGCTCTTCTGAGTACTACAACCCAGATGGCTTCCTTGACACCAGACAAAAAAGTGCAACTGGCTTCTTCTTTCCGACACCTGGCTTCAATGAAACAGCTGACTGCAAGAAAAATTCTGCAGGCTTTGGGTTACATGGCTTCCTGCATTCTACTAATACCATATGCAAGACTGCATATGAGGAAACTGCAGTGGTACTTCAAGAGTGTATGGTCTCAGCATTACCACAGTTTGGAAACAGTAATCACGATTTTGCCTTGTCTCCAGCAAGAGTTTCTTTGGTGGGCCGAAGCCTGTCTACAGAACAAGGGGAAGCCCTTTTGTCCTCTACCGGCCAACCAAGTTCTGACAACGGATGCTTCAGATTATGCCTGGGGAGCCCACATGCACGGGAGATGTCTTCAGGGTGTTTGGACAAAGGAGCAAACACACCTGCACATAAATTTGATGGAGATGCTGGCTGTACAGAATGCCCTGATAGCCTTCAGGGACCTTCTTCTACCAGGACAATTGTTGATACAGAAGGACAACACTACAGTGATGTGGTACATAAATAGGCAGGGGGGGCTCTCACTCTTACCCCCTGTGCAGATTAGCCATGACTCTATGGTTCATAGGTTCATAGGTTCATAGGTTCATACTAGGCTATCTGCCCGAGGGCATTTACAAGCCTAGCCCATCGTTTTGTGGCTACGCCACCCATTTACTTACAAGCCTAGCCTATCGCTTTGTGGCTTACGCCACCCCTTTAGTATGGGGAACTATACCCATTATTTTTGTGCCTCTGTCGAGCAGTGACACTGAGGTAATCCTGGGGTATATCTGTGATCTCCCATCCATTGGTCAAGATTTCTCTTGAACAAGGCCAGGTGCTCTGCCTCACATGTACGGGATTTTGTTCCACAGCATGGGAGTCTTTGGGTGATGAATCTATCCCTCCAGCACGTCCTATTAATAGCCGTGTCAAGGTTTAAGTCTCCCCTTGTGGCTCTGATGGATCTAGATTTTTGAGGTGAAGCATATTCATCAAATCTGGGTTTGACATGGCCTTGTATGTTAGGCAAAGGTCACCTCTGAGCAGCGACTGAATAGAGCTGGAGTTCTTTCAGTCGGGCAGCATAGGACAGATTTTGAGACCCTTTATCCTTTTGGTGAGGAACTTTTGTGGCTCTCCCAGCTGCTGCAAGTGTCGGGTCAGATACATTCGAATGGGGCATTGTACTCAATCATTGGTCTGATGAGTGATGAGTAAAGGGAGACTATGACCTCCCTTGATCTAGATGAGAATCCCTTCATGATAAGGTGGGCAATGTAGAAGGTCTTCCTAACTACTTTAGCTACATGGGTGTCGAATGACAGACTACTATCAACCTGGGTCCCCAGGTCCCTGATAACTTCTTCTGTGCTCAGTGGATTGCCACCTATTTGGTAGCTAGGGTAACCTTGTTTTTATGACTATGCATTTTTGCATTTAACTTTAGGCCGTGGCTCTGGCACCAGTTATCCGTTTCTGTGAGACCCTTCTGAAGGATATCTGTGTCAGATGTGTTTTCTAAGTTTGCAGTCATCTGCAAACTTTGTCAGCCATAACCCTCCTGTGTTTGCTTGTACTGGAAGTAGATGCCAAACAAGAGTGGGACTGAGCCCTGTGGGACACCACTTGTGACAGGCTTTGAGTCTGACATGGCGCCAGCAGCTCTGACCCTGTGGGTTCTGTCACTCAGCCAGTTTGCAACCCATCTTGTGATGTATGGGTTGACATTTAAGCTGATGAGTTTTTCAATGATACCGAATGGGGTATTGTATCGAAGGCCTTAGCCAGATCGAGGTAGGCTGTATGGACTGCCTTTCCCTCATCAATGGCTTTGGTGACTGTTGAAAAAGTCAACCAAGTTTAAAAGGCATGATCTGCCTTTGACAAAGCCAAACTGGGTTGGATCCAAAGTCTGCAAATTCCCTATGTCTTTATTTATGAGGTCCATTATGATCCTCTCCATGGCTTTGCACATAAGGCTTGTCAAGCTAATGGGCGGTAATTTCCAGGGTCGGTGGAGGCACCGCTTTGTGAAGTGGTACCACAGTTGCAGTGCGCCACTCCCTATCCAGAGGTAAGACTTTGATTAAACAGCTGTCCTAGCTGGGGGTTTAATTCCTCATTGAGTTCATGGAGCACACAGCCGGGGACACCACCAGGTCCCATGGATGCTGTGTTTTTGCTTTGGAGAGCAGTTCTCACTTGGGCTGGAGATGTTTGGGGCTGCAATCGTTTGGTATAGATATCTCTCCTTTGGGGGAGGGAGAAGTTTGCACTGAACCTGTCAGCCAGTATGTTGGCAATGTCTGTAGGATCAGTAATCTTCACATCATTTTGAACTAGCTCTGAGCATATCTGGGAGTTTCCTCCCAGGTTTCTAACATAGCTAAAGAAGGCCTTATGATTGTCTTTTGAGTCTTTTTTTTTTTTTTCTCGAAATTTGGATGATGATTTTTTTAGAGCTCTCTTAGTTTTTTTACTTAGTGATCAAGGGGGTGTTCACCTTTTAAGGATTTTGCTCTATCTTGTAGTAGCTTCCTCCTTTGTTGTAGAGTTTGTTTATGGCTGGGTGGTACAAAGAGTCTTTGTTTTGTTTGGGGATGCCCTTATCCATTACACTTGGGATTGCCTTGTTTTGTAGATTTGCCCTTGAGGTGCTGTCCTGCAGGTGCTGTAGGGGCCATGGCAGCTTGAGTTCACCAGTAGTACTGTTTCTAGTCGTTCTTGAAGGTAACTTTAAAGAAGTTTTTCTTATCTTTTTCTTTGGTTTTGGGGTGAGGATGAGCTTTTTTGGGTCTTTTTTTCACTGTCTCATCAGTGACCTCCAGAGAGGGGTTAGACTCCGTGTTGAACATAGTGAGGTGATGTCCGTCAGAAGTATAAGATCAAGTATCGTATTGATGAGTGATGATGTGGGATGGTTCCTGTGTGGATGGTGTGAAGTCAGTTTCTGGCTTTTTTGTTTGGGCTAGCCAGTTTGGGTTTCCAGGTGTTCCTATTGGTAGTGAAGTCACCCTAGTATGATGGTGTTTGGTGTGTTTGGTGATACATTTAGTTTGGTGGACATTTTGTAGGAAGGCCATGTGAGGTTCCTGGGTGGTGAGTAACCTGCTACAATTTGCAGAGCAGTCTTTGCTATGGTTAATTGCACCTAATGTTTGCTGCACTGTTGCGATGATGATGGCCAGTCTTGAGGTGTGGGTGTCAGTCTTGAGGTCCTTGATGAATATGGATACCCTACTTTGTCCTTCTTTGGTATTGTTGGGATTTTGGGGCGTGAACGATGATAAAACCTGATAGCGCTTGGGGGGCTCTCTCTCAGAGCCTTGAAGTTTTTGTCACAGCACAGACATCGATGTCTCCATACTGAGAAGGGCCCCTCGAGTGCTGCATTTTTTGATTTTAGACTCTGGCATTGAGCAGCATTACCCTTAGTTTTGTGTTCTAGGGTGGTAGGTTTAGAATTTGAGCCTTGCCTAAAAAAAGGCACTATGGGAGAGCAGAGCCCAATATCCGATCCAATCCCCTGCAAGGGTGTGCAAGCCGTCCAGGCAGAGAGTGGCCATCCAGCATGTCATCAGCAGGCAGACAGAGGCACCCATCCCCTTTGAATGAGAACACCAGTGTTTGTTAAAATTTATAAAAAATCATCTTATTATTATCTGATCATTCATCATTCTTTTGGCAGGAAGGTCATACTGCTCAGGTCATCAGGGGTCTGGTCTGGTCCTCATAATCCAGAGAGCTGCTCCTCAATCTCTTTTCTTGTCAGTGTTTCATAGTTGTCTCAGCGTTTTACACCGAGCGTGGAATGACTGATATATGTGCTGTACCTGAGAGAGAGACCTGAGTGTGCTATGTTATGTGATTAGGCCGCCGACAGGCAGCTACTTGTGACCTCCTCCTCCTTACTCCAGAGGGGAGAGGGACGCCAGTGTGTCTGGTCTATGGAGTCACCAGAGTGTAGTGTGTCTTGCATTGTGTTTGGCTTGGCGCTGTGACTGTTTTGACTGACTGTGAGGTCTATGTGTTGCAGTGTGTGTGTTGTGTGAGGTGGTGGTTGTTTGTTGGCTTTGTGTGGCTCTGCTCTTTTGTTTTTTTAGATTTTTTGATCAGAGCTCCAAGTATGTCTGTGTGTGTTATGTGTATTGATTTGAGGTTGTAATGGTGTGAGACTGGGGTCTATGTGTGTGTGGTAACCTTCTCCCTCCTCCTCTGTCTGTTGCCAGTCCTATATGAGCTCAGCCTCCAGTTTGGTTTGCCGTATAGTTGCATCTCGCGCATGTATATTTGTGTTTGTGAGGAGGGAGAGAGGGTTGTTCAGGTACATGAGGCAATTGTAACATTGCCTCAATATTCCCAGGTTCACCAGCTGAGCAGGAGAGGACACTAGCAACTGATCCCTCGACATGCTAGACACCCTGAAGACATCTCTGACCTGCAGTGTCAACTTACAAGTGCAATTCCTGCCAGGAAAAGACAACACTCTGGCAGACACATTGAGCAGACACATTTCGGAAACACATGAATGGATGTTGGATGTTCGGATATTCAGGATGATTATAAAGGCGTGGGGATGTCCAGACATAGATCTCTTTGCAGCCCCTCAGAATCATCAACTTCCGACATTCTGCACAAGGACCTACCACAAACTAGCATGGAAAGTGGATGCCCTCTCGTTCAGCTGGAAACACCTCTCAGTATATGCTTTTCCTCCTTTTCCTCTTCTACCTCGGGTACTTCTGAAGATAAAACAGGACAAACCGCAAATGATTTTACTGGCTCACAATTGGCCTCAGCAATTCTGGTATTCCACTCTGATGAACCTGGTTCAGGAGCCTTCCTGGATTCTGCCTCAAATCCCTCATCTACTGTCTGAACAGGATGGCCTGATACTGCACAGTCATGTCAAAACTCTGAATCTAGCTGCCTGGTGGATCCGGGGTCTGTAAACACCTCTACACTTTCCAAACAGGTTATGGATGTAATCCTTGAAGCTAGACGGCCCAGCACTAGAAAATCTTATGTGAGTAAATGGAAAAGATTTTGCTCCTGGAATCAAGTCCAGGATGGTGATTCTGCTGTTCCGAACATTCCTCTGATTTTACAGTATCTGACAGAGTTGTTACATACGGGCCTATCTTTTTCGTCTGTTAAGCTTCATGCTTCTGCTATTTCTGCACATTACAATACAGATCCTCCGATTTTTTCTCATCCATTGCTTAAACAATTTCTTAGAGGGCCTAAGAATATTCGGCCCCCTATGAGGGCTCCTGTTCCCACTTGGGATCTTAACTATGCTTTGGAGAAATTAACCTTGTCTCCTTTTGAACCTGCAGCTTCCACGGATTTGAAATTTTTGTCTTGGAAAACTGCTTTTCTTTTAGCTATTACCTCTGCTAGAAGAATTTTGGAATTGCAAGCACTCATGGCTGTGGAATCCTTCCTTAGTTTTCATCAGGACAGAGAATCTCTACGGACTAATCCCACCTTTATGCCCAAGGTGGTTTCGGCAGTGGCCTTGAATCAGTCTATTCATTCGCCTACCTTTTATCCTAATCCTCAAAGTGAGGAAGAAAGTCTTTTGCACTCTTTAGACGTACACAGGCAGCTTCATTTATACCCGGACAGGACCAAGATATTCTGGAAATCTGATCAGTTGTTTGTCGCTTATGTTCCTACTGTTCAAGGGAAAGCAATCACTAAGCAAACTATTTCCAAGTGGATTACCCATTGCATCAAGTTCTGTTACTCTTATCATGGTAATCCAGTTCCTGTTAATGTTAGGACTCATTCTACCCGGGCTACTGCTACTTCAGCAGCTTTCCTTTGTGGGGTTCCTACCAAGGATATTTTGGAGGCTGCTACTTGGAGTTCTGTATATACTTTTTCTAAGCATTACAACCTCCCTCTCTATTCTAAATCCAGGGCCAGTTTTGCTTCTATGGTTTTGCAAGGTTTTGTGACCGCTCCCTCTGTTTCTCCTCCAGCCACCCTTTCTTAGCTTTGGGACTCAACCCTACAGTCATGACTGCAACAGTGAACCACAAAGGACATAGTACAGTTGTGTACTCTTACCATAAATGTAGATGTTCGAGTGTGTTCACTGTTGCAGTCTGGGTTACCCTCCCTCCTACCCCCTCTTTTGTTTTTTCTTTGAGTATTATCTGTTATGAGGTATTTTGGCTGATGAGGTTTTGGGCATGGTTTATTTTTTAGCCCTTTCTTTCTGGGCACCTGACATCTGGGGCAAGAAAAACTGGGGAAATGGCATCAGCTGAGGTCTTTATACCTTCTGGCACATTGACGTCAGGATAAAAGCGATCTCAGTTGACGCACGATCCAGACTTTGGGACTCTGGCCGATCGGGGGCTGCTACTGGCAGGAAGAACCCTACAGTCATGACTGCAACAGTGAATACACACGAACATCTACATTTATGGAAAGAGTACACAACTGTACTTTTCTGTGTATATAGATGATGTTTTATTATATCTATCTACTCCAGAGCAGGACGTAGCTGTATTTCTTTCAGGAATTATATAAACATGGAAGAGAGGCAGGTTATAAATTTAGCACACCTAAGAGATAATTAGATTCCCTCAGAAACACTAGTTGTGGAATATCTATTGTTGCTAAGCCTTGGGGGTAAAGTTAATGAATGCACTTCATCCATGAGGTTAACACTAGAGCAGATTTAAGGAAAATTACAAATTTTTATCAAAAATAGATGGGGAGTTACTTAGAAATGGTACAGAGGATACAGGCAGTAGGAGTGCAATGGTTTGTGTGTCCTTTAATGATAAGTGCATCTCAAGGTCTTCCTCTGATATACCACCATTTATTTGGACAGGACAAAAACAAAGATGGTCTGGAATATAAGCAATGGGTATGAGAGGGCTGGGAGTCCCAGATTTTGAGTTGAATATGGCAGCAAGGTTAAATTTTTTACGGGGGAGTGGATATCTAAAGACTGAAGTAAGCTCAAAATCAGCTTTAATGTTAAATTAGGGGGGGGAAGGGGTTTATGAGAGAGAAAAGGACTAAAATAAAAAGTATGTAGTAAATGTAACTGTATGATAAAAGAGCCTACTATAAATGAATGGCCTGAAGACTTCTTGTCTACTAAATTGACAGAGGTAAAGAACACAGACTGGGCAGGCCAAATGAAATTTGAGCAGAATTACAAAATTGATATACTGGGAACAGCTAATATAGAGAACTATCCCATTAATGTGGACTAATTTCTGGAAATTATGGAGTGAACTGTGATCCTTTGAGAATCTTTTTATTTTTTGCTAATATCTTTAAGGACACTTAAATAATATATTGTCAAGGAAAAGGATTGGCCATTAGGGGTTGTATGGTGGTTTGATACAAGGGAGGAACAAAACCAAAGAGGTAAAATTATCAGCAGTTTATGTAAAACACTTTATGAAATGAAGACAAGAAAGACGAATAACTCATTAAGAAGGATTCAAGTGATATCAGCAAGTAGGTGTGCTACCAGGTCTCAAAAGTTACTTTTTTTTTGGGGGGGGTGGCAATGTCAGTTTAAGTATTTTTTTTTACATACCAGCAATACGTGTCAGAACATTTCCCATACTACATCCAAGTTGCAGGAAGTACACTGTTAGTATGAAAGGGGATTTCTGTCATGTATTTTCGGTGAGCTCTATGTTAGATTCACTAAAATAAGATTTCCAGTAAACACATGAATGAATCTGGCGAGGTGAGATTAATACTCCTGCTACTTTATTCTTGATTACTATAGCTAACATAAAACACATTATGAAGAACTGAAATACTAATGCTGGCTTCTAAAAAATCAGTTATTAGAAATTGGAAACAAGTAGTCTGTCCTACAGATGATGTAAAATTACTTGAAAAAGATCCACTGGAATCAGTGTTCTACCACAGCTGACAAATAAAAATAAATAGATAAGTAAACACATCATGTTGGACAAGGGTTGGACTTGTTTACACAGACTCTGAGTCACAGAAACAAGGTTGTAGCAGAATGGACTCGGATGTTGAATATGTCTCCATAGGATAAGGCTGACGGTGTTTTTCTAATGATGTTGAACATCCAGATGTCTTGCAGTTAATAGAAAGAACACATTTGTGGAAATGGGTTTGACTCTGGGGACGTGTTCTGTCTCTCCTGTATTCTAACAAATTGTAAATATTCGGCATATTGCATTATTGAATGATTATCCGGGATGCTAGAAGGTGTTATTCAAATATACCCGATGTTGTTTGTTTTATATGACTGTTGGCGATCCTTTAGACTTGCTGCACCCTGTGAATAAAGTAGTAGGTTCTTATAAAATTATATTAAAAACAAGACTTGTTTTCTGATTTTTTAGCAGCGGGTTCGTCTGCCAGTAGATTTTAAGCACTAGCACAATTTTAAATTCTCATTTTATTTTGCCAAATAAATAAATCTTGTATTCAGAGGTTCACTTTTTGCCCCAACCACTATTTCTCATTTGCTGAAGGGGAAAAAAGATGATCCATAATTTACAAAAGGGACACTTGCTAATAATGAAAATGTATTATCTTTTACAATCAAGTCATGTGGAAAGTAAGAATAACGGGTTTATATCATAACATTGAAGAGGTAAAACGTCGGATGTTATAATATCGAACCCAAAACAGTGAACGCTGAAAATAGCGAAGCTGCAGAATATCGAATTCTTTCCTTGGGATAGAATTTGGTGGGCTGTTTCTGCCGCTTCGCTATTTTCTCCACTGTGGTGCAAAGGTTATAGACCGGGTTAAGGTAAGTGTGCAAATGGACCAGGTTAAGCTGAGTGTGGGAATAGGATAGTTAGGGACCTTAGGGTTAGGGAGCAGGTAAGGTGGGTGTGTGATAGGGGCCTTAGGGTTAGGGAGCGGGTGAGGTGAGTGTGCGATAGTTAAGGACCTTAGGGTTAGGGAGCGGGTAAGGTGAATGTGCAATAGTTACGGACCTTAGGGTTAGGGTTTGGGTTAAGGTAAGCGGATAGATAGTAGTGTATGTACGTTTAGTCTAGGGTTAGAAGTAAGATTTTAAGTGTATATGTGTGGATTACTTTTTTGGTGTGCTTGTGTTGTCTGTGTGTTTTTCAGAAAAGCATTTTTTTTTCCCTGGGAAAATATTTGCTGTTCTGAGGTTTCGATTATATCACATTTCGACATTCCAAGTTTGAGCTTATGGTGTTCTATATTTTGGGATTTCGATTATGTGATATACACCTAGAATAATATATACTTTTTTTCTGAATTACAAACCCATTTTCTTACGTTAATTGTGTTCACATTTAAGATGCGAGTGATAAGCAGGTCCCAAATTTGACTGAAACATAATTACTATCAAATAAATATAAAAGATATCAGATTTTAAGAGCATTTTAATCTAGGAGAAGGATAAGATAGACATTTATTATCAGGTCTCTGATCTTAACCAAGTTGTTAAATGTTTGGAAAATGAATATCGAGAAATTCACCAGGAGAGTGGAGCAAAGTAAAGTTCAAGAGAGAAATCCTGACATTTATTTTGAGAACATATAACTACTTGTACTTGATTTTGATCAGAGCAAACTGATCATAATTGTTTGTAGTACGTGGAGCTTTAACTGCTTTGTATTCTACAAGTTACACAGAGAGACAGATGTTTAGGAGAACCAAGTGTTTTACAGCTTTAAAAGCTGGAACAGACTTAGTGCTGCCACACAGTTTTTGCCATATGGGAAGACTTAGCTGCTTTAATGTTATATAAGATAGAAAAAAAAAGAAAAGGAAACTGTAGGAGAGAAAAGTGTTTTACAACTTTGAAAGCTGTAGCACACAATGCTGTATCAAGGACAGCATTGAATTGCATCTGATTTTATAACAGCTTTAAAAGCTGTAATATATATTGCAGTGCCACACACAAAAAAACAATCATGGCAGTCTAACGTGTACTATAGCTTTTACAGTTGTTTGAACTTCCCAACATTGTTCTGTGATGGCTTCTCAAGCTCATGATACCCCCAGTGTGCTTTTTTATATAATGAACATCCCAACCTGATAAACCCCTCCAGTTCACAACTGAATCATACTAAATTGCCCATACTCAATGCTAGGACTCTTAACAACAACCAGGCCTCGAGTCACTTCTGAACTTGGGTTGTTTCCATGTATGCATTATTCCAAGGTGTGGTTTGAATCCATACAGACCATCCCTTTTGTTCCTGGGTTTTGTGCTTATCACACCTATAGAACCACCAGTAAAGTGGTAAGAGTGTCAGTATACATAAGGGAAAATATCCCTTCAAAAAAGACACTTAGAGACCCCCTGTGAACTTTCTGAAATACAGCTCACTTTGGGGAAATCTTATTTCCAACTCATAGCCTGCTACTTATCACCCTCCATGGGTCCCGATGACCATGATAAATTCCTGGTATTCATACAGGATATCCCTATAAGCAATGGCTCTATAATCCTTGATTATTTCAACTATCCTTCCATGGGTTAGAGTGCCTACACTTCCAACAATGGGTAATACTTAGTGATTCATGGACTGGATAAACAAAACTGTCATCAATCAGCTTGAACTCACACTAACTCGGGACATAAACATTCTTAACTTGAACTCACAAACTTGGCCTTTTCTGCTCCCCTACCACAGTCAGTCCTTTATTAGTAAAATCTAACTATAATCTGAGTACTTTTACTCTCAGAACTTCCACTCCCTTGGTTACAAAGACCACCATCTTTAAAGATTTCAGAGAGGCAAACCTGATACAACTGTATGATGAAATCTCTAAATTTACACATCCAAATTCCAAGGCAGATCTTGATTATGCAACCAGTTACAACAATGATTTATATATGTCCATTTAGATAACTATATTGACCTGGCAGTACTTTCCAAAACTAAGCATGTTGGTAAATTCAAAAATAAACCATCCTGGTGGTGTAGTGACAAAAGCAAACTGTATAACAGAAGAAAGTAGCTCATTAAACTGCCATGTACAGCTAGAGCACCTCAGCATCAAAATACCATTACAAACCTCACTAGGAAACTGAAAGCAAGTATAAAGATCAGTAAAGCATCAAACATAAGAGCAGCAATAAAAGCAGAGGAAAATTTCAAGTTCTACTTCAGTTATGTCAGAAAACTAAGACATAGTTGTCAACTCTGCTCCAAGCCTCTGCATAATTTAGCCACAAAGTCAAATACAAGACATTGCAAACATAACAGCTATCAAGTCTGCAGAAGATTCTTCCTTGAAAACTACCATCCTCTCTCAAATCTTTCCTGAGTCAGTCCCCCTCACCATTATCACTAAAGAACATATTCTTAAGGTACTGTCAAAGATCAAGATGACTTCCTCCATGCATCCAGGCAGCATGCCATACTGTCTAATAAACAGTGTTAACATGCACTCATGAATCCCCTCCTCAAACTGTTTAACCTAAACCTTACTACTGGTTATGTCCCATAATCCTGATGCACTGCTATAGTAATGCCCCTCTATAAGGGCAGACCTACCACAGACCCATCATCCTTATGAATCTTATCTGTAAAGCCATGGAGCCCATCATCACCAACCTCAAATCATGGCATCAAAAACTTGATTAAGCTAAACCTGCAGCAGCATTCAGCTTTGAAAAGGGCAGGTTCTGCCTGCTGAATTTAGCTAGGTAGTTGACAGTGGTTACACCATCTATGCTACCTACCTTGATCCATGCAATGCATGTGATACCATACAACATGATGGAATTGTTTATACACTGATGGCTTTAAACATAAACCCCTATGTGGTAACATGAATAAATGGCTTAAAGACAGAATGTACATCGTCCAAGTGTGTAACACCTTATCAGAGAGAAGGTGGCCAGTGGTGTCACAATAGGGATTTGTGCTGGACCTTCTTCTGTTTGTCTTCTAGTTTTCAGACCTCCAAACTGATAACAGTGAACTTTATTTAACAAAGCTTAACAAAAGTTTAACAAAGTTTGTTGATGACTGCAAACTGGGTGTGGTTGTTACATCCCCTTTGGATACATGCTCCCTCCAAAACAAAATAACTAAAATCAATTTCTGGTGCATAGAAAAGAGGCTCAATCTAAATGCCAATAAATGCAGCATCATTCCTTTTGGGAAACAGAATCACTCTGTATCAGGCTGCATTGAAGACACCCCTTTACCATATGAATCAGCGATCGTGGATTTGTGCACATGAGATGATAGCTCCCTCTTTTTTGACCATCACATGGCAGCTATAGTAAGGAAATCATACATTTCAAAACTAACTGCCAAGAGCATCTCTTTTAAAACAAAGGAAGTCATTGATACCTGTATTCTGCCATGTTCTGGTCTATGATTGAATGTAATTAACCTGTCAGCATATATATGACTAGATATATTTAAAAACTCAAAAACCCACAGAGGTTCCTAACAAAAATTATCTCTGGCCTCAAAAACCTTAGCTACTAAAATAACTTGGAGTCCTTATCCTTGTACTAAGTGTCATACAGGCTCCTTAACAGAGATCCATGCCTAGTTTACCATGCCCTAAGAGGTCCAGTTATTCTCAACCTCCTTTTCCTTGACAAGTCAAATTGTGCTGCCAACACCAGGTCCAGAGATCTAAACTTCAAATAACTAAAGCTAAATAGAGATAGGTTCATCAACTAGTGCATCCCCTTGCTCTGGAATAAACTCCATCACTATGTCAAGCAATGCAATTGTCTACCATCTTTCAAACATAGCTTAAACAGTTGGATGACTGCTCTTAAATTTATACCAGGAATAACAGGCATCACAGTCTTTTGTAAAAAAGTGGTGTAACCTGAGGGTGGGTAATGACAAAGTGTGCATGGCCTCTCTATTTTTTCTTGTATATCCTATGATCAAACAATCCTATGATCCCAAATGCAGGGGGTCATTGGGGAGGGTAGAAGGGGATTCAGATATGTAAAACTACATTTATTATATATGTGGTGAATATATTTATTTCCTTTGTCTTCAATGAACTGAAACTATACATAACCACACATTTTATTTTAAGTCTGTGAACATGTTTTTTAATGTAGTATTTGTGTCTATCAGGTATAATGACTTTACCAGATTTTGTCTAGCATATACAATCATTTGACTGTATTTTCTGTAAATGGTATTATTGCACCAAGATTATGACTGAAAAGACTCTCAAACTAGTTCACTTACCTGGTCAACAAAGATTAAATAAATAAATAATTCTATTAGTAAATCCTCTGATGATGAAAAGATCACACACAGCTGTGTAAATTAGCAAAATAAAGTCATCTGTACATTTGGTGAAACTGATTACTTTGCGTATTGCTTCTTTTATCTCTCATTTTTCAAAATAGGCAATTCACAATCAGTTCAGATTATGGTGTCTTCCATGCCAGCAGCACAGATAGTGAACAGGCTCTGCTGAGATACAACAATGAGAATAGAGGAAAGAAAATGACATGAGCCAAACAGGCTTGGTCACAGACAGTGCTGTGGCAGAAGGTGAATGTTTTGCATCAAAATGTCACAGCTACACAAGAACAAATGGAGGTTTTGCAGTCTAGTAATGAAATTATGTGAAGTGAAACCTTAGTCGAAAATAATGACTCTGACTCCAAAGATTCTAAAAAGAGCTGGACAAGATGATGCTGAAGAGAAATTTTTGGATGTGCTATTTAGGAACTAGAAGCTGTAGACAAAGGCGATTGGGAATGTGACAAGAAATTTACCTGCACAAAAAAGGTTAACCAAAAACAAGAGAAAATAAATCAGACTCTCTTTCAATATTGTGTAGCTCTTCAAGAAGAAGTTAGGTTGTTAACCAAATAAGGAGGTAAAAATATCAAGACAGCCAGGGGGCGCTGTCTTAGGTAGAGATAGAGAACTAATAGCAGTGATGGAAGTGATGATTTCTAAGAATGAAAAAATTGACAAGAGAGTTTTTATAAGCAATTCAAAGACGTGGTTGACTTGTCCAAAAGTACTTCTTGTACAAGTAGGATCAGTGATATACAAAAGTATGCTTTAACATGCTGTCAAGTGACACCACAACCACATAGAAAAAGAACAAAGCAAGAGAATGTCTTCAGTTTGTGCTTTTCCTGCTGAGCTAATATAAGGAAATCGTACTGCTGTAACAATCCTCTGAAAGAACATTGATTCCCTCAACTGAAAGAAGGACCCTCACAACCTTTTAAAACTGAGAGAGAGGTAAGCAATATAGAGAAAAGCAAAGACAGTCAGGAGTCTGAAAGCCATAAAAGTACTGAACAGAACTGTGCTAAAGATTACCAAATACTCCTGGTAATGCCATAGAACTGAAAATTGCAGTGCCTGAGGCTGCAAGACAAACCTGGGCCAAGTGGGAATGAATAAGATGTGTAGAAATACTTCATGTTGAGCTCAGTGGTGTCTTGGAGACCAAATCAGCAGACTCACTACTTATAAGAGGAAAGCTAAAAGAGATCATGCGACATTTAAATATAAACCCATTGAAGAAGAATACCACAGTCTGCCACATAGTCTCCTGATAAAAAATAAAGCCATTGTTCTTTTTCTGCTAGTGGAAAAGAAAACAAGCTAATGACTTGGAGACAAATGAAAAATGTTAGATCTGCTGTACACATGACACCACCAAATATTATTTGACTTGGTGGAGCAACCAAGATGAGATCTGGTCAGTCCAAACTTTTCATCCCTGCTGGTCTTAAGTGCTGAGGACTTGTTGTATTGTGCCCCTTGTGGCTATTCTGGGAACTGTGGGGCTGCTTTCCAAACAGAGTCTGAGAGGAAGATCCACACTTGTTCAATTCAGAACAAATGAGGTAACACCCCACTTCCTGTAAAAGAAAGGATTATGAAAAGAGAGAGAGAGACATTTTAGAGGGAATCGTTTAAGAAGAAATGGCCACTGCCATTTACTATATATATATATATATATATATATATATATATATATATATATATATATATATATACACACACACACTATGTCTTTGATTCTTTGATTAACACTAAAATCTGACTGGGCAAAATCCCTATAAAATCCTTATTCAGCCAAAGTTCGGGGAGAAAAGTTTCACATTACATAAAATTACACAGGCAATTAGCACAGGCTAATAATAAAAATAGGCATAACACTATGATAAATATAATTCAACAGGTGATCACCATGTTAAGTATATTTTATAATATTTACAGCATGCTAAAGTCACACATACCAAAGAAACATTCAGAATTAGTTTACAGTTTATGTATAAAGTCACAGTGAAATATTAGTACACAAACAGAAGATGAGACCAGTAGCATAGTTAGGGTGAGGTGAAGGGGTTGCAGCTGCCCCAGAAACAAAGTGTTAGGGGGGAGCAATCAACCATCTAGTCTTGATCACTCTTTACTGCATATACCAGTATTTAAGTTTGTTTGTTTGTTTTTTTAACATAAAACCTGAGCACTGTAGCAATCTGTCTATGCTCTAAACTGTAGCAACTGCTTGCTACAACATAGAAAACAGTTTGCTACAGTTTAAAAGAAAAAAATTATTTTTTAACTTAAAACCCGAGAGCTGTCATGCTCCATGCATGGTATAAACTGTAGCAACTGCTTGCTACATTTGTAGCCAGCAGTGCTTAAAAAATCAATTTTTTACACTAAAATCTGAGGAAGGAGGGGCAGAGCACAGAAATGGGACCTGATTGGTTCCTGCATTTCAGGATTCTCAGGTACCTAATTGCAGACTTCTTTTTAATAGCTCCTCAGCTGAGGAGGAATGAGCATAGCTCTCAACCTTCCATGTCCAAAATGAGGAACAATAGTCCTCATAATGTGGAACAAATGGGCAAAATGTGGAACACATACTAATGGCTTACTAACAACTTCAACTAGGAAGGTTATGGGATGGTTAAAATACGCTGGTTTTACTTATAAAGATATTTTAATGAATTAATACAATTCATTTCTATTTACAACGGATTTCACTTAAAAAAATTCCTAACACTGAATGTGTGACAGAGTCTTTCAATGTGGAACTTTGAGGGAACTTCAAGGAACATGAACTTTTTAAGACCCCAAATGAGGTGGTTCCTCATAATGAGGTACACTTGAGAGATATGGGGGTGAGACCGGGATGCAGAAACAGGACCTGGTTGGCTGGATGGCTCCTGAGTGTTCAGGGGAGCAATATCAAGGAATGACTCCAGTCACTGGATGAATCTGCTATGCCTCTGAAGAGACAGATGCATATTTAATCCAGACAATTATTCACTTGAGACTGTAAACAGGTAGCAAAGTGTGAGGGTTTTGTGATACTTATTTATTTTGCTGCATGAGGAGGATAATTAGTAATTGCTCTGGTACAAGGGCAGGATTGTTTTATGGATAGGTATGATTTCATTGGGAGTTTAAAAAATAGATAGGAAATGACTAGAATAAGAAATGGGCATAGCTGTGGGAATGTTAACAAGTACAGCATCATTTCATTGGCAGCTAGGTTTTCAGTGAGATTTCAAATTGAAGATATAATGAGATATTTTTGATGTTGAAGTCTATGATGTTTCTTGGGAAAGATTTCCACAGTTAGTAACATATGTAGAGTACAAGCAGCCACCATTATAATTTTTAGTTTTTTTGAGTAAGCACTAAGTGTTGGTTCAGTGAACACAGTTCTCTGTGAGGTGAGTACCCGTTTAATAACTGGCAAATGATGGGGTATCAGTTGGCTATAGAAGATGTTGTAGCCAGTCCTAATGTGAGTACAGGCTAATAGATTACGCATCTCCAGTCAGTTAAGGGACTGAAGCACAAGACACTGATGTGTTGAGTTAACATGGTCACTTGCAAACTATGCAATCTTATTATAAGTTTGCACCAGTTTGGCTAACCAGCTGCTAGCATATTCACAGCCGTATGCCAAAAATTACCCAGTAATCAGAATACACATGTGCTATGGGTCATTGCACCTTCCCAAATGTTACTTCATGCTGCCATGCTTCATGTCATCATCTACACAGTCTGTATGGTTCACTTACACTGGATTCCTCACTAACATATCACTACATTTGCTGTACTGTATGTAACACTACTTTCCCCTTGCATGGCTGCTCTGTCCCTAAATTGCTCATACCCTATGCAGTGCTACTACCCTGATAATCTATGCTGTGCATTACTCAAAATGTCTGTGAATCCCAGCAAAGATCTCTGACAGAATGAGCTCTGAATCCACCGGCTTATGATGGCCATTCCAAGAAGGGGAGAATTTCGTGGTAGTTCAGTTTACATCCTTCAGGAAGATTGCTTGAATTAACCCCGTCACTTTACAGTACCAATATTGTATTTGTGTAAGATGGAAAACATAGTGAATAAATTTAACAAGTCAACAGCACTCAAGTTATCTCACCATGCTACCACTTATCTTAAAACACAAATAAGAATTGAATTCATGAATTTTAATAAAGTGAATAAATCACATTTGAATAAACTTAAACAATACATGTTTAAAATATAAATACAATATACCTTAGAAACCTTAACCACTCAGGTCCTCTCCAACATATCCCCCAGTCTAGGCTTCACTGTACAGACCAAGCCTTCTCAGACCTTAGACCCAAATTGTGGGAATCTATCCCTTCTTTTCTTAAAGACTAATCCTCTTACCCCATTTTCTGATCAGATATGAATACACATTTCAAGGCTGTAGGAAAATACAACTGCTATCCCTCTGTCCTATAACTTAACCTCTTCCTACCCTTCTTCCAACTACATACTTTGCTCTGATTCTACTTTTTATTGTGATTCTTTCAGCGTGCCACCCATGATTTCCACTCTGCATGATAATGCATATGTATATACTGTGTTTTGTCAGTCACTTTGTATATAATGTCATAATATCTATTGTGTTTTCCCCAGGCTGAGACTGAAATAGGTCCAATGGGATCAGTGCTCTACCCCATTTAACAAATTCAAAATAAATAAAAATAAAAGAAAGAAAATATGAAAGATAATATATATAAAGATAATATCCTATAAGGAATCTAAGTTAATGGGGTATACAAAAAGAATGATAACATGACCTTGCAGTGATAAATAACACAAACAAAATTCCATGATGCAGCTTAATGGGGATTAGATATAGATACATGTCAACACACCACAGACCTGCCAGGAATGGTGCTGCATAATAAATCCAAGCACACTGAAAAATACTAGTTATCATGCAGTTGGTTAGATAGCACTAAGAGAGATTACATGACCTGGATCCATCACCACATATGCGGTATGCTTGCCATAATGTGTGTTCACATGTGCATCGATGCATCAGATATGTGCAGAGCAGGCACAGACGAGAGTCCATACAAGGGCTACAGACAAATATGAAGTGTCAGTTTTGTTTACTATATGACTGTGAAGGAAATAGGATGACGGTCAGAATGGGATAAGAGATGCTGCACTGCCACATGCACAGCCTGTGATGAAAGAGGATGAAGACCTCACCCTCAAAGATGTACAAAGTGCACTGACGAAAGTTAGTGAAGGCAGCAGGCTCAGATGAAGTCATAGCAGCTATGATCAGGATGTCGTTTGTGTTATGAGAGAAATGGCTCCTGACAGTACTCATAAAGGTATGGAGAGAGAGAGAGAGGCCACAGAAATACCTCACTAAAAGAATCACATGCCTAAAGCAGATGCCCTGTGCTGACTGTCTAAAAAAACTCCACCTATACTCTGTCGCATATCGTCTACTCAGAGGCGATCTCTGCTTAACATACAAGGCCATGTCAAACCCAGAGCTGTTGGACATGCTACACTTAAACAAATCCCAATCCCTCAGAGACACATGCTCCAGGGATCTAAATCTTGTCATCACAATGAACAAAACATGCTGAAGGGATAGGTTCCTGACCCAGAGACTCCCAAGACTCTGGAATAGACTGCCCATACATGTCAAGCAGAGCACAACTTTGGCCCTCTTCAAAAGGAACCTTGATGATTGGATGGGAGATAGGAAACTCAGCCCGGGGACTATGTCAGTTGCCCTGCTAGACAGGGGTCCAGGAAAGTAAATACTGTGGGAAGAAATAGCCAGGGAATTGTTATGGCTAGGCTTGTATAAGCCCTAGGGCCAATAGCCTAGTACCAGCCTATGAACCTATGAAGATAAATATAGTGAAAATTTTACAATAAAACAGTTAAGCAAATGCAGAAAAAGCTCCACAGTACAATACAGTAAGAGGCATTATAACACTGAAGAAAAAACATAGCAAAGAAATATACAATAAAAAATTTGAATGAATTTTGAGTTTAGATATTCTGACTCTTCAACTTTGATTCTTGTGCTGTTTTTATGTATTTTATGTATTTAATGTATTTTTATCTGGAGCTTTTCTCCCTGGGCCTCCAATGAAAATGGACCTGTGTCCAGTCGGAGTTTCCTGGTAAACAAATGTAAAATAAATAAAAATAAATAAATAAATTTACATAACACAGTGGGTTATCTTCAGAGGGTAACTGTACAATACAGAGCAGTTAAGTGAGTTATGGCAGTAGGAAAGTGAGGAAGAGAGAGGATAGTGAAAAAAAACAAAGGGTGGGTTCATGTAGGATGATTACAGAGGCAAATCCATGTGCTATTAAGGTACCTTTTGAGAGTTTTCTTGAATTCATGGATGTAGGAAATGTTTCTAAGGTTCATGGAGAGCTTATTCCATGCAAGACCAGAGAAGTAGCTGTAGAGATTCCATCTAATAGATTTTTTAGGTTTGTGAATTTGTAAGAGACATTGGTCAGAGCTTCTGAGGGATCGAGGGGGCTTATAGAGGGAAACAAGTGAGGAAATGCTAGGGCAAAAGGAGGGCTTATTCAAAATAGTATGGATAACTAGAAGTTGGGTAAATAAGAGTTGATTAGGAAATTCTAGCCAGCTGAGTGTCTGGAGAGCATGATAGTGGTGTGATCTTGAGGGCAGATTGGCTGCAAATCTAACAACTTTGTTGTAGTGGTTTCAAGTTTGGAAAGTAGTGAAGACTGTAAGTTGGTTAAAATTTGAGAGCTGTAAAAGAGGTTGGGAGAAGGTAAGCTTGGGCTAGTGAGATCCTGGAGCTGGGTCTGAGGAACCTTTTGTTTCTATATAGCAAACCAAGCTTTTCGTGGGTTTTCTTGATGCAGTTAAGTACACAAAGTCAAATTTTAGTTGATCGTCCACTATTACTCCAAGCAGTTTAGTGTGTGATTTAGCTATGATCATAATGTTGTTGAAGGAAGAGATGGTGAATGAGGATTTAAGATGGTAAAGGGATTTTGGGAGGAAGAGAAGAAGTTTTGTCCTTTTAGGGTTTAGTATGAGTTGGTTGTTAGTGAGCCATGTTTCAGTGAGATTGAAAGATGTCTGTGTCAGGGTAAGTAGGTCAGTGGGACTGTCAGCGATATAAATGATGGTGGAGTCATCTGTGTACTGTATGAGTGAAGACTGAGGATAGGATGTCTGAAGTTGGTTAGTAAAAATGTTAAAAGTAGGGGGCCTAAAATAGAGCTTTGAGGGACACCCATTTTGATGGGGAGAAAAGGAGAAAGAGCAGAGAGCCATTTTACAGATTGCAGTCTGTCTGTGAGGTAGCTACTGAACCAGAAAATAGTTGCTGAGGAGAGGTTGAGTTGAGAGAATTTGGAGAGGAGGATGGGGTGCGAGACAGAGTCAAAGGCTTTGGAGAGATCTAAAAAGATGCAGAACACTAGTTTATCATTATCTCTAGTTAGGGAGATGGAGTTTGAAAAGGAAATAAGTGCAGTTGTGGTGCTGTGGTGGGGGCGGAAGCCATGTTGAGTAGGGGTAATTAAGTTTTCATGAGTAAGATAAGCTGAGATTTGTTTATAAACACAGTGCTCAAGAATTTTGGAGAGGTAAGAGAGTATGGCAATAGGTCAATAATTAGAGGGCTCAACAGAATTTCCACCTATGTTGATTGATATAGTGTGGAACTTTTTCCAGAGGGCAGGAACAGTGGATTCACTAATTGAGCAGTTTATGAAGATGGAGACAGGATATGCTATGGAGTCAGCAGCAGCTTTTAGGAAGACAGGTGGTAGGGTGTCAGCTGAAGGGGAACCTGGTTTAAGTCTGATAAGAAGTTTTTTGATGTAGCTGGTTGGAATGGGTTTTAGTGAGAAAGACCTGTTTTGCAGTTGGGGGGGATGGTACAGGGGAGTGGTCACTGACTTGAGTGGTCGCTGCTGGTTGGGTGGACAGTTTGCATAAGTTTGCTGATGGTATCTATGAAGTATGAATTGAAAACTAAAGCTGTTTCAAGGGGTGTGTTATTGGGGAAGGTGCTGGGAGTTGAAGGATTTCCTGGGTGGAGAACTTTGTTGACAACATTCCAAAATGTTTTAAACTTCCTGGGTTCAGTATCTTGGGGTGAGAGGTAGTAGTCCTTTTTGTCAGAGTTTATGTGTTTTTTGGTTAAATTTATAAGTTCCCTATATTATTGGTAGTGTGTGGGAGACTTGGTCTTAGTCCACAGTTTCCAGGCACAATCTCTGTTATGGATAAGAGACCGAGTAGAGTGGGAGAGCCAAGGGGAATACCATCATTTGACTCTGACAGTTCTGGAAGGAACAAGGGAGTTCAGAATGTTTAGGAAGATGGAGCTGAATTGAAGGACAGCTTCATCTAGAGGTAGGGAAGACAGGAAAGACCAGTCAACAGCAGAGAGAGAATTATTGAATGTATCCAGGTTGAAATTAGTTAGCATTCGGCACTCTTTAAATTTATGAGGTCTAGAAAGGTGGGGGGAGAATCTTTGGACATGTACAGGGGAGTGGTCACCGACTTGAGTCCGGTAGGGATTCAGAGTAGTGATAGAGGTCAGGCTTAGAGACAAATATCCAATCCAAGATAGAGCAGGTATTTGTGGGTTTATGAAGAAAAGTGGGTGAAGAGATAAGTTGGGTGTATCCGTATAGGTTTATGCTGGTGGTGGGAGAGTTAGAGATGAGGGTGAGACAATTTATGTTAACATCACTTAGTATTATTGTTTCATTATGTATATTGTCAGACAACTACTGTAGGATTTGTTCTAAAAGGGTTATGTTCTCCCAGGGGATATATAAGATGGCAACTATGGTTAGAGGTTTATGATTGCTGAGTTTGCAGTTGGCAATAATGAGTTCAGCTGGGTGAAAGGAAGGGGGAGGGTTAATTGCAGGAGATATGCATAGGAGGTGAGAGTACATAATGGCCATGCCTCCGCCTTTTTTGTGCATTCTGTCTAGGAGTAGAATGCTGTAACCGGCGGGGGGATTCTTTGTCTACATTATGTGGTTTGAGCCATGTTTCAGAGAGACTAGCTATGTTGGGAGAGTACTGAGCTACCCAGGTGTGGAATCCAGTTATCTTGTTAAGAATGCTATGGCTGTCGATTGAATAGAAACAGAGATGTTTGCGACTAGGTTTAGGTAACTGCTGAAGTGTGTGTGAGGTATAGGTAGGACTTCATGAGTGTGGGCCAGGTTTTGGGTGAATGTCACCTGAGAGTTGAAGGATGTTTAGTGGGAGGAAAAGAAGTGATGTAACGGGGCAGGGTGAGTGAAATTTCTGTTTAATTTTGAGGGAATTTTAAGATGTGGATTAGATGTTCAGATTCAGATCATGATGCAGTACAATCAAGCCAATGTTTGAAATGACAGAGATAGTGGAGAAGAAGCTGGAGATGAACAAAGACTCCATCTAGACATGGAGAATGCATATGGCAAGGTCCCAAGAAAGCTAATATGGGCAGCTCTGTGATTGCCTGAAGTCCAAAAACATTGGAAGAATTTGTGCAGGCTATGTACAGGGATCCAAGAAAACAATTACAAACATTGTTCAGCCTCAGAGAGAGTGGGACTCACAGAGGGGTTCCTAGTGGGAGTAGGTGTGTATCAGGGTTCAGTTTTGAGTCCATTCCTGTTCAACCTATTGATGGATTGCATCAGTAAACAGGTTGGTGGGAGACAGATCAACAAAGCTGCTGTATGCAGATGATGTGGCAATATGAGCAAACTGTGAACAGGAGTTTTAATGAAAGAAATGAGATTGCAATGCAACACTGACGACATATAGGATGAATCCGAGTAGAAACAACACAGTGGTCCTGACAGCAAATGAGGAGATCAGAGGAAGCTAGAAACTGAGAAAAAAGGTGGGATAGTGGAACATGTTAACAGCTTTAAATATCTGGGAGGTACTGTTGAGGAGAATGGATAATAAATGAGGAGGCCAACGCTAGAGGTGTTGCAGCTAACTGGGACAAAGTGCCAGGGGTAGTGCATGGCAGAAGAATATCAAAGATGTTGAAAAATAAGGTTTAGTAAATATAAGTGCTATCATTGTTTCTGTATGTAGAGCACAGATATATGGGCAGTGAAGCTTAGGAAGTTTAAGGTGATGGAGATGAAGTGACTTAAGATGGGTCATAGGATGCACACTGGGGGAGAGATGAAGAAATAAAGCCATCAGAGCTAAAGCCAAAGCAGCCTCAACTGCAGGGAAAGTCAAGGAGGACAGACTACATGAGTTCAGTCATGCAGGAAGCAGAACACTAGTTCTTGTCTTCCTTTTCAAGAGAGAAAGTATGTAATTTTCTTTGTCCAGAAAAGTTGTTTGTTCATTTTTGATTTTGTGATGTTGATATGGTGCTTTAAATCCATATTATGGTTAAGCCATATTCCAAGATAGCAGAGGTATTTGACTATTTTTTGGGGTTCATGCTTTCTACTCCACATGTTCCAGTTGTAGGAGACTGATGATAATTTTTGTTGAATTCCAAAAACCACTGTCTTTGTTTCTGTAGTATTTAGGATGTAGGATGAGCTTATTGTCTAGTAATCGGTCACGGATGAGCTTATTGCCTAGTAATCGGTCACAGATGAGCTTATTGTCTAGTAATCTGTCACGGATGAGCTTATTATCTAGTAATCGGTCACGGATGAGCTTATTGTCTAGTAATCTGTCACGGATGAGCTTATTATCTAGTAATCAGTCACGGATGAGCTTATTGCCTAGTAATCAGTCACGGATGAGCTTATTGTCTAGTAATTGGTCACGGATGAGCTTATTGTCTAGTAATCTGTCACGGATGAGCTTATTATCTAGTAATCGGTCACGGATGAGCTTATTGTTTAGTAATCGATCACAGATGAGCTTATTCCCTAGTAATCGATCACAGATGAGCTTATTGTCTAGTAATCGGTTACGGATGAGCTTATTGCCTAGTAATCGGTCATGGATGAGCTTATTGTCTAGTAATCGGTCACGGATGAGCTTATTGCCTAGTAATCAGTCACAGATGAGCTTATTGTCTAGTAATTGGTTACGGATGAGCTTATTGCCTAGTAATCGGTCACGGATGAGCTTATTGTCTAGTAATCGGTCACGGATGAGCTTATTGTCTAGTAATCGGTCACGGATGAGCTTCTTGCCTAGTAATCAGTCACGGATGAGCTTATTGCCTAGTAATCGGTCACGGATGAGCTTATTGTCTAGTAATCGGTCACAGATGAGCTTATTCCCTAGTAATCAGTCATGGATGAGCTTATTGCCTAGTAATTGGTCACAGTGCTGCTTGAGATCATTTTGTACTTTATATTTATAATAATAGTGGAGTACCTAGATCTATAAATCACTACATCATGCAAGAATTATAAATAGATGGTCTAAGTCTTTTGGGAGTTTGTTTATGAAGAGGGAGAAAACCATTGAAGGTGGCACTGACGCTTGAGGGATACCCTTGAGAGAAGGGCTATGGGGAATGTAGAGAATTCTATTGAACCTTGAATTTTTACTGATAATAAAGACTCTGAACCACAGATTGGCATTGCAGCTGTTCCCTGAAGAGATCAGTGAATTAAGAAAGAAAATGATCCATCAGGTCAGATGTCTTGGTTAGGTCAATACAAACAGATCCAGTTAAATATAATTTATTCATACTTTCATCTGTGAGTGTATACAAAGTAATCATGATACTCCTGCCTAACCAAGGTCCATGTTAGTTCCAGTACTCCATTTTTTGAATGTATTCTGTTAGCTGATGCAAATGTGTTTTGAAGACTTTACCTAGAGTAGGAAACATTAATACTAGTCTATAGCCATGGCTGGTTTTGGTGTGGGCTTTATGTAGGTTAGTTTCCATATGTTTGGCACTGAATTTTTAGAAGGCAGGGCTTGCATAGTTAGAAAATGCAAGTAGTATGTACACTTTGCATAGCTTTATGACCCATGAGTATATCTCCTTGGCATCAGAAGGGGCATCATTAGGGACATAATATAGCTGTGCAATCTCTAGCCATATTTAATGATTATTATATAATTTATATACATAATAAGCATCTGAGGTATGAATGGAAATGTGCATTATGTTCATTTGTCTGTAAATGCATGTTTAACAGATGCAGTTACAATAAAGTTACAATGATGGGATTTAAAAACAAAAAAAACAAGGAATGAAGCAGTTCACAAAGTGCACATGGCCAATAAGAACAAAATACACTTTATTAAAAGGTTAAGCGCTTTCGTCCCTGTTAAGCTAGGGACTTCTTCAGAACAAAATAATCAGTAAAATCTGGTTCTTTTAAACCTAATTCACCTGTCACATGACAGTGAGACTCATAAGTGTCCCTACAAAATAATCCAGAATTACTTAACTAATCGCAAGTTAATACACACCACTATTATTAAAGTAAACTCATGTGTACTAATCACTACATGTCAAAAGTGAATAAAACATAATGAAAAATAACCAAATATAACAATCAAAACGGTTAAAAAATATATATTATACTTATAAGTATTTCTGCATAAAAACATTGTGACTGGAAGCAGTAAAAGCAGACTAATACAAACCTACTATACTAATCATGCTCACAAATTAATGTAATTGTGAGAAAAAGTGAAACAACATAAAAGGGGGTTAAATAATCAATGCCCTTTTCCTCAACACTGGCACAAGGTTTACAGATTCATTTAACCCAGGCAGCGAAGCTGCATTTAATCGAAGCTGCCAGTTTAATTCTCTTATTATCTTATTACGATGATGGGGTTTGATCTACAGCTATTTCTAGTTGTCTTATTTTTCATGTTATGAAGTAGAATTGGGGGAAGAAATGGGGTTCTTGTCATTAGGATGTCACTTTATTGTGCACTGTGAGGGTAGTAGGAAGTAGAAAGAATGCATTTGGAAAGTCACTGGGTGGGTCAGTGATCCTGATGAACAGAGTAATGTGACATTCTTTAAGGTGTCTTTAAATGGAAATCTCCTTGTTACTCAGATGAATATTTCTAAGGCATTTTGTGTGGTCATTGAGGAGAGAGGTTACAGTTAATATGCATGTGACCGTTTGAAGTGCTAGAGGGTACTTTTTGAATTAATTAGATAAATTGCTCAGTTCTGCATATGTTTACATACGTTTCCTAGACATGGAGATTTATTTCAATTGCATACCTCCCAGAGATTTGTTTGCTTACAGGTGACAACAAAAGTAGGTATTCAGCTATATTTTTTGGAAACCAAAGTGATTTCTGTTTCACTGCAGCTAATGGTCTCTGTGAAATGTAACTGATTTGAAGGTAAAATTTTGTTTTTGTGTAATATTACATGTTTATTTGTTCAATACTGGTTCTCCCAACATACTTAAAAACCTGATTCAATGATAGTGACTAAAACAATAACAATTTAAAAGGGTGTAACGGGAATAGTAATAGATACAGTGTTATTTGCATTTTAGAGTCCCATCCATAAAATAATGAAGTAATTAGTATTATGCCATCCAAAGACCATACTGGTTTTGCCAAAGGTCATTTAGTTGTTTTCACAAATTAAAAAAAAATTAAAAAAACAATACCCATAGTTTCAAGACTGATAACTTCAAGGATTTATTTTAAGGAAAGACATTACAATTATCTAATGTCTGAATCACTGTAACCAGCTATTTTTTTTTTCTTGTCAAGTCAAGATTAAATGAAAATAGTTTACTGGTCTTAAGTAAATCTTTCTGATTTCTGTTTCACTGCAGCTAATGGTCTCTGTGAAACGTAACATATTTGAAGGTAAAATTTTGTTTTTGTGTAATATTACATGTTTATTTGTTCAATACTGGTTCTCCCAACATACTTAAAAACCTGATTCAATGATAGTGACTAAAACAATAACAATTTAAAAGGGTGTAACAGGAATAGTAATAGATACAGTGCTATTTGCATTTTAGAGTTCCATCCATAAAATAATGAAGTAATTAGTGTCATGCCATCCAAAGACCATACTGGTTTTGCCAAAGGTCATTTAGTTGTTTTCACAAATTAAAAAAAGTTAAAAAAAACAATACCCATAGTTTCAAGACTGATAACTTCAAGGATTTATTTTAAGGAAAGACATTACAATTATTTAATGCCTGAATCACTGTGACCAGCTATTTTTTTTTCTTGTCAAGTCAAGATTAAATGAAAATAGTTTACTGGTCTTAAGTAAATCTTTCATTACTGCAGGGTCAAACATAAGCCTGAAGCTGATTTTAAAAGTTTGGTGGCAGAGGTTGACAATTGTCCCCAGTGGGGAAAAAAATTAAGACAGGGTAATTTTGGGGTCAAGTGCTTTCAGTCAACTGGCTCACCAAACATAAATTATGTTCTTGATTTAGCTTCTTTTGAGACATTGAACGGTTTCTGAATAAGAAAATGAGTTTTGTTTCAAAATGTGTTAGAACATGAAAACAAAATGTAAACTAGCTACAGCTGAAGTACTGAATATTGTTAAAGAGATAAAATAGAACCTAAAGCGAGACCTTTAGAAAAGGGAAGGAGTAAATTGCATATGAAATTTATGGCAACAATGCATGCAAAATAATCTTCAAGAGGAAGAGGAGTGAGGTTTAAGGGAAGGTAGGAATTGATCTACTTATGTAATGTTGGACTAAATGACAGTTGTTATAAAGAATATGTAATGCATAATGTATGAAAATGTTAATATGTTTCGTTTTGTTTTCTATTAATGTCTTTGTGCTATGTCTTAAGTGATTTTTGAAGAAAGATATTTATAAAACATATGCTGTACATTCACTAATAACTGGCATGAGTTTAGTTCTACATATGATAGATCAAAAATTAGTGGTACCTTAGAGGATGAGTTTGAAATTATAAATGGCATAGGATGCGGCTGGCCTCTAAGTCTCTTTAATATTACATAAGGAGTTTTGCATTTTATTATCAAAAATAAAACAGAGTTAAAGAGGAACTAATTATAAAAATCCCATTTTCCAAATTATCATCATCATATCTGACAACCTGAGAAATGATTATAACAAAAAAAATGACATTGGCCTGAATAAATGCTTACAATCACTGGCATTAACTATATAGCTACAAAAATTAACATAAAGAAAAAACAATATGGGAGGGGCTGGAAAATTATATTTTCTGTCTGGAAAAATATGTGTGTAAAAGACTGTCCATAAGTCACCATTCTTCTTCAGCATTGTTGCTGGGTACTAGCCTTCACTGAGTTACAGACCGGTTCCTTTGTAATAAACCTTCAGTAGCAGAAATAAACAATATCATTACTGAAAAACGAAGCAACAATACCCTTTCTTTGATATGTCGATGTCATTCTATCCATCTAAAACATATCAAGGCTTCACATTTTACTGATTTCCTACTTTTTGCATAATGATACTAACTAAATATGTGCAAAATTCATGTGTAACATATAAATGTATAATCTGACAGCACATATGGAGTACCGGGCCCACCTAGCATATCATTTCTTACTTGGTGAATAAAATGCAGATCTTATACAATAGATTACTTTTACCTCTACTTGAAAATATTGTTCATTATCCCCAAAATAAGATCCAGGGCAGCTATATTAAGATCATAAAGGAACACATGACAGGAAGTGACTCTCTCTCAATCTGTACCTGTGCACAAATGTGTGGAAATGTTAGCACACAGAGCCACAAGGAAAATGAGAAAATGTATTTTTATATATCCTACTATTGTAACATACAGTTCAGATGTAGTTAATATTTGACCTAAATGAACAAATTTAATGCACCCTTCATTTGACTGTATATTGTTGTTAAACCCTAATAAAATAAATACTAAAATTCTCTCTAGGCTTTTTTCATAACTCTTCATCACTCACAAAAAAGGCAGTGCTTCCCATACTGCTACAACACATGTACAGGTAGATAATATAAATCAAAAGATGGGCTGGGTGCATCTTTATTGTTGGAGAAAAGTCAGCTGGACCAAAGTTTAAATTAACTTAATTATAGTTTATTAAGAAAACACAAAGAGCTTTCTTTTGTTTTCTTCAAATACAGACTTAGGCTACGATTCATAGATATATAGAGCAAAGTGTAGTGCTGCTGCTAATTAATGTGTATAACAGCAGTGCCTAGGGTGTTGGCAGTCCTACAGCAGTACTTGAATACATGTTTAACAGCTGTGAGCCATCTGGTGGTAAACCTTTAATATTAACACTGCACAGGTAAGCAGTGTTATTTTATAAATCCTAGTCTTAAAATTCTGCATACTTTAAATAAAAAGCTACAATAACCAGAAAGTGTTTTTATACGCAAAAATAATATAATTAAAATAAGAAAAATCAGACTGAATGTTAATAAAAGTCCTGTGAAGATCATGCTTAGAACATTTCATTTAATAAGATATATAACACTTGGTGTAATGGCTTCAAGCAGCCAGCTGAATCAATTCAAAGAACTTAGCAGGGTATGCCTTATTTGTAAATAAGTTAGCTACATAACTTGTGCTCATCCCAAACACTATCAGCATCATGAAGAAAACTGAACACTGCTTCTCTGTTGTTGGATTGAAGTGATGTCAGACTGGGGATAAAAGGAACACAAACCAGAATTTCTGTTGTACGTATATGGCTCTGTCAAATGGGGTTAAGTAAAACACAGAAAATTAGCTGTTATTGCAGTAATAGTTACAGAAAGACAAAGGGGGAGATTAAGAAAAACTCGCACTAAATGCAAGATAAAATAGCTGGTAGTGATTCACAAAAACTAGGAGATAAACACATAAAGTCGGCTATTAATGCACGTTCTTATACTTACCATCGTAGATGGCTAAACAGATTGACTCACATGAAGAGAATATTGGTATTGAGTCCAAGGCCTAACCCTCTGTCACTCAGCATTGCACAATAACATTTTGGCTACCCTGTGCAATCAGCTACACATACTTACAAAAGCCATTTCACTTTTTTTAAACATAATCCTGACTTACCCATTCTCTAAACTCTACTGCTTCCTAAAAATGTTACCACAATATTAGGTTCCTATAGGGAGCATCTCAGTCACTGAGGGATGCCAGAACAAAGAAGCATTGCTTCTTTCACGGTTCACCAGGATTTATAATTACATGGGTTCATGAGTTCTTACTAAACTTACTGCCAAGGAGATCATCAAGAAGCTCATCCGCATTACCTAGTACTGGTGTGGGCCTAACAATGTCCCCCATTAAGTAGACTTTCTCCAAATATCCCCAGTAAACATTTGTGATCACCCATCTAGTCATTCAGACTGGTTTTAAAGGTTGCTAAGGAAATACTCTACTTGATAGTATGGGCAGCCTGTTCCTGAAATGAGGGATCTGTTAGGTGAGGTATATGTCATGGCATCTGAGGTTTCTGATGTGTTAGTATAGGTTTAGGTCAACAGACCAGGTGTTTGCTT
Organism: Protopterus annectens; assembly: GCF_019279795.1. Lineage (NCBI taxonomy): Eukaryota > Metazoa > Chordata > Ceratodontiformes > Protopteridae > Protopterus > Protopterus annectens. The sequence goes on from NC_056725.1 coordinate 587,402,030, forward strand.
CACCACTAATTTATGAACCTAAGTGAAGGAGTTCAACAAGGGGCGGATCAATCGCAGCACAAAAGGATAACCAGAGAGCACCTACCTCAGGAGTATGTTTGACACAGAGTAAAGGGACGAGGTTTTAATCAATCAGAGTAACTAATGGTACTGAGACCTGAAGTGTCCTGCATTGGGACTCTGTACGGTACCCTTTTCCTGACTCTCAGCTCGTGATTCAGCTTCAACATCATTGCTGGGTACTAGCCTTCCCTGAGCTACAGCACTGCTCCTTTCAACATAACCCACAACATTCAACAGCAGAATATATTCTTCTGTCGACAGTTGAAGACCTCTGCTTAAACATGTGTTTAGACTTTATTCTTTCTGAAAACATTCAGACTTTATGTGTTAAAGCAAAATAAATTAGAAATATAAATAAATTGCTAATAAATACATGTACTAAGGTTCAGATGTGCTCTATTCAGCCTAGAGCATTACAGAAAGAAGTGAAGAGACTGATTTCATTTATGAATGTAATGCAGACGCTGTCAGTACCACAAGGTAAACAATACATCTGTGCAAAGTTTGGAGGACAGAGAATACTGCCCACCTATCTGTCACTACTTAGTGATTTCAGCCTTATAAGTTACATGACTAACATGAAAGGAAGTTAAAATGGTTGACTTTGGCTAGTGCATACTATCACTGAGATGCTGCTACCACACACAGGCTCTATGTCAAAATACATACACAACACCAACACTGCCATAGCAGTACAGTTGTAATGACTATAATTCCATAGTACTTGCTATACGACAACCACACAGTAGCAGATGTGTCATGTTGTATGATTCTAGGCACAGTAACCACTGAGTGTTTATTGTATACAAGAGTGTGTATGGCTCATCACAGGCAACAAGTAAATTACTACATCAGAAACTTTGGGCAACGAAGTGCAAAAATATAAAGAACTAGATCCAGAGAATTTTGAAAGGTATAAAAAAGAAACATGGAACACGGGGAAGAAAAAGAGATGTGATATGATGCAATATTTATGCAAAGGAAAAAAGCCAAACTAATCAATACAAAAAAAGCAGCTCAAAAGATATTTGAACAGAAATACAGGCAAAGAAGCAGGTGGAGCAGGAAGCATCTGATGATTTATCGCATGATGATATTCTGGAATGTTCAGCAGGAAACCAGTACAAAAGTTCAACTGAAGTTGCACAGCAAGGGCAAGAGCAGGAAACAGTGGCAAATCTGATGCAGGCAATATTGTGGACTGATAGGCTAGTGAGTTCCCATATGAGGGAGCAGCAGATGACACAGGATTCATCTGGAACTTTCAGTAGATTGCCCACAGGAAACAGGGAGCAAAGACTGTGCTCTCAGTTTAGAAGAAAATTATCTAAGGAAGATCTGCTTGATTTAATGGAGGTGGATAGACATATTAAGATTAATGAAAGAAATATATTACAGAAAGTAACTAACAGATGAACGCAATAATCAACACTATTAAGAGAAATTCATGTGATATAACAGATGTAAACAGGATGTATTACTGTACAGCTAAATTAATAACAAATAAAGTCCATCCAGAAAAACATAGAACAATAAGAGAAAAGAAAGGAAGAATAAAATGCCACCATGCAAGCATCAAATGCACAAAACTATAAAACAAGACAAGAAGTGTCACTGTTAGAAGAGAGAATAGATCAGCAAAAATACTTAGAAAGATTGATATGGTGAAAGCAATGCACAGCATCTAAACAGACCAGGATCTATCATACATTATTGTAAATAATAAACTAAAGATAGCATAGGCAGGAAAACGTAGAAAATATGCATATAAAAGAAAAGTACAAAATATGTAATTCATTGGTGGCTCAAAACCATTTTACAGAGAACTGGGAAACAAAGCAAAAGGAATAGAAGCACCAAAAGCAAAAGAAGACATAGGCACATTTTGGAGAAATATTTATGAATATCCTATGGAGCATAACAAAGATGCTGACTGGATAGAAAAATTAAAAGAAATTGTAAGTGCAGGATATGAATTGGGAAAATCCTAAGGCCTTCTTCACATATCTCCGCAATCTCAAAGGAAGCCCTCAGGTCTGCTCAGAAATGGTTGTCAAGGACACCACATACACAAACCCCGTAGATATAGCCAACCTGCCGGCAGACGGGTTCAGTGAAAACTTCACCCCTCTGTCCCCCCCATCAGTAAATCAGGACATCCCCAGCACCTGTCTCCCTCTCCTTATCTCTAAGGAGCAAGTCATCACTGCCCTCTCAAAGGCAAAAAATTCAGCCTCCATGGGACCCGATAACATCCCAGGCTGCATCCTACATGAACTGAGATGGGAACTTGCAGTATCAATAGGCACCCTATTCATCCAAAGCCTGAATACTGGCTTCGTCCCAGCTGAGTGGAGGACAGCCGCTGTCATCCCTTTGCACAAAGGTGGAGCATCCACTGATCCAAGAAATTATAGACCCATCAGCCTAACTAGCCTGATCTGCAAGGTCATGGAGTGGATTATCATGGGCCTCATTAACAAGGACATTGGCAACCTCCAAACACTTAATCCCACATAGTTTGGTTTCATCAAGGGGAGGTCATGCCTGTAAATTTCGTCAACTTCTTTGAGACAGTCACCAAAGACATGGATGAGGGGAAAACAGTCCACACCATCTACCTTGAACTGGCCAAAGCCTTCCATACTATTCCCCACTTGGGTATAATAGATAAACTCTCTCAACTAGGCATTAGTCCATATGTTACCAGATGGGTAGCAAACTGTGTCACTGATAGAACCCACCTAGTCAAAATAGGGGGAGCCACCTCAAGCAGTCGACCCGTAATGAGTGGTGTACCCCAGGAATCGGTCTTGGGGCCTCTGTTGTTTAGGATATACTTTTCTGAGGTGCAGACCAAAACCAGTGGGCTATGGCTGACCACATTTGGGCGCTGTCATCAATTCCCCTAGTGATGTGGACATCCTCCAAGAGGGTCTCGCCCAAACAAATAATTGGTGCCAGAAACATGGCTTCAAACTAAATGCCAAAAAATACATCATCATCCCCTTTGGGGAGAGATACGTCCCTACAAATGATCACATTAATAACAAGGTCCTAAGCATGCAGTCGGTCATGAGGAACTTGGGCACCCAGGTTGATAGCAAACTGACTTTTGGCCACCATATTGCCTCCATTGTAAGGAAAGCTTTCTACATGGCCCACCTCATTAATAAGGGTATCTCATCCAGGGACAAGGTGGTCATAACATCCCTGTATTCTTCCCTTATAAGACCCATTATTGAGTACAATACCCCGTTCGGCATGTACCTCACAAAGCACATGCAGCAGCTGGAGAGAACACAGAGATTCATTACAGATAGACTAAAGGCCCTGTCTCTCTACTCAGTCTCATACAGACTCCTCAGAGGTGACCTCTGTGTGGCATACAAAGCAATCTCAGATCCCACCTTGATGGGACTGCTGCATATCCGCAAGTCAAGCTCCACTTGAGTAATCCACATGCGAGACCTCAACCTGGTCTGTGACATCTATAGGACTTTGGCTGGACATCTGGATAACTGGATGGGTAACAGAAAATACACCCCTGGGATTCCATCTGTGTCCCTGCTGGACAGGGGCATTGGGTGCTGACTTGTCAGAACATAGGCTAAATTCTTGGCTAGTATTGTAAGGGTCTTAGGGCCAATACCTAGTAACTTCCTATGATCCTAAGTCATGGACACACAAATTGAAACAAAAGTAAAACAAGCTCCTAAATGGAAAACCCCTAGGCCCAGATGCAGTACTTAACTTTTGGCTAAAAATGTTAACATCTGTACACCAAGATTTACTCTGAGTAAGAATTACTTATATGTGCATCCAGAAGAAACACCATGCTGGTTAACATGCTACTCCCCCTTAAAATGAACCTATGAGCCATGCAAAATACTACAGACAAATAACCATCTTTCTGACAATATGTTGTGTCTTTCGGATTTTCACGATTAGGGGTTGCCACAGCGGAACTCTGGTCTGCTAATGATTAGCAGTTGATTTTTACATGCTGAGTTGCCAGTCCTAATGCACAACCTTCAACGAAGGTAGGCCCATTCACGCATGTCTCCACGCAGAAGACGCTCTAACTGAGAGTCGAACCGGTCAGTGTCTTACTGTGAGGTGACAACGCTACCGAAGCACCACCACAGCATAATCTTTCTGACAATATACAAACTATATATTGAAATTGATGCAGACAGAGTTTATAGTCATTTGGAAAAAAATCTCAATAATGGCAATAGAAGAAAAGGGTAACAAAAGAAAGTCCTATGGAACAAAGTATCATGTGTTGGGAAAGAAAGCCAGAATAGAGAATTGTAAAACAAGGAAGAATCTAAGTATGACATGGATAAAATATAAAAAAAAAAATAAAAAAAATTTATTTCATGAGCTGCGATGATATAAATGCAAAACAACAACAAGCCTTGCTGTACCCCAGGGTAAAGGAAATCACACAGATTATCTTGCAATGACAGTGCTGCCTTTATATATAAGCAGACACCTCCAGCACCAAAATGAAGGGTTCATTTCTGATTACCAATGTACTAGAACCATATTTAGAAGTAGAGTTAATACCTAAACTGTGGATTATAAATATGCAAAGGACTTAGACATGCAATTAACAGTTTAATACTGCTGACAGCAAGACAGACCTGCATATTTGCTTCTTGAAGTGCAACACTCCAGTTCCTGCTACACAAACCAGCAACAGGAAAAGTCTAAACTGCAAGCTGATACATACATTACCTTTTTACAAATGCTACAAACAATGTCTAGAAGACCATCATGCCTGTAAACTAGGGTCCAGATGCACTCACACACAAACAAAATATGTGTGGACTGTGTACATGTGACTACTGCAACCTGAACAATACAGGCAAGAGCTGTGGGCTACTTATGTAGACAGGGCAGGACAGTAGGGTGAGGCAGCAGAGACTGTCATGGCACAGAAAATGTGGGTTCACAGCTGCCACTGACCTCCAGTTTACATGCTATGTAAATATCAAGCTACCAATTTGCCATCCAGTGTTCCACTAATATAACAATTGAATACAAATCACAACTACAAATCACAGCCAACCACACTCTGTGATGCAAACAGATGGAGCTCTTATTGTGACACAGGTAACCAGGGATTGATTCTTGGCCCTGCAATAGAGGAGTCAAATGTTGGGGATGTAGAATAAATAGGCATGTCCCACTTTCTTTTCCGCTCCCATAGGTGTGGATAGGGTTGCACACATTTGAGGGCACACATAGTCAGTGTGATTTCCCTGGTGGAGACAGGGGAACACTCATACTTCTTGGAGATGTGCTCCTTGAAAAGCATGCCTCTTGCAGAAGTGAGGGGATGGCCAGAGTGGTCAGCCCATTTCACTAATCCACCACCCATGCACTACTGAGTGCATGCTGGAATATAGGGTATAAGCAAGAAAAGGCTGAACCACCCTTAATATCTGCCCAGATGATGACTTTTCTTGGCTAATTTGTTCCCCAGTAATGGGGGACAAATGGATCCATTGGTTAGGACAGGGCTAAGGATCAACAGCTTGTGGGGGGACAACTGGCAAAAAAAATAGAGTCGAATCACAGATATAGTTTCATGAATCACTCTTTTGTACAAGGCTAATGCAAGCAACAGATTATCCGTATATCAGGGTATTAGGCTACATTTTCTAAAAGGAGACTTTCCACAAGTTATGGGCAAATGCTGGAAAAAGCTTATTAATCACTGGTCAACCAAACCTGTCGAACATATAAAACATTTGAAAAACAACTGCAATGACAACTAAAAAGGGTGGTTTTACATTTGCTTATAATAACAGTAAACCCAATAATGAAACCACAAAAGTTCACAGCAAACAACAAGAAATAAATCTATTTTACCTGTTTTGCTGCTTCTTTCACATCATTGATAACCAAACCTCACCACTTCAATTTATCTGCAAAACTAATTTCTGATAGTATAGAAAAACTAACTAGAATAGTTTGCATTTCATGTTATATATGCATCCAGTACAATTTCCATGTATAACATACATTATATGATTCAAGTCCTTGAAGGATTCAGGTTGTTTTTGTTACCCTCTACAATATAAAAAAGATTCCCCATGACTCACAGAGACAAAATTCACCATGGCATATGTTATCTCTGGACAGCAGTTAACCAGAGGCAGAATGATCATTAGCCAAAGGCCTCATTTTTGTTCACAAAAATGTGTCCACTCTGACACTCTAATGTATTTTTATAACTTACACTTTACAGCATAATTTAAAGAACAAAATCACAACAACATATTAATATAGCTATAATTATAGCCCCTTTTTCATATCCAGTAAAAATCCAAGAGATGAAACATTCAAAACTTTATGTTTAGCCTTTTCAGAATGTTTTAGCCCAAAGGGTAAATGTTTCTAATGAAAAAGACAAACAATTTTAGAGCAGTCAATTAATGACAGAAATGTGTGTAATAAGGTTACCAAATAATTAGGCTGAATGCCCATACTAGAACAATGCTGCTATGTGGAAAGCGGGACTGCATGGTTGGAAAATTAAGTCTTTTATCATATGTGTCAAGACAATCCCACGGAGAACCTTGACACACATAGAGAATCCATTTTATATCACTTATTATGCCTTCATATGCTATCCATGTGCTAGTATGAATATACACATATCTAAAAATATCCTACAACATCTGCGGTTAAAATATTATAAATAACAATGCAAGTTTTTTAGTCTTTCAAACTTTTATTTCAGGAACAGGAAAGGAGTCCTCTCACTAAGTTTGTTGAATAATATATTAATTATATTCCACCCCAGGTCAGAGCAGATATCCACAGCCTATACACATTCTTAGCAACCTGCATTTACAACATAGTGTCTGACTGGTTACCATGACTGAAAAGATTTCATTATAAACATTCCAGATGAAGCAAGCATTTCAGTATCAAGGAGACTAAATTAGTATACTGCATTATTTGAAATAACCAAACTGACTGAAGGTGTGTATTATTTCTTATTCAATAGCTGCAACAAAAACTAATTAAAATGTATAGCCACGGTCAGATACAACTGCCAGCTTCTCCAGTATTTATGTGGACCAGTGGAAACGTCAGTATTTGGAGTTAATTATTATTAAAGAAAATCAATTGAAGCGAGATATGGGGTTAAAAATAGCCAACCAGGTGAAGGACAACCACAAATCCTTTTTTTAATTATGTAAAAAATGACAGAAACTATGTCAGTATTGTGCAGAGCTAACAGTAAATAATATATACTCGGACTCACAGAAACTATGTCAGTATTGTGCAGAGCTAACAGTAAATAATATATACTCGGACTCACAGAAACTATGTCAGTATTGTGCAGAGCTAACAGTAAATAATATATACTCAGACTCAGTGGACATAGTAAATAATATCATATACTTTAACTCAGTGGACATAACCAACCTACTAGCAGACAAATTTAGCTCAACATTCACCCCTTCTCCCTTCCAGTATTCAGAGATCACATACCCACACCTACACCCATGGAAATCTAGATAAGTAGCTTAGTAAGTACCTATAAACTAATGAACCTGCTAAAACAAAATCAGGTATTGCCACCAAGTTATGCCAGAAACCAAGACAACATTAACAACTAACTTAATTACGTTAGTTGTGACTCAAAGTGTAATCATAAGCTTAAAGTAAAACACAAGTAGTGAGAATACTTCAAAAAAGACCACAGAACACAATGCATTTTGGTCGGATATTACAGATTTACATACCATTTTTTTTTTTATAAAAAGGGTCTAACACCAGCATAATTTCCCACATGAATGCAGTGGGGTCCCAACAACAGAAATATGCCTTTGTAAAACATCTCATCCCCAAATCTGGTGTAAAAAAGGGAAGAAAGAATTTGGAATAGGTTTCAGTAACCATCTAGTCCTACGAGAAAATATACTATTTAAATTATTAATTCTAATTAGCTAATTTAGCTGTGGAAATAAGCTAAGAAATACTGCTCAACAAGGCCTCTGTGTGACAATAACAGTAAACACAATAATTAAACCACATCTAATAGCATGGAAAACTTGAAGCATCTCCTTCCATATTATGTTCCCGTTCCATAACTGGCAAAAGTAACCCAGCCATGTAAACAATGTAAATGCTACCAGTATGTGACAGAAATAAACTCAATGTGAACAACATGACTCATATTTAAACTATTACTTCAAATACTTCAGAATATGTCTCACAAGTGGTGGACATGCTAACTAGTGCCTCACAATGCCTGTAAATGTAAATAATATATTATCAGAAGTTATGGCATAAAAGAACAGTGCAGAAAAAGATATATATGTTGTTGCTTTTACACTGAATACAACTGGAGGGAGTCAACATTTCTATTGCCTTTGTTTTCTAATCCATGAAATCATGTCTAATGTAGGTTAGCTGTTTTTAGTTAATTTAAACTATAGCTATTCAAAATAAGAGAAATGATAAATGTAGGATATACTAAACAGTGACTGTTGAGATGAAAACAGATGGTTGCATATTAAGCCGAAAATCCTACATCAGCTTTTCCCAGTGACATACTTTTAAAGGTCAAGGATATTTATCTGTTTTTTCACTTTTCTTTTTCTAAGTTTACTGTACCACCTACAAAATTGGTCCCTATAAATGTATTGTAAAAAACAGTGATGTAAATTTCCTCCATGTCTGCCAAGAATAATGGCAAAGATATACTAGTCTACAGTTAATTTTTGTACTCATCCGAATTTACAGAGAAAATGACTGCACACTGCTGTTTGTCTTTTTATTTTTCATGTTTTAATAATAGCTCTGTATTTGTTTTATATATATATATATATATATATATATATATATATATATGTGTGTGTGTGTGTGTGTGTGTGTGTGTGTGTGTGTGTGTGTGTGTATATATATATATATATATATATATATATATATATATATATATATATATATATGTACATATACTACAAATGTAACTGTGTGTATGTGGGGGCATGCATATATGGTGTGTGTGTGTGTGTGTGTGTGTGTGTGTGTGTGTGTGTGTGTGTGTGTGTGTGTGTGTGTGTGTGTGTGTGTGTGTGTGTAAATAAATACAATGATACAGGACTTGGAAGATTTATAAACAATACAGCCACAAACAGAAAACTTAGAAAAAAAATGTTTATATCCCTTCAAAGTACTTATAAAATGGTAAGGTGACCCACAGCCTAGGCTGGGTCTGTCTTCTTTTGCAGTGTTAACAATGTAAACTGAATGCTGCACTATAAGGCAAACCTCTCACCCTGCTAACACATAAAATCTAGACAAAGGTTTAAATAATGGGAGGACAAATGCCCCAGAATAGGTCAGGTTTTAAATATTGTACTTATGATTGTGTCTTTCGGCTTTTAATGGTTATGGGTCGCCACAGCGGAACTCCGGTCCGCTAATGATTGGCAGCTGATTTTTACGTACCAGCTTGCCAGGCCTGACGCACAACCTTCAGCGAAGGTACACCCATTCACGCATGTCTCCACGCAGAAGACGCTCTAGCTGAGAATCGAACCGGACAGCATCTTACTGTGAGGTGACAACGCTACCGCAGCACCACCACCGCGGACCTTTTAAATATTGTTCTTATAAACTTAGAAAATTGCTAGAATAACAGGATTTGGGTTATCATGCATTTTTCTAAAGGATATGAAGTCTGAAATTCAAATGTATGTCATTATTTAGTGACTTCAATCCTCAGTGATTTGCCAGAAAACTACATATTTTATGGGGAACAGACCAAAATATGAAGCAAAAATCTGGATATTCTGGACATTCTGCAAAAATCTGGACTGCCGAGAGCTGTGCTGTAAGGCAAGTGAGCCCATTTCCATTTACAGACTGTGTGCTCATGACAAACACATTACAGCCGCCTACAGTAACATTGGTCATTCTGTACCTCAGTGCATTGCATGTATTACATCAAATGAAAAATCACATTTTTCTCACTCCCATCTCTGGTGCTACTCCCAGTGGGTCTCAAGAAAAAAAAAACAAGAATACACTACAAAAATATACCTTTTTGTAACCTTGTTCTTATTATCTTTTCCACAGAATTAATTAATTTGTTTATCATTCACAGGTATAAGCAGCTTATGAAGAAACAATGTCAGCATTGTGCAGAGCTAACAGTAATTGATATCATATACATCAGGGCATTGCATGCATTACATCAATTTTAGACAAGGCGGTATTCTGTCTAACTCATGAACACCAATTTTCCCCATCTTCAAACAAATACATGAATAGCAAAGAAGGTGAAAGTAGTAAAACTTATGTATGCATGTATGTATGTATGTATGTATGTATATGACACATTATTAGCTGCCTAATTAAATAGTTCAGCATGAGAATTGTAATGCGTGCTGTATTTTAGCTATGTGTTTAGGATATATATGACACCCTTGTACTCATTTATTCATGGCCGAGTGTACAATAGTCATATGAAATGCCTGCCAATATTTAATGCACATAAACATTTCAGTGTCACTTAACAGAATGTGCATAAGATGCAAAGCAGTGTCTTATAAAGAGTGCCACCAACGCTATGGGCTTTCTTTTTACGAGTCCATTTTTTTTCTTTTCACTACTGTATGAGTGCAATACAGACCTTCTCCTACTTGGTTATTCTCTTCAAAAAGTCAAAATTGCAAAGAAAATGTTTCACTTCAGACTGCCTAAAATATTTTAAAATGAATTTAAAAAAGGTGTTGTAGCAACACTTTATACAAGCAGTATGTGTGTCCTACAGATTATCTGCATTACCTTTTCATTTCTCACTGTGGAACAAGGCTGTGAAATAAATATGTTAATCTGCCAAAACAGTATTTTGCAGAATAATAATATCAAAGTATAATGAAGTAAATGAAACATGTACCTATTTCTGGGTCATCGTCCTCATCCTCCTCCACTTCCTTAGGTTTGGCTTTCCAATAACAGCAGTCAAGGAAAATTACATAGCTAAGTATATTAAAACCAAGCCCTACAACTCCCATGATGAGAACAAGTTCGGCATCCACCATCATCTCAGGCTCTACCAATCTCCTTATTGATTCCACAAAAATGGTGAACATGAGCGCAACAGCAAACACTGCATTAGCAAAAGCACCCACTGCGCCTGCACGGAAAAAGCCAAAAGTACCCTTCCTGTGTTTTTCGACTCGACCATACCTGACACCCGTTAGGCCAACCAGCATAGAGATAAAGTGAGACATCACACCAAAAGCATCAGAGGTCAAGGAGATAGAATTGCCTATATAACCAGTTACTAGCTCAGCCACAAAAAGCACAAATGTCATAACAGACATAATGATAAGGCGACATGAGTTTCCAGTGTAACGACCCATTCTGATTTAATTCAAAAACGATATTGTTAGTAAGGCAGCACAGTCTTTACTCAGAGCTGTCAGTGGTTCTGCCAGAGTCATTCCAAGGTGCACAGGCAATAACCAACACACAACTGTTTCCACGGCTAAAGTAGTAAATATCATCTCATTTTGTTTATTGCACTACCAATAAAATATGCTGTTGTATAAGCTATAGCTTGTCTGTTAGTTAAAACTGCTATTATGACCTTTTCTCTAGATTATCAGCAAGATATTGTGACTCACCTTAGACTATCTGTCAGTTAGAAACTCTGTATCTTACACTTGGTACAAGCAACCAGTAGCTATATTGGCATGCTGAGAAGCCTAAGGTTGTAACTTTGACTACTTTAGCTAATCTAGATTTCTGGTTTATATATCTGATACAGTCACATTTAAGAATGTACCATCATTTTGTTTGGTACCATCAGAGGAATTTTCAGTATTACCTACTGTATCTGCTACAGACATAAGTACACACACTATGGTAGAATCTACAGACTATCAAACACAGACATACATTTGCACCAAGTTAGCAAAGAAGGTGACTTGTAATGAGCAGTAGGAATTTATAAACGTTACTCTAAAGACGTCTTTAACCTTTCTTATCTAAAATGCATGACACAGCGTGTGACAGGTGAGCAAAATGTGTAACGTGATCCAACCTCAGAATGAAAGTGCAAAACCTAATGAAATTATTATAAGTTATGAACTTGTGCTTCTAAGGATCATTGGGCAGGGTGAACTACTGTCCTCCACGTTGTACAGTGGATTTCTGAGAGCTAAAATGAGTGCTGTACTTCAGAATATATGACATGTGACAGTATAACAGGAGCAGCACTGTGTTCAACTTCCATTTCTAAACATACAAGGTGAAGCACCTCTCAACTGTATAGATTTTCACAGAATGTCCAGATTTTTGCCTCATATTTTTTCATCTGATTTTCATAAAATTGTGTTTTTTGGCAAATAAGTGGCAATCATTCGAGATTGAAGTTAGAAAATAATGACAGACGCTTGAGTTTCAGACCTCATACCCTTCAGAAAATCCATGCTGATGAAAATCCTGTTATTCTATCAACTTTTTAAGTTTGTAAAAGTAATATTTACAAATTGTCTCTATTTGGGGGTCTTTGTCCTACTTTTATTTATGGATTTGTGCAGATTTCGTGTTCTAAGAGGTTGAGAGAGCATTGACAGACCCCAGCTGGTGTGGAAGCACTTCATCTATTTAGTTACTTATTTATTATGACGTTACAGTGTAGATATGGCAGGTGTATTGTAAAAGCATGCATGTTAAGATGGTAGTCTGGAAGCAGGTCTCCCCCAGGTGGACAGATTTATTAGTAATATCAAACAAGCACACTTTATTGAGAATGACAAGTGAGCAGGAGAATGAGAACGGTAGACAGCTGTTGGGTTAGCACTGAGGGTTTAAGGCTACGAACTATTCACAAGCTTTGTCAAACTGTCCCATGTCTAAGTCACTCAATATCCATTTATAAATTGTGTGGCTGTGAGAAAATTCACTTCACTAGACAGCACTCCTTGGCTGCCCTGAAAAAGATATAGTTATGTCTAATGGGCTTATCTGGTTAATAAATAAATACAAATATTGTTAATTTTGATAACTTGCAGCTTCTGTCTAACATATTGCCCACTTATTTAAGGGGAATAAAGGAACAATGTACAGAATAATGCTGAAATAATCAGCAACAGTTTTAGTTTACACAGGTGGTACAAGACACAGTTTTCACATACAATAGATATACAGTACAATGGTTACAATAATGTAAGGCACAACCGGAATGGAGGCACCACCCCCGCTCGACACCCTTAAGATCCACGCTGGCCCCAGCTCCCATAAGGAAGTCTGGGAGAGGAAGGAAGAGCAGGTAGACCTGGCAATGGACAGGGGCACTGAGATGGCCAGAATGAATGAAACAGGGAAGAGGCAGAAAAAAACGTTTCTTCCAAAAAATAAATCTGATCATAACTCTTCCCTTTTCACTGAAGTTTGAAAAGGTATTCTGTGTGACTTAGCTGCATAAAGAATGAAGCAAACAATGGAACTCTGCTAACTAATGCAATGTTTTCTCATATTTATTAACGAAACCACATATTTATGATAAATGTGTTTGTCAGAATACTTCTTGCAATTTATTAATGTCTCACACTGAATAACATGTTTGTTAAGTAAACATTCATTTAGCTGGACTATCAATGAACAGCGAAATAGGATTATATGGTTCTTGCCAGCAATGATCCTCGGATGTACCTCTGCCCTTGGAAAACTTGTGGATGGCACCTCTTACTGTAAAATATGTGTAGTATTTCTTCCCCTTCCACTGAGTACATCATCTCTCAACACCTGTCACCTGATACTGTACCTACTTTGCTCATCGTAAGATCAGTCCACATTTTTTGGCTGTGGAAAGTACTATGTAAAGCTTCAATGTCATAGATGCCATGTAAATCTGTTAAAGACCCCTGAACTGAATCAGTATGGCCATTCAAACTCCATTATTACTATATTACTACCATAATACTTATCTATTGAAAGTTTGTGTCCATCCAAAAGTACTTCACATGTCACTTTATATGATCACTATGTTTTATTAGATTTGTATATTTTGTTTTATTTTCAATGCCATGGCTTTCTTCACAAGCATGTGAACAAAAGATTAGAAATTTGTACCTAACAACATACAGACACCATGTATAAAAGAAATATCATCATCAAATGGTTATGTTCTAAGCTTCAGTGACAAAAGTGAAAAGAAACATAAAAATTGTACTACATCTAAGAATTATGTTTATTTAACATTTATGTGCACTCTTAGATTTGTTTTGACACATCCTATTTGCATCTTCTGCTTTTTGATAGTAAAATATGAATGAATGATGGAATGTGACAAGGGAATTAAAAAAAAGAAAAAAAGGCAACCACATCGTGAACACTGAAATTAGCTTTTATCCTCTACAATAAATTATTAATTTAATTCAGGTAGCTTTATGTTACTTAATAATTGGTAATACGGTTATAACCTTTACACAGCAAAAAATGCAAATACATTTCATTAAAGCTGAGTTTAACAGAGACAAATTATTTGTCTAACTTGTACATAGAAAAATACAGTCCATTATCCTCAGATACTAGACTAGCTCTTCTCTACGCTGTTTATTTATATTAAGGTCCTGATTCCAAACAACTTGTTCTCTGTATAGGGGATCATGTATACTGAGAGCAGGTATTTTGTAATCTAATCTGGCCGCCTTTATAAGCTTGTCTATAGATAGGCCAAAGTAAGTCACTTACACTGAGAGCACGTCTTTTAGAATCAGGGCAAACTTACCCTCAGAACAACTCTGTAAATCTGGCCCCATGACTTAAGAACCTGAAATAAGTAATAGTTTTCCCATCCTGTCTCTATCATCTTCCAAACTCTAAGAATAATAGGCTAAAAGGACTGAGATCATTATCCAACAAGCTGTAGTTGAATGCCAACAGACCCTGCTACTGGAAGGTTAATCAACCAAAAATACACATCGTTGTCACCTCACAGTAAGACGCTGTCCGGTTCAATTCTCAGCTAGAGCGTCTTCTGCGTGGAGACATGCATTAATGGGCATACCTTCATTGAACGTTGTGCATCAGGGCTGGTAACTCGGCACGTAAAAATCAACTACCAATCATTAGCGGACCGGAGTTCCCCTGTGGCGACCCCTAATCGGGAAAAGCCGAAAGACACAACAATCATGAGGAAGGGATTGTTTCAAAGCCCAACGTATCCTGTCTGTTGCCTACCCCCCCCCCAAAGTACTTGCATCTTTTCCTATTCCAATACCACGAATAAGCAATTGGCTGGCTCTATAACACATCTCCAACACCTACAAAAACTTCTCTGCCATTATAGCTTAACCTGTCACTGGACATACCATGTAAGAAATAATATCTTTGTGAACATGGAGCTTAACCATCTGATCCTATATGAAATCTATAAAACATTTTTGTCACTTGTTGCACACCTGTGTTACAGGGTTTGGATCTTGATCTAACAGCACTTGACAGATTTGTTTTGTCTTAGTCATTGTAGTTTTATTCCTTACATTACAGTTATAACAATTACTTTCTATAAATTAGTTTGACCAGTTATTACTAACCATCCTTGTATGTTTATCAGTGCATAAGATGGTTGAAGATATTGCCACTGTGAAAAGTTTTGCCTCAACTTGTTTTTTTTTTCACAGAACCCATAACAGTTGAAGAAAGGAGTTCTCACTGCTCTATATAAACAATGTATAAAACAGACCCTTTTAATCCAAATATGCCATATAAATATATTATTATTATTTATTGTTATATTAGGGTTGGCGATAGCCTAGATCTTAGCCATAATCTTCTATTCCCAGTTTAACAAGCCATTTGAAACAAACTTTGTTCTCAGACCAACTGTCTAATCATCCAGGATCCCAAACTTTGTTCTCAGACCAACTGTGTTTAAGTTGTTCTGGTCTACAGCCCTTATGTTTTGAAATATCAAGTTAAATTCAGTCCCAAACTATACTGGTTTGTTTTCTCTTTTAGTATGAATATATTGCCACCCCTCTGCTGCAACTCTGTATTTCCATACATTGAGAAGATTTAGTCTTCTTTCCTAGAGTTGTTTATGTGTTTTAGTCCTAGAAATGTTTGGCTTATATCACGGGTAGTTCAAGTAAATTACATGGGGTGTCTAAGAAGGAACAGTATGTTTAACGTATGAACATTTTTAGAACTTGAATTCTAGTCAGAAAGGTTACAAGATGATGTTTCCATGAAGCTAGTTGTTGAGTTATAAGTCATGTTAGTGGTTTTTCAGACAACTCAATATTCTTTTTTCCAGATTTGTCTTGAGCTTTAATCCTTAACTGTGTTTCCAGTGACATTGTTTCTACTTGGATGAGGAACTGATTGATTATTGGGTTAGAGGGAAGAGGGTTAATTTTGCAGTCATTGACCTGTAGACATGCCCAATGCAAAAATGTCAGTATGGTTTTCAAAAGTGGAATAAGGGTTTCAACTGGACTGGATAACCATATGACACAATCATCTGCAAACCAGGATGACAAAATGTGCTGCTGGTCCACTTCTTATATTCTACTGTCGGTGAAAGTCTTATATAATAGGACATCTAAAGAACAGACTACCTAAATAAATAGGTTTGAGGAGAGCAGACACCTTTCTCAAGGACCTCAATTAAGGCTTATAGCTTTGAACAAATAACCATTCATCTTGATCCTTGAGTTAGGATTTGTACATTAAAGCTTACATTTGGTGACAAACCATGTGAGGAATCCAAAGTGCTCCAGCACCCCAACATGTAGCACCCGATTCACTGAGTCAAAGTCTTTATTGACGTCTAATGGCGTTGCAGCATCATCTACATAACATTGTGCTGATGCTTGTATGTTAAGCTATAATCTAAGTGGCCTGGGCCTCAGCTACTGTTTTTTGTAAAACCCTGATGGTTGACAGTAATGAATTATGTCACATGTGGTTCCAACCTACTGGCAAACATTTTGGCATATATTTTAGTCTATGCATTGAGTAAAGAAATAGGTCTATAACTTGATGGATTTAAGATGTCTTCATTTGGCTTTAGAAACATTGGTAGTGTGGCTTTCATTGAGTTTACATGCAACTCTCCATGCATTTCTGCTTCTTTATACATGTTATATAGTGATTCAGATAATTCATTTGCAAACGCCTTAAAGAAGGCAATGGTATTACCATCTAACCTTGGAGTTTTGCCAGAGGTTAAAGTTTGGATGACTATCTACACTTCTTCCTTGATATCAGTTGTGCTAATTTATGTTGCACAGAAATGGATAATTTCTTCAAATTAATTGATGTTATATCCTACAACTCTTTTGGCTCATATGGTACAGTTGTTGTTTGCTGTGGGCGGTAATATTGTTGTACCATTAAATTGTTGATGTCATACCAACAGATAATGACCTCACACAGAGGATTTTGCAAATTAACTATACCTAGGTCTTTTGCTCTATCCTGGCTGTTTTTGCTATGAGTTTTTGCAATTTGTTTCATTTTGCACAATAATATAGTTTGTAGCATTCACATTTGTCATGCTCGTATGTAACACTTTTCATTTTTTTAAGGTTAACTAAATTCCAAAAGTAATATTTCATTACTGATTTTATTTATAGTTATAATTTCCTCTTCCATTTTAACAATATGTTTTGGGGTACTGAATCTGTCAGCTTTAGATATAACTGTCTAAACTGATTCTTAAACCTTTGCCATTCAACAGAACTGAGCCCCCTTTTTCCTGGGTGAGCTTTTGCCAATAATTATTCATCCAATCTCTTAAAGATTTAAGACAACTCTTATTTTTTACCCATAGTGGATCAAATATGCACCTAGATTTGTGTCAAAGAGAGTAATTTATCTCAATATTCATAATCACTATGTTGTGGTTTGAAAGTGAGGAGGGCAGACTGCATATGTGGTAAATTTTGAGGATGAGGGGATCTCAGTATTAAGAAAATCTCTAGTCTGCTAGCAATATCTAGCTGGTAGTGGCTGGTTTATATATAAAGTCATTTTCTTGTAGATATAGTGTTCTGCACCCATCCACTAGACCCCATTGATTTACAGCATAGTGGCTGTATTTGCTGTTCTGTTTACCTCTGCATGCTATGGATCCATCCATGGATCTATGACTGTGTTAAAATCTTCCTCCATGAAAATTCCTTCACATACCAAATTAATTGTTTAATTTTCAAGGTCACTTCATACAACATTTGTAACGGGCCATTATTAGGCCCATAAGCATTAATGAACCACATGGTACCACTGAGAGACTTGGTTTTAATCCTAATTCATCTAAATTCTTTATGTTTGCAAACCTTATCTAAGGTCCATTTCAGTGAGTTATGTAGAAGAATTACAACCCCCCATTTAGTAGTGATTGCACAGCTGAGATGAGTTCTTCCTTCGCCACAGTCTGTTAAAACAACCCCCGCTCTAATGTTTAAGTTTTGTTTCCTGAAAAAAAAGCTACTTGGATCTCTTTAGCTTTTATTCTTTCAATGTTCAGTGACTATCTTGTTTTGTGTCTTTAATTTAGAGGAGAACCCCCTTCTCATTCCATGAAGCATGTACTATGAGAATGTTTGATTCCATATTTATCATTTTCTTATTACTGGATATTTAATTGTCATTCTTTTTATTGCTGATCTTAATATTCACAACCTTGAGAGCTTTTAACCCAGTAATATAATCCCTTAACCTACTGTCGGGTCATACACAGTCTAGAAGTATGCAATTTTCCTGTGTCAGTTGCCTGTGATATGTTTGACCCAGTACTGTTAGAACTGAATCCTATGAAGAAGGATTTCTATGCAGGAACTCAGGAATGTTTGACCATCTTGATGTGCAAAAAGACATCCTGATGACCCAAAGAAGACAAACACAGGAGGGACCCTAGGGTAACCATGTGAAAGAAATATATGGGAATAAAGTGACTGAGGCAACTGATATTCAAATAAGATTCAAGTCTACTGTTTTCTTTGGTATTAAAAGAAATCTGGAATAATATCCAAGCTCTTGCTGGTCTAAGAGAACAGTCGTTGATGGTTTTCATTTCGAAGAACTTTTTCACCTCCTTCCTTCCTTGCATGATGTTTCTGATGGTGTGGGATATCTGCCAAGGATAGCAAGGGAAGTAATGATGATATAAAATAAAAGGAATATCCCTGGTACATTCTTTTATGGTGATCTTTTTCTAGATCAGGGAGAAGAGGGAGTATCTCCACAACTGCTTTCAAGCAGACCTAGCCAGAGAAACAATTAGAAGTGGTGTCATCTGTCCAAGGGTTGACCAAAGCCGCCTCAGAAATGTCAAGCACCAAGCCTCTGGGCCATCAGACTTACTGGGAGGTAGCAGAACAGAACTTTTGATTCCTTTCTGTTATGGATGCTGCTCCTCTGCTTTCCAGCAAATAAATGCTACAGAAGATGAAAACATGTTCCTATAATTCAAAGGGATTGTGCCTTTTCTTCTGTGCCCCTCATCCATTCATTAATCTCAGATCTCAACAACAAATGTTCTCTGAAGGGAGACTCAGTGAAGATCACCATGGTACATTTAGTGAAAGTGGTAAAATACACGCAGGGGTACTATCACATTGGGTGTCTTGGATATGTGTAAGTGTAACTCTGTCAGCAGGTTATACCATATGATAATTAAGAGTTTGCTTAAAGTGCTGGAGGAAGTCTGTCTGTTAATTGTCTGCATAAAGAAATGATCAAATTTATTTACCACCAACAAATGTTCATCTGACAAATCTCACTGAAAGTAGAGCAACTGAGTTATGTAACCAAGTTCCCTTGGTGACATGATGAAAGAGGCACAAATGCACTTCCTAAATTCCTATTTCATCTTTGATTCTCTGTCTGCATAACAGAAAGTAAGACTCTGAGGCACAGGGTTCTTCCAAAGGGCCTCAATTTAGGATGCAATATTAGACTTTGGGGTCTCCACCCAAACAGAACATTCCTTTGGAGGCTAGAAAATCCACTTTGCATTCAGTTCTGGGCCCATGGTATCCAGGTTCATCTCTGAATCACTGATAACATCTTGCAAGATGTCCACCAAGGCGGATGGTGAGTGAACTGCAAAACACTTTTTTTAACAGCATACCCCCTTTGATCTTTGGCTGAGGGGAGATCACATATGCTGCAGACCATCCTTCTTTTTGTTGCATTAACTGCACCATCTCTCTGCATTTATGACAATGACAAACAGAAATATCTCTTCAGTAGACAGATATTTTTGAATAATTGAGCCTTGATGATTCTGTTGATCTTAGCCTTAAGCCTCGATAATCTGGAACTAATAGGTAGCATCATTCTGGTTTGCCTGGATAGACGTCTTTGAGCAGATGAACCAAGTATATCATCATGGGGTATATTCCTGAGATTAAGTAAATTCAAAAAGACATCGGTATTGTCACTATTTGGCCTTTCAAGTAATTGTTTTGCACTCTGCACTGCACATTCAGCTAGTCCATTTGACTGTAAATATTCAGGACTGCTAGTAACATGTACAAAGTCCCATTCTCTTGCAAATTTCTGAAATCACTGACTAGTAAATTGAGTGCCATTGTCAGAAATAACTTTGTGTGGGCTACCATGGACTGAGAAATGACATTGCAACTTAGTAATAACAATAGTGGATGTTAGATTAGGTAGTAAGTCAATCTCAAACCAATTCAAACAAGAGTCTACCAATAATTAGTGTTGATTGTCCCACTCAAAGACATCAGTGGCTACTGTTGACCAAAGTATTTCAGGAACTTGACTTAGCTGAAGTGGTTCTCTTTGCAAACACCATTTTCTACCATTGCATACTGAACAAGAAGAAAGTACTTTATCAATGTCTTTCAGTAATGAAGGCCAAAATACTAGTTCTCTCACTCGTCTCTTAGTGGATGTGGAACCTAGGTGAACACAGTGCAAATCTGGATATATTCTTGTTGTAAGGAAGCAGGAACAACAATTTTAGGACCTTTCAAAATAATGCCATCCTCCATTAACAATTTATCTCTGTAAGGAAAATAGGTTTGAACTTCAGGTGATACACTAAATTGTTTTGACGGTCATCCAACATTAATGTAGTGATTGAGCTTTTGCAAAATTGGATCAGACTTTGTGTGATCTGTCAGCTCATCAAGTCTAGTGGTAGAGAAATTACACACTGCCATCAAGTCAAAGTCAAAATTCTCTGCTTTAAGCTGTTCCATCGTATTTCTGGGCGATCTGGATAGGGTATCAGCTAGATAAAGCAGTTTGCCTTTCATATAGACCATTTTGAAGTTGTACTTTTGCAATTTGAGTATCATTCTTTGTAATCTTGCTGGAGGTGAATGCATAGGCTTCTTTAGAATAGTACTAGAGGTTAGTGATCAGTTTCAGTCTGTCTGATTAGCTCGACCATAGATATAATCATGAAACTTTGAACATGCAAATACTATTGCCAAAAGGTCTTTCCAATTTGAGCATATTGCATTTCAGTTTGGGTAAGAGTTCTAGATGCATATGTTACTGGTCTTCCCTCTTGAAGAATAACTGTGCCAAGAACAAATTTTGAAGCATTACAGGAAAGAGTGACTGACTTATTTACATCATAGTATCTTAATGTAGGTGGGGTGGCAGTCTTCAAATGCCTTCTGGTGCTATTCTAACCATGACCGTGTAACATTTTTGCGCATCAACTCTCTTAAAGGTGCTGTCAACTCACTGAAGTCTGGTATAAACTTGCCTAAATAGTTGACCATGCTTAGGAAACGTTGTGGAGCTTGTATATTATCTGGTGCTCACATCTCAAGAATAGCTGCTTGCTTGGTCAGGTCTGGTCTCAAGCCAGTACTGGTAAATAAATGAGCTACATATGTAACTTCTGGTAGTCTGAATTTGCACTTTGCAGCACTGAGCTTTAAGTTTACTTCACATGTTCTGTCTAAAACTCTCTTTAGGTTGCTGTCATGCTCTGCTTCACCATTGCCTCCAACCAATAAATCATCTACTATTATGGCACAAGGATAACCTGAAAAAATTTGCTCCATCACACGCCGGAAGACTTTAGAATTTATTCCAAATGGCATCCTTAGGAATCTATATCTGCCAATCAGGGTACCAAAAGTGGTTAGTAATGAGGATTTGCGATCAAGCATCACTTGCCAAAATTAACTTTTTGCATCCAAGACAGAAAAAAAAGTGGTATTCGGTATTAGAGTTTCGAAATCTTTGACCGTGTACATTGGTTGGTGCAGTCTCTTCAATGCTTTGTTCAGATCTTTTCGGTCAATACATATTCTAATTTTGTCTGAGCCTTTTTTGTGAGCTGCTACCATGGATAACACCCATTCAGTAGGTTCTGTAACCGGACAAATTACACCTTGCTGCACCATTTTATCCAACTGAGCTTTGACTTTATCCTGCATAGCTATCAGAACTTTTCTTGCTGGTCTGACTACTGGAGTGACCTCTGGGTCTAACTTCATGGAATGCACAACTGGAAGTTTGCCCAACTTGTCATTGAAAACATCAGCATACTCTGAGAAAATGGATTCAGAAAAATTGGAACTAGGATATGCACTTATGTGATGAATGTCTTTGGTAAAAGAAAGCAGATTCATTCTCAAACTGTCTTTGAGGCCCAATAATGACTGTACTGGTCTTCGGACTACATAGAATAACAAGCTGTAACAGTTCTTAGCCAAATAACATGAAAGCATCACTGAGCCTTTGGCTTGAATTTCTTCACCTCCATAAGTAACACATTTCGCACTACTAACCACATTGAGTTGCTCATTAGTTCTCACCGTAGCAAACATGTCTGTTGATATAACATTACACTTTGAACCAGTGTCTACTTTAAGCTCTGTGTATTTACCATTGATCTGGACTATACAAAACACTTCGCTCTTTGCCAGTAAATTCACTGCATCAATTCTTTCACCCAGTTACTGATACACCATCTACATAGAAAGGAGACTGCTCCAACTCTACTTGATCAATTTGCTTTTTTTATGTAACCCTTCTTTACAGCTCTGTGGGGTTTGCTTGATTTGCAAAACTTTTGAAAATGGTTCCATTTTTTACACTTATGACATTGCTGACCAAATGCTAAGCATTTCTCTCTTCTAGACTTATGACTGGCACCACAACTGGGACAGTTAACAATAAAGCTGGACTTGGATTTTGCTAATTCATGTTTGTACTGCACTGTGCATGCTCCTTTAACTGAAGTAGTCTTAGAACTTGCGGGAAAACTATGTGGTTTCCCTGATGAGTCAGGAGGGGTTGTGGCTGCCATGTGCTTAGGCCTACTTCTGTGTGCCACGTGTTGCATGCTATCTACATTTGCTCTGGAGCCTGCTGAAACCATGCTCTTGTCACTTGCAAGCATACTTGTGTGTTTTTTCTGTAACTTCATGGATTTGGCAAATCTTAATGGCTTTAATCAATGTTAAATCACAGTCACGAAGCAAAATCTTTCTCACAGCAGCACTATTAATACCACACACGAGCCTGTCTTTTATTAACGCATCTTTTAAGACACCAAACCAACACATTTTGGCTTTGTTTCTCAGATCAGTAATATAAGCTGCAAACATTTTCCCTAGTTTCTGATCTCTTGTGTAAAACAAATGCCTCTCTAATGTAATTTGTCTGAGGGTTACACATTTCTCTGAATTTGTGTTTCAAACACCCTGGGTCTTCCCTTGATTCAGTCTGTACAACAATATGACGATTTTCACCTTCTCTCTTGTATACTGCTGGTGCATACACAAATGAATGCGCTCTTTCAGTGGCCTCTGACTTAGGTAAGTTTACAAAATGAATGCCCTGGTGTGTGCATCTTTGTCTAAATAAGCTGCTTGTGTAAAAATATTGTACTCTTGCTCAAATATTTTCCAATTCTCTGCAATATTATGATCAAATACAAGTGATAAGGGCTTTCAAAATCCGTCTGGCATATTAACACATACCAGTGAAGGGTTTTGCAAATAAGCACGAACACATACACACACACACATATACCAGAAATGTATGCCAGTATTTGTAACTTTGCCCAATAGCACAACAAGCCTCTACATAACTGAACTTAGCAAAATATGTCTTTAGGGCACTGTAATACTCTTGAAATTACTGTATTGCAAGAAATCACCTCTTACCACTGTAAGAAACATTTCAAATAACTGTACAATGTGAATGAACTGGACAAAAGAAGCTGAGTCAGAAACATTTTGAAGTAACAACAATTTGCGAATAAACAGTACACACCACACTGAAATTTCCCCAAAATGGTGGTACCTTGCTAAGCAATTCTTTACAGTGCAAGAAACACTCTGTAATGTTGTCACTTTGCAAATAAACACACCCAGCCCAAGAAACTTTTCGAAATGGCTATACTTTGACTGTACTTCGCAAAATAGTTGTAATTTGCACACAAATAAACTCTTCAGAATACATGCACAGTAATAAGCATGCACTTTTACACACTTTTGAGATACTTCGAATAACTGTAGTTATGTCCTTGATATAATATGAAGTTGTAGTTATGCCAGAACAAAGCACTTTGCCAAAAAACATGCAGTTGCCTTGCTTTATTTATGCTTAATGTGCCCTTCTTGCCCTTATTATATTTGTTTTGTTTGTTTCATCTCTTTTTATGCCCAACGTACTTTTCTTGTGCTCATTGTACTCTAAACATGCCATTTTTGCCTCAAACACACTCGTTTTGCTTTTGTGATAATCGATCAGATATCTTAATCTTAAACATTTTCCTTAGTTAATAAACCTTTTGTGCCTCCCATTCGTTTAATAATGTGGTTTGTGCCCTTGTAATGCTCCGTTTTATCTTTTTTTTTAAATAAGCAGTTTATGCGAATCCTCATTACCTTTGATTCTTTTCTGGCTCTTTTTTGCGCTTGTTTCTCTTAGTTTGTCTTCACTATTATCTCTGTACCCCATGGTTCCAAATGGAGGTGTGGGTTCAAATCCCACTTCTGACATCATGTCGCTCTCTTACTTTGGATACAATAGAAGAGCCTTTGTGGGCTCTGTTCAAGCAGCTTTATTATATACACCACGATAGAAGTTTACTGACTTTAACTTAAGTAACTTATATACAGACTAATTACTGCAATCATACATACTCACTCTCTGGCTGCACTCTCAAAATGGCACTGGGAATAGCACGTGCCCAGTATTTATATGTGCATGTTCAGTCCTTGATATGTGTCTTAAAGCGGTTCCCATTCAGAAGCCTGAAACATCATAAGCCTGAAAATCAAAATCCTGAAACCAAAAGCCTGAAAATTCAGAATCCTGAAAACTCAAAATCCTGAAAGCCCAAAATCCTGAAAGACCAAAATCCTGAAACTCAAAATCCTGAAAACACAAAATAGACATACTGATGTCATTGTGGCTTTGCTATTGTTAGCCCTGTGGTGTTAGGTCATGCGTTGGGGTCAGGTAAGTGTGCGGTTGGTTTTATTTTAGGGTTAGGGGCGGTTTAAGTGAGTTAGGGTTAGGGCACAGGTTAGGCATGTATGCAATAGTGACAAATATTGGGGTTAGGGGCGGTTTAAGTGAGTTAGGTTTAGGGCGCTGGTCAGGTGAGTGTGCGATAGTGACGGACCTTAGGGTTAGGGTTAGGGTCAGGGTCAGTTGGTAGATATTAGTGTCTTTATAGTGACATATTAGCATTATTTGTGTTTTCAGGATTTTGAGTTTCAGGATTTTGGTCTTTCAGGATTTTGGGCTTTCAGGATTTTGAGTTTTCAGGATTCTGAATTTTCAGGCTTTTGGTTTCAGGATTTTGATTTTCAGGCTTATGATGTTTCAGGCTTCTGAATGGGAACCCTTAAAGCACATACAATCTGATCTACAGGATCCATTTCATTCTCAGCCAAGGGAAATCACAATAGATACATGATATTATATACAGAGTGAATGACAAAATGCAATATATACATACACTATATACAAAGTGAATATCATAATTGGCTTGAGGATATACAGCCAATAAATAAATGATATTATATACAGGGTGAATGAAAAAACATAGAATATACCTGCATTATATCTAGAGTGCCATCAGAGTTTGAATGCTGAAAGAATCATAATCAAAACTAGAGTCAGAGCAAGGTATGTAGACCATACATAGATATACATGTATATACACATATTTTATATATATATATATATACACAGAGAGAGAGAGCGATACATAGATGGTTACCCATCCATTTATCCAAATTACATTTGAATAAAGTAAGATAAGCACTTTATGTGGGGTGGAAGATGGTTCCATAGAAGTGGGATTCTCTGTCCCACTAATATATTCTATTTATTTTGCAAACCACATTGAGAGCCTTGAATACATATCTGGCTTTAGGTACCAGAGAACCCTGCAGTTGCTGGGGGACCCCTGAGCATGGGGGGCTCCCAACCACAGCAAGGAATCTTATCTTGATATGTTGTAACAAGTCTGTCAAACCAACAAATGCTAGTACAGCAATCATGTGCACTTAATAAGCAAACTGGGCAACAACTCCTATTAATATCTGCTTTAAAATTCAAATATATCTCTGGTAATAATAACAGTGTCTTATCAAGCAACAGGCTTCACAATTCCATTAAATATTTTACCACTACCATAGTACCCCTGGCTTAGTTAAACTCTGCTAGTAGGCACTCACTCCACTAAAACTAGCAGCATAGTCAGCTTTAGGTGCTTGCACTGCCCATGGCTGCAAGGGGGGCCCTTTAACCATCCTTGACTGTGTGGGGCCCCACAAAAGCTGCTGCTGGTTGTGGAAAAATGAGGAGAAACAATGTATTAATTTCCTGATTATGCCCTTTAACCTGAACAGGTCTGTGATATGACTATATTAGGATAAAGCCGATAATGAACATAAGCAAGGTAAACACTACTGAGATCAGCAGTCCAGAGTGACTGATCTCAGTGCAAACCTTGAATTTTAGAAAAGCTGATGCTTCTGATCTTTGGAGATGGTTTTCTCTTTCAGAGAGTTTTAAATGCTGGCAGAACACCAGATACTACAACTTCCGACTTTGCAAAAGAATTCAGCTCAATACCAATAATAGCAGAATAAAGGCTCAAAATCAGGAACAAGTTTTAAATATTTCTCTAATTCATTTAAAAGGTCGATATACCACCTTTTGCATCAACATGTGGGTTTTTTTGGACAATAAGTATAAAACTCTGATGTCTGGATTTATTGAGTGTCTGTAATCCTGAATGATTTACAAGAAAATCAAATTTTTTATGAAGAACTGAGAAAAAAATCAGGGAAGGTCTGTGAAATCAGGGACAGTGACAAGTTTGCTTTACTCCTCAATAAGTTAAATAAAAGTGACTTACACCTGCTGCTGTTTGACAACTGTTAAATATCAATCACTAATCTGGTGTGGCAGTACTAGTGTTGCACAATGTATTGCTATTGCTGAAATACGTAAAAGGTGTTTGTCTGTGTGTGTAAAAAATATCAGTGATTTTTATCTGTGCACACACCCAATAATAGGGTTGCCAACTTTCGTTCTGGCTAAAACCAGAGAAAGGCCACACCCCTCACATTATCCGTAACCTCGCCCATTTCCACCCCTCTACCATCCACTTTCCACCCATTTTATGACATCTATATGACATCAGCTGATGGGGAATACCATTTTTTCCATTCCTAATGCCTGCTTTTTGCTGATTTGCTATGCTTCTCTGTAAAAAAAAGCATAGTAAATCTGCCGATTTAACAAACTCCAATAGTCTGTTTCTTTTTTGAAGTAGAATACCAGAGTTTGTACGGTGGTTTCTGGACTACCAGACAATTGGTTTGACTTCAGGATAGTCCAGAAAAAAAAAGGAAAGGTGGCAACCCTACCTAATAATGCCAGGACACATACATTATTCTTTTGGGTATCAGTAAAAAAATGTATCTAGCAAGTAATTATATTTCAAAAGTAATGCATAAAATACATCACAGAACATTCAAACAATTAGATCTTCTAATAATCTGGGGGCCCCACAAAAGCTGTTGCTGGTTGGGAAAAAATGAGGAGGAAAAATGTATTTATTTTCTGATTACATTCTTTAACCTGAACAGGGTTGTCAAATGACCCTGTTGGGATAAAGCTGATAATGGCCTCTGCTCTCAATTGAACCCATTCTAAAACCAACCCTGCTCATAAGTGTGTGTACAAAAAGCTGTTGGAGGTTATGATGGGGGGGCATTGTGTGTGGTTATTACTTTTTTAATTTTCATCACAGTCAAACCTTAGAGCTGTGCACATGAGGTTATTATAGCTTGTGTTTGGGCTGAGGACAGTGTGGTAATTTCTTTCTTTTACTTTTCTCACAAACCTCAGAGGTGAACAAAGGTAGCTCATGTAGAGTCAGTGTACTGTCTAGGAGCAGCAAAGTAGAAGTCGAATACATTCCTGTAAACATCACTTTTTCACTTTCCTTACAATCACACTTCAGGCATGTATACAGTTAGCTACCATTGACGGTTTGGGATGAGGTGTGAAGGAGGCATCCTATGTATATATATATATATATATATATATATATATATATATATATATATGTCAGCAGTCACTTGAAATACATGACTGTGGCACCTTGAACCTCTGCTTTCATCTCAGCCTAACACCAGAGGGATGCATAGGCAGTCTTTTTTGGGGGGTTAGGGAAGCAGACAGTACCCAGATAGGACATGTATATCCAGACAACTGGCTTGTTAGTTTATTGTGAGCTACTATTTTGTCATCTTTGAACATTAAGCCTTTCATACAACTTATGTCCTCATGGAAAGAAAGAAAAAAAACACACACACAAGACTGATTTTAGGTCACCATTGGATTAAAAGGCTTGGAAAATGCTGTAAAATAAATACTAGAACATCATAGAACCATATGGCTTCTTAGGCCCTGGCATATTTGAGTTATTTCTAAGTTTACTTGGTCAGGAAAGTTGTGTTGAAAGAATGCAAAGAATACTAAAGTGGAACAACTGCAAAATGTCTTTCCTTAATCATAATTTCTGTTCAAACCATCAATAAATGAAAAGATTATGTAGAAAAAAAAAAACCTTTAAAATGCACTTCAGAACATATAGGAAGTTATGGCTTATGGCTTCTTGAAAACGCTAAAGAGTAAGGCAAAATGTGAGAAAAGGAAGAAAAAAGTAATGTGCATGGTATAGTGAACCCAATATGGTGGGGGGACAGGGAAAGACTGGAGGGTTGGTAGGTGTGTGTGTATTGGGGAGTGGCTGAAACAGTAGGCCTAGGACACCATTTTACTAAAGTCCAGACTTGTACATGGAGTTGCTGCAATGTATCATTGTTGAAATAAATGCCAGTAACTGTAAATGTCCCTTTGTGAGATGGGCCAACATAGTCTGGTACATAGGCCTGTTGTAATGTAAGAGAGCACTGTACCTACAGGCTAGTCTGTGAGTACTACTCCTAAAAGTTTGCAGCATGAATTAAATGGTTGCTTAGGAGGGGTGGCAACGACAGAGTGATACACAGACTGGAAGTGCCCAGGGAGCCCCCAACTTGACATCTGTTGGGGCCCCCAAAATGCTAACACCAGCCCTGCTTGAAATGGTGTTTATGATACCACTGTACTTGTAAATACATAATGAGTCTGACAGAACAGGGTCTGTTGAATCATTATACATAAGGCTGAAGTTACTGGAGGATGTAGATGTCTGTGCAGTTAAAGAAACCTGGTTCAAGGCTCCAGTGAGTATCCCAGCCTTGCAAGGCTACATTGCCTTCCACACCTTCAGGCAGCAAAATGAACGTATGAGAACCAAAGCAGGTGGTGTTTCTATCTATATTAGAGGTAAATTCACCACACAACTAGTTAAACTGGAAAACTCCATGGAGTTACTCCAAGTTCAAATTACTGTGGGTAAGACCCCCATTCATGTCATAGCTAGTTATAGATCCCCCTCCATGGATCATGATGCGCACGAGGCCTACTTGACCAAACTGGAGTCAATCCAAATATTGCCACTCTGGTCATGAGGGATTTCAATTATCCCACCATCAACTGGGAAACCTACTCTAGCCCTAACTCGTATAGCACAAAAGTTCCTTGACTTTGTTAACTCAAATGCCCTGGTAAAAATTGTTCAAACCCCAACAAGAGGAATAAACATACTAGATCTGGTCCTCACTAACATGACAAAGAGATGCACCACCGCAACTGTCAGACCTTCATTAGTTAAATCAGTCACTTTTTATCTGGCACTAACACCAGAACTCACAAATGGCGAAGTCAGACTAAAAAACTTCACCAAAGCAAACTATACCCTCTTAGGGGAAGATATAAATGTATTCCAAGTCCCATCCTCAGCTGGAAGTGGTAAGTACACCAAAGCCCTGTACAATCACTTGTATAAGTGTATAGTCTCAGTTGTTCCAGAGAGAATCAAAGCCAGAGCTCAAGTAAAAAAAAAGCTGCCTTGGTGGGCATCCAGCCTCAACAAATTTTACAGCAAATGCAAACATTTGCTGTCTAAGAAAACTAAGGTGAGGCCCCAACAATGGAAAAGCACCTTCCTCAGCCTCAACAGGCAAATGAGACATGTCAAATCCTCTAAGGGTAACTTTAAGAAAAACTTAGCAATCACAGCCAGGGATAACGTACATAGCTTAAAAGGTAGGACCCAAGCATGTGCTGAACTAGTGACTAACAGTATCACACACACTGATCTCGCAGAGATAGCAAACCTGCTAGTGGACAGATTTGGTGAAAATTTCACTCCCTTATCCCCTCCAAACGTATCACAAACCATGCCCCCAACTCTCCTCCTACATATCCAAACAGCAGGTCATTAAAGCCTTGTCTAAGGCAAAAACACAACCACTATGGGACCAGACGGCATCCCAGGCTGTCTTGTAAACAAACTAAGACATGAACTAGCATCACCATTAAGTACCCTATTCAGTCACAGCCTAACCACTGGCTTTGTTCCTGTGCAATGGAGAACAGCAAAAGTTATTCACCTCCACAAGGGTGGTCTAGCAAAAGACCCAGGGAATTATAGATCCATAAGTCTGACAAGCCTAATCTCTAAAGCCAAGGAATGTATCATTGTGGACCTCATAAATAAAGATATAGGAAACCTCCAAACCCTGGATCGGATCCAATTCGGCTTCATTAAGGGGATATCCTGCCTGTTAAATGAGGTCTATTTCTTTGAAAACGTGACCAGGCCCATTGATGAGGGCAAATCTGTGCACACAGCATACCTCGACTCGGCAAAGGCCTTTGACACAATCCCACACTCAGGCATTACCGATAAACTTAGCAAACTAAATGCAAACCCCTTTGTTGTAAGATGGGTTGCCAACTGGCTCATAAACCATTCACACACTATCAAAGTGGGTGACTCTACATCAACCAGCAGACCTGTCACTAGCGGGGTGCCACAAGGGTCAGTGCTGGGCCCCCTACTGTTTGGTATATATTTCTCAGAAAGGAGCCTGGATGAGTGGATGGGGCACCATAAATTCTTACTGAGGATAGCACCCACAACCCTCCTGGACATGGGTAGTCATTAATAAATATAATCCTGGATATTGACTACATATCTATGGTATTACATTGAGATGAAATGGCTAGGCTTGAAATGACCTCCAGGTCGATAGCCTAGTAACCTTCTATGATCCTATGATCTTAGTAGCCTGTGTGATACTAAGAAGAGGGACAAGGCTTTGAGTCAGTCTCCATAGTTTTATGAATTAGACCTTTGATATTTTTAGTGCGAAAGGACTGTTTTCATTCTAGTTGTGGCAAGTGTTTTGACAGGTACATAGTGTAAGGGGCATTATACTCAAAGATCGGCCTAATGAGTGCCGAGTACAGTGTGACAACTACAGCCCTGGACCTGGGAAAAATATCTTTAGCAATAAGCTGTGCAATAAAAAAGGATTTCCTTACAAAAGTGGATAGGTGGTGATCAAAGGTCAGTTCATTGACGACATGAGTTCCAACATCCCTAATTACAGGATAAATGTTCAAGGGCATACTGTGAATGTGATAGTTACAATTGAAGCCATGTTTGCTGAAGGATATGATCATGCATTAGTGGCATTTAGTTTTAGTCCATGGTTTTGACAATAGCTATTGTTTGGGACATTGAAGTGGTGGAAAGATATCTGGTAGTTGTTGAGTTATTGCTTACACCTAGACAAAAGGTGACTGAGAGGAATGGAGTGGGGGTAAGAACTGAGGATGGAGGATCTCCTTGAGACTTTAAAAATGAAGAACAGGAAAAGTATGGAGCTGAAAATAAAGTGAACCAATTAAAATATTTCAAACATAATCAACTTGAAGATGTTGTTCAAAATTGCCATTTAGTCAGTGAGCCCATGCAGTGAGATGTGTATACTAATATTTTTCCTTTAAATGAGTCACTATAGTCTCAAGTGAAATAAGCTGTTTTTGTGAATTACATAAATAGCAAAATGATAAACTGTGAAGTGAGAACGGAGGGAATACATGCAAACGTGTTATTAGATTGAGGTAGCATAGTAACATTGCTAAGTGAAAAAATTTGTATCTAAACTTAACACGCATGGAGACAGAAGGAACTACCCTTA
This sequence comes from Protopterus annectens, assembly GCF_019279795.1. Lineage (NCBI taxonomy): Eukaryota > Metazoa > Chordata > Ceratodontiformes > Protopteridae > Protopterus > Protopterus annectens. The sequence continues at coordinate 587,434,738 of NC_056725.1, forward strand.
GGCAAAAATTGAATTTCACACCACCTTTGAGGCAAATACACTTTTTCTAGGGGATGTCCCTATTTTACTCCATTATGTGATTTTTAGGTAAAGACACTCCTTACTTGCTAGAGATTTGGGGAAAGTAGTCTCTGGAACCTCAGTCATCTTCACTGGTATACAGGGAGTGGGAAGCTGGGAAGTTATGTGAGAATTTATAGCTGGGCAGCAGGATGAAAGCCATCTAACAGATAATGAGAATATGACTCTGATTAATTAGAAGAGGATGGTAATATACACACATTAGCTGGAGAAGGATCGTGCTACTCCGATACTGCCTCTTATTTCAACAGTTTATGTTTAAACTCCTACCTCCCCAACTAAACACCTTTCTATCTACTCCATAAACCTACAAAAGTCTCCCAAACAAAATCACAGAATTGCATGCTTGGATAGCCCACCACTCTCCCCACATCTTAACTCTCTCAGAAACCTGGCTCAAACCTCATATCACAAACTCTGAAATTCTACCCCCTGGCTATAACATATTCTAGCAAGATGGACTTTCCAAAAAAAGGGGGAGGTGTTGCTATCATGTACTCAGAACAGCTTAACCTCTACCCCTACCCCTACCCCTTCCTGACTTCTCTCCTCCTGAACTTATCTTTCTCAACTGTCACCTCAACCCATACAAGAAATTTACAATAATATCTATCTATATACACCCCTGGTAACAATATTCCAATTCTTGAATCTATTTTATACTGGATCTCCCAACACCTATCCTACGAGACAGTCTTACTATATGACATCAATACTGATTGGAATAAACTCTCTCCCCAGTCCCCTATCCTTAGTATAAACCTTTTTGGTTTCAATCAACTATTTTCTACTCCCATCTGCATCAGTAAAAACTCTAGCTTCATTCTTGAGTGGATCTTAACTTCCAACCCTAATCAGTACCATAATCCCAAGACTTTAGCAGACTCCTTAAGCGATCACCTCCCCATCTCAGTACTAAGAATACCTTCTTAAATCTCAAAAACCCACCTTTATAGAGACTGCCACAATCTGACCAATTTCAACACAGAAACTTTCAACAACCAACTCTCGCTTGTTAACTGGCCTCGCCTGTTTAACCTTTTTCTAAATGATACTGTTCTTGAGTTTAACGATATTTTCCTAAACATACTAAACTTTCTAGCACCCATCAGAAAAATTAGGATAAAATCTAATCCCACACAGTGGCTCTCTAAAGATGCCCTTTGTACCATGAAATTTAGAGACACCACCTAGAAACAATGGACAAAGTCAAAATCTCCTTCTCTCCTCCTTAAATTTAAAGAACTAAGAAAGCATACTAAAAAGCTTATTATCCGAGACAGGAAAAAATCTTATCAAGAAGCCCAGTCTACTCACACCTCAAACCCAAAACAATTTTAGTGCACCATCAACAATATTTTCCATCCAGGGGAAACCTTCTACCCCCAACCCCTTCCCCGATAAATCACCTCTTGAATCCGCCACCCTACTAAACAACTACTTTATAGAGTCTATCCGCAAACGAACTCCCACTGTCAACAACCAATCACAACCCCTCACTCCCTCCAACCCCTGCCTCCACTCATCCTTCTCCCTGAAACCTGTTTCCACTGCATATATAACATTCCTTTTGCAGAAACTTAAATCTTGCTGTCATTCCTTTGGCAATCTACCCCCCAATTTTTCAAACTTGCAGCCAATACTATAGCATATCCCATCTCAATCCTTATCAACCATTCTATTAAAGAATTCTCGGTCCCTGACATTTGTAAATCCTTTTATACAATTCCACTTCACAAAGGAGGTTGATCCTTCCAATTTCCAATCTATAGCCATCCTTTCCTCTCTCTTTAAAATTCTAGAGTAATGCATTTACAGACAACTTCTTAATATCTACTCCAGTCAAATTTCCTCACCCCCTCTCAACATGGATTTAGACCCCACCACAGCACATCCACAGCCCTTTTATGCTTCACCTAGACTATAGCAGAGGCAAGAGATAACAATAAATTGGTGTCATGCCTATTCCTTGACCTCTCCAAGGCATTCGGCACTGTCTCCTACCCTAAGCTTCTTACTATACTAACTGAACTCAACCTCTCTGAATCAACTACTCTATGATTCTCTAGTTATCTTAACAACAGACAACAATCTATTGGACAGCAGACCTGATCAACTTTCCTACCTATCCAAACAGGCATACCCCAAGGATCTATTATAGGCTCCCTTCTCTTTAATATTTTTACTAACAATCTCCACTCTACATGCTACAACTCTTTTCTGATCTAGTATGCCAATGATTTGACTCCCATTACCCTTTCCAACAAACTTACTGACCTTCACTTCCTCACCCAAACCTCTTTTAACTCCACTGAACATTGGCTAATCAAAAACCAATGCATCCTTAACCCAAAGAAAACAAAGCTTCTTATTTACCTCCCAGAATCAATGTCCAACCTCAAAACTTCCTCAGTCTCTCTTCCCTTGACAATACCATCATTCATGCTGACTCCCATACCAAACTTCTAGGAATTACAATAAATAATCAACTGAAATCCAACTATCCATAAAAAAAAAAAACAATCACAAACTTGGTTTACTGTATCGAAACAAAACATTCTCATCCGTCACCTCAAGAACTTCTCTAGATCAAGCCTATCTCCTCCCCTGCCTCCTCTATACTTTATATTTACCCACCTCTAAGCAAATCTTTTAACCAAACCTGAACAAGCGTACAACCAGATAGTCAGATTTGCCTGAAACCTCCATTACAAATGCCATCACTGTCTTGCCCTTAACCAACTACAATGGCTTGAATTCCCTCAACTACTTCAACTTTCTCAGCTACTAATGACACGTTTTATACTTTACAAACCTGTTGACTGTCCCTCCCTTTCCACCCTCCTAGCCTAATACAAACTCGCATGATCCCTCTGTAGCATTGACCAACTGCTACTTGACACCTACAGGCCTAACAAAACAATAGGGAAATTATTCAATAAATGCACTATATCTCAAACCTGGAATAAACTCCCAACCAATATATGTTCTATTCAATCCTCATTTCATTTTAAAAAAGAACTAAAGAACTACCTTGCCAACTCTCCTTACTGCACCTGTCACCTCCCTACCTAACACATACTCACCCAATTGTTAGACCATAACAATTTTTCTCTCCTTACTTTAATATAACTTTCATAAATACTAGTACTCTAGTGCCTCACCTGCGCTGCTGTGCAATACTATAATTATATCTCATCATTCTCTTCCTTACCTACTATTCTTCCCCCCTTACACTTCTCATACTCAGCTTTCCTTCACTCTTAAAAAAAAAAAAAAAAAAAAAAAAACAATCCAAGCAGTCAGAAACCAAGAAATGCAGATGCAGGGCAACTTTACCAACAAGACGGAGCCTTGGTTGATGTAAAAAAGCTTTATATAAATCACAGCACACGTTGTAGCTGCAAAGTAAGGCTAGTATACATAAAATAAGCACAGGATACAAATAAAACAAAAAAATACAACCAAATAAAACGTAAAAACAAGAAGTTAAGCGCTTTCGTCAAATGTTTGACTTCTTCAGAACTGTTAATTCCTGGCTTCCCAAGTTTAAAATACTATGTCTATCCAATCAGCTTGCTACTAGAATCAACATCACTTCCTCCCAGATAATCAAAACATGTCAGTAATCAAACAGTTATATTACAATGGTTTATAAATGCATAATCATACATATAAAAAATGCTATCATATAGTCTAGTAAAATACTACATAAAAACTACTAACAGGGCAAGTTACCAGATGATATAGTGACTAATTAATCATAGAAGAGTTTTTATAACATAAACAAATGTTTTAACCTCAAAAGCGAAGCTAATGAGATTCTGTCATTAAGGCCTGGGGGGGAATAAGCATTCAGTCTGATCTGCCATTTTAATTCAATGAATTCTAAATAATCATCTACAGGTACACCCCGAGGTCCCAAATCCACATGTTCTAGTATGAAAAAACTGAAGGCATGGTTTTGTTGATTGCTAATATGTTTGTATAATGCATTATTCATGTTCATCTGCCTAATATCATACAGGTGTTGGTAAATTCTGAGCCTAAATGCATTTTTAGTTTTTCCCACATAGTAGTTTTTACATACTCTGCAGACAGCAATATAGACTACCCCCTTAGTATAACAATACATTCTCTTATTGTTTATTGTTGGTAATGTATCCAAAATTTTTTAAGCTTGAACTTATCAGTGTCCATAATAAATGGGCACTGGGGACATCTGCCACATTTAAAAGTACCCCCTGTAGTCAGGTCACACTGGCTTTTCTCGAGTAGCCCTTTAAGTGATGTGTCCCTCCTATATACTATCCTAGGCCTATTCCCTATTTTTTCCAGTACATCACTGTCAATATTGAAGATTTTCCAGTATTTGTATATCACGTGCTTGATATTATTAAAGTCAGAAGTATAAGTAAGTGTAAGTGCACGTGAAAAATCTATGTTTTGTTGCTTCCCATTGTTCTTATTACTACTACCATGTCCCAATAATGCAGTAAAGTGTCCACTAATCCTCTTATTTTTAACCTCCTGAATAATATCCATAATAAAGGAGTCAGGGTAACCCCTTCTCAGGAACATGTTCAGCATTACATCACATTCGTTGGCAAAATCTTCAAAGTCAGATACCATTCTGGCCAATCTGACATATTGGCCCTTTACAAGGGCCTTCTTTTGGTGCAATGGGTGCGCACTGGAATAATGTAGTAAAGTATTTGAATAAGTTGGTTTTATAATTGTGATGTAAGGCAACTGTTGACATAGTCCTTCCTGATAGTTACATCTAAATAGTTGACATAGTCTAGTTCTTTTTTCATAGTAAATCTCAGGAAACTGGTAGTCCCATTGATATACAAAAAAAACCTATTCAGGTCATGTTCTGATCCATTCCAAAACAGGACAATATTATCAAGGTATCACCCATACAATACCCATGAAGCCCTGTATTCAGAATTTAGTACAAATAGGTCCTCCCATTGTGCTAAAACCACATTAGCAAAAATTGGTGCACAGCATGCTCCCATAGCAACACCTTGTCTTTGCCTAAACAGATGGCCCTCAAATGTAAGGAAATTGTTTTCCAATATAATTTCCATGCAGGTCCGAATGGTCAGAATGGTCTCATGTTTAAGAGTAGTATTATTACACAAATAGTCGTAGAACCATTCCAGACCTAAGTCATGTGGAATGACTGAAAAAAGATCACATACATCAATAGTAACCAAACTAAGGTTCCTATCATATAAGCCTTGATTGACTTTCCTGAGGAAGTCCCATGAGTCCTTTATTATAGTTGCACGGCTCTCAAGGACATTTTTCACTTGACTATCAATGTATTTAGCTATACTAAAAGTTTTAGATGCCTTGGCATCTACTATAGGCCATTGCGGTGGGTTAGATAAGCATTTATGGATTTTTGGCACACAGAATATAGTAGGTATTCTGGGGTGTTCAGTTATAAGATAGTTGTAGGTGTCTAAGGTGATTTGGCCATTCAAAAGAAGTTGCTCAAGTTCTAAATCTATATTGCAGTATTATTTATTTATTATGGACACCGATAAGTTCAAGCTTAAAAAATTTGGATACATTACCAACAATAAGAGAATGTGTTGTTATACTAAGGGGGTAGTCTATATTGCTGTCTGCAGAGTATGTAAAAACTACTACGTGGGAAAAACTAAAAATGCATTTAGGCTCAGAATTTACCAACACCTGTATGATATTAGGCAGATGAACATGAATAATGCATTATACAAACATATTAGCAATCAACAAAACCATGCCTTCAGTTTTTTCATACTAGAACAAGTGGATTTGGGACCTCGGGGTGGACCTGTAGATGATTATTTAGAATTCATTGAATTAAAATGGCAGATCAGACTGAATGCTTATTCCCCCCCCCCCAGGCCTTAATGACAGAATCTCATTAGCCTCACATTTGAGGTTAAAACATGTGTTTATGTTATAAAAACTCTTCTATGATTAATTAGTCACTATATCATCTGGTAACTTGCCCTGTTAGTAGTTTTTATGTAGTATTTTACTAGACTATATGATAGCATTTTTTATATGTATGCTTATGCATTTATAATCCATTGTAATATAACTGTTTGATTACTGACATGTTTTGATTATCTGGGAGGAAGTGATGTTGATTCTAGTAGCAAGCTGATTGGATAGACATAGTATTTTAAACTTGGGAAGCCAGGAATTAACAGTTCTGAAGAAGTCAAACATTTGACGAAAGTGCTTAACTTCTTGTTTTTACATTTTATTTGATTGTATTTTTTCCGTTTTATTCATATCCTGTGCTTATTTTATGTATACTAGCCTTACTTTGCGGCTACAACGTGTGCTGTGATTTATATAAAGCTTTTTTGCATCAACCAAGGCTCCGTCTTGTTGGTAAAGTTGCCCTGCATCTGCATTTCTTTCTTTCACTCTCTTGATTTCCCCAGACTTGCCTCCCCACCCTTTTATTTCAACCCTTTAATTTATTGTTACTCCTTTTTCTTCCTCTCTACCAACTTGTTTTAGTCATTTAAAATGTTAAAGAGTTTTTTTCTGAAGTCCTAGTGTAAACCTTCATTTCAACCATAGTTTTTCTACCTCTTGTACTCTTCCCTTTGCTGAATTGTTCTGCCTTGTTAATTTTCCAGGACCACATGAATATATGTTTTGCTCTTTACTCACAGTCATATATGGCATGAATGCTTGTAGTAATGTACACTCATTTTTCACATTACTTGTAATGTAAACTTTGTTTTTGTTATTCACATTATTATATTTTTTATTGGGGAGCTTTTCTCCTCAGGTCTCCACTGAAAATGGGCCACCAGCCCAGTTGGACTAACCCGGTTAAAAAAAGACAAATAAAAATAAATAAATAAATAAACTCCTATACTTTTCACTTCAAGAAGACATGCAAAACAGTTTAATTCATTTTTCCCATATGAGATACTTGGCTAAAAAGTAGAGTTACTGTTTATCCTGAATATACTCTTCTGAGCTATATAGTTCCCTGTAGTCCTGAGAATAGTACACTCATCAGTGAATTAAAATAGTTACTGCATCCTAAAAGGTACAAATACATACCTAAAACCAAGACATATGTGTGTCTTCGTTCAGCCTATGTATCTGCATCACATTTAAACTCACTGTTGCACTTCATAATTAAAACAAATGCCTTTTTATAGCCATTCCAAGTACAGTTCCTTTGCCAGTTTGCTTTTTCCCATACCAGACCAACATCTGCCTACTGCTGCTCAGAATGTCGAAAGGATTGTCACTCCCAGATTGGATTGCACAGCCAAAGAAGACGCTGCTCAAATCAGTCCAATAGAGGCACATACCCATGATCCTTTGGGGTCAAAGGATGCCTACCTGTGTGATGCAGAGCACTGTACTAATATGGATGTCATGTAAATGGACTCTTGAGTGATAGTTCTGGAGGAAAAAGAAAACTTCTGTCAAATTAAAAAAAAAATACTTCTGGCATAATAAGCCATGGTGCCAGCTGCTATTTCTTCGCTGAGACGTATTCTGTATAACACTTTATTCCCTTGAGACAGTGCGTATCAAACCTCTATCCTCCAATCCCACATATAAATTTGTCCAGCCTGGAGCAGTAGTGCAATGAAGATATAATTATTTATTAAGTCTACTATTTTGTCATAAAAGTAGCTTCCCTGACATTTTTTTTCCATCTTGTTTACAATAACATGGAAGAATAGTTCAGTACAAAGACTTCTTTCATTACATAAATAGATTGAGGCTTACTGCACTGCAGCACTGCAGAGGAGTTTGCAGCAGCAGTGTAGGGCCAGGGCCAGCTTCTAACAGCAAAAAAAAAATCTGATTGAGAAGGAAGAGACAAGTGAATCAATATCATATCAATGGGTATGCAATAAAATGGTTGGCTTATTTAGCAGCTGTGGCTGATCCCCTGCCTGGATCTGTCCCACAAAAAAGTTTCCTTGTACTAGCACCAGGTAGCAAGATACACACCCCCTCTGCCTGCCTCTGTGCACCTCCTCAGCTGACAGGAAATTGGCAATTTGAAAAAGAAATCTATGATCAGGTACCTGGGGCTCCTGACATGCAGAATAAAACCAGGTCCCATCCCTACACTCTGCCCCCCCCCCTTCTCAGATTTTACCATGGGGAGAAACAAATATTTTTCTTTTTCTTTTTCTTATAACCTGTAGCAAACACTTGCTATAATGTATACCCCACATGGAGAGCTACAGCACAAGGGCAGCACAGTGGTCCAGTGGTTAGCTTTGTTACCTCACAGCAAAAGGTTCCCCAGTTCAATTATTGTCTGGGGTGCCTTCTGTCCACAGTCTGCATGTCCTCTCTGTGTTCGCATGGGTTTCCTCTGGGTGCTCCGGTTTCTTCCCACATTCCAAAGACATGCAGCAAGTGGACTGGACACTCTAAATTGGCCCTAGGTGTGAGTGAGTGGTATGGATGAACTACTGTGGCATGGCTGGCCACCCAGCGGTGTAAACTTTGGCTCTAGATGATTGTTGAAGTGTCACCCTGACCCCATGTGCAAAACTGGAAAAAGGGATTGAGGATGGATGGATGGATGGAGAGATACAGCATTTAGGTTTTAGAGAAAGAAAGAAAGAAAGAAAGAAAGAAAGAAAGAAAGAAAGAAAGAAAGAAAGAAAGAAAGAAAGAAAGAAAGAAAGAAATATTTGCTTTTGAACTAGAAAACTCAATGTACAAATGTAACAAGCAGTTGCTACAGTTTATACTCTGCATGGAGTGCTAGATTTCTGGTTTTAATTAAAAAAAAAAAAGAAACAGATTGTTTTGTTTTTCTTGTAATGGTGGCAAGTAGATGCCACAGTTTATACCACACAGATAGCACTACAGTGCTCAGGTTTGACTGCAAATGCAATACCAGTTTTTGAAAGCTGGTATGCATTAATGAGCAATCAGGATTAGTCGATCATGGCCTCTAACACATTATGCCTGGGGTAGTTGTGCCCTTTGTCCCACCCTACCTGCATTTATTACATTGCAGACATCTGAAAGAAACAAGATAAATATGTTGATTGTGTATTCATTCGATTACAATCACTTACCTGAGGTATACACTGTCAATAAAGTGGCTTTAACAGGTGGGTACATCTGTGTGTGTATATGTGATTAATGAGTTGCTCTTTATTAGTCTGACATCAATGAGCTTAAACACATTAATGATTTTAAGTATTTATTTATTCATTTATTTGACCACAGTCAGGTATATGAGGTGTACACAGCCAAAGTGTTGTGACTAATAAGCAAATCTGTCTGTCTTTGCAGATATAATGCTTTGCACTGTATGTGTTTGATAGCAACAACTTGAAATATGTTACTGTGGCTAATATTTATGTATTAATTTCTTCATGAGATCACAATCAGACACAATGTAGCTATAATTCCTGGGTTTGTGGAAAGGCTGTGGATAAAAATGACTGGCACTGCTGAGCTGATAAAGTTAAAAAGTCTTAAGTCTGTCTTTGCAGGATTGTTGTGCATTTGTATAAAGTAAACTGGAATACTTTATATTGTTATCATAATCAGACATGGTGTGTACCACAGTTGATAAAGTCACCATAATTGTTGAGTACAGATACTGGTGAATTATACTGACATCAGTTTGAGTGGACTTTTATAGTTGAAATGTTCTGAAATGGGTACTTTTTGTCATTACGGGTTCATACATTTTGTTTCACTGCTTACTAGAAAAAATGTTCAAAACTACAAATTTAAAACACACTCTGATGACTCACCACTGGCAACAGTAATCAAGGAGCCTCAATCCTCACCTCTAGCACCAGTGAGGAACGTACATTGGGAGGATGACAAGTACACACACAGTATGCCCAGATGCAGCTCTCTGCATCAAGTGCAATTTCCCTTAAGAGCACACAGAGACCACAGCCAGTCTGGGGCTGGTTTTGCCCTCTTTCTCTAGATCCTGAAGAAGACTCACCACTGGCACAGCTATAGAGTTGAGATCCCAGATGAGTGGCCAAGCCAAGACTTCCAGCACACTCTCTGTCCAACCAATGCTCTGTGTCCCTGCACAAGTAGCTGACACACACACACACACACACACACACACACACACACACACACACACACACACACACACACTTTGAGGTTTGATTTATATACAAACACACAAACACCCAAACACACACACACACATACACACACACACACACACACACACACACACACACCTGGGAAAGGCTGGCACAGGTTTACTAGCTATGTCCCCTTTTGCCCAGACTATAAGTTAGTTATCATTGCCATCAGCTATGTCCTTATCAGCTACTTTAATGCCCTTAACAAAGGGTGTCCAATCTTACTGTGCAATGTTACTATCAATACAAATGTTAGTTTGACCAAGAGCAAGACTATTAGGAGTGGCCCAAAGTGTCACCAAATAAATATGCAAGTACACTCAGAACTTAAATATATCTCATAAATATCAGCCACAATGAAAGGTTTAAATATATTTAATAATAAATAATAGAATAAGAAAATACTCAGTAAATAATCGCAGTTACATCAGAGTTCAAAATCACAGGAAATATTTAAAACAACATTGCAGGACAGTCTCAAATAAATAAAGAAAACATCTAAGCTATACTTCACTATATTCCTGACTGTATTTAAAAGAAATGACTGTACCCCAGTTAACTTACTTACAGAGCAAGCAGGCAGATGTGGTGAGTGGATGTTCTTGTCAGGTCAAAGACAAAATACAAAATGCCCAGTCTCTCTCAGAGAGAGCTCTTAAATTAAATCCCAAATATTACTGCTGGGATAGCTTGCAGCATGACATGACTATCCCAGGTGAAAACTCCCACTGCAGCTGGTAGCATTTAGCATCTACCTGTGAAAATACATAGACCTCAGATCTTTTGGAAATGATGGAAGTCATAAAATAATTTAAATTCCTCCACATTTAAAGACAATACAAAAAACGTCTAGTTCTAGACATTATGTCACCTGTTGCACTGAAACTAAAATATAACATAGCTTTTGTTTATGGCCCAGCCATAAAGTTACTTCATTTCAACTATTCTTCTGAAGTTTTGCAAGTTAATCTCCTATGTTTTGGTCTCCCCTGTTAAAATATAGACATCTAAACAGTTACAATAGTGCATATACATTTTTGCTCAGTATTTTACAAACTATCTCTTCAGCATATGTCAGTACAATATGACATACAGTTCTAATACATCTGTAACACAAGAATCTTACATGAGCATGTTGACATTTACAAATGACACACAACCGCTTACAAAATTCCAGCTAGTTGGGCTCGCAGTTTCCCCTTTCGTAACATTTCTCTCCCCCCTTCCCCCAAAGACTCAAGCTAGTTTTTTAAGTGACCCTTGAGAAACATTGCTTGAGAGGGTTGATCCTATCTGGGAATACCTTACCCCATTCCCTGTCTTGATATTCCAGCTGCCTTGGCATTGTTGACCCCATTACAGTGCTGCACTGTCCTATCATATGCCTGCAATACTAGGCTCCATCATAGTAATTTGGTATTTTGCTGGCTGGCTCCCTGTAGCTATAGGTCCCCCTCAGACTCCTCCTGCCTCTTACAGCAAATACTTAGCACAAGGGTCTCCCTATCATGGTAAGGTTTCATCATGTTAACATGGTCCAGTTTGTGCCCCTGCCTCCTGCCTAGCAGTTCTACCATGTAGTTAACATCACTGACCTTCCTTACCACTTTGAAGGGTCATTCACAAACTGCCTGCAGCTTGTTATATCTGATAGGAATGAGAACCATTACCTGCTGCCCCACAGCATACTCTCTAGCTCAAACATTCCTGTCATACCAGACCTTTTTCTGCTGTTGGGCTTCTACCAGGTTCTCTGAGCCTTGTCCTGAGGTTTAGGACATATGCCACAACAGACAACTTGTGGGATTCACACTCACCCTCCCACTCATCACAAATCAAATTTAGAGGTCCCATCACCCTATGCCCATAGAGTAACTCAAAGGGTGAAAACCCTGTGGATTCCTGGGGCACCTCCCTGTAAGGAAACAACAGATGGGGCAAATATTTGTCCCACTCCCTCTTAAACTGGTCTGCAAATGCCCATAGCATGGTCTTGAGTGTAGGGTTTAGAATCTCAACAAGACCATTAGTCTGAGGATGGAAGGGGGTATTCTTTAAGTGTTTCCCTCCACAGTGCTTCCACAGGCAAGCCAGCAGGTCTGACATGAAATTGGAACCTCTGTCAGTCAGTATTTCTTTTGGGAAACCTACCCTGCTGAAAATCTCTAATAAAGCATTTGCCACCTTTTCTGCCTTGATGGAGGACAGAATCATCACCTCAGAGTATCTGGTAGCATAATCTACTACCACTAGGCTATACTTTTTCCCCTATGGAACTTGGGGTACACAGAGGCCCCACAATATCCATAACTACTCTGAAATGGATCCTCAATCACAGGCAAAGGCATCAAAGGAGCTTTTACCTTGTCTCCTGCCTTGCCTACGTTTTGGCACTACTCACAGGTCCTGCAGTACCCTGTTACATCTTTGAAAATCCCAGGCCAATAAACGTTCTGCATAATACATCTTTTTGTATGCTTTATGCCTATATGAACTGCAAAGGGAATTTCATGGGTTATGGCTAGAAGTGCCAGATGGTAAGCTCTGGGCACTACCAACTGCCATATTCTCTCACCCTCTAGCCCTCCCTCAGGGGTCCACGCTCTATACAGTAACCCTTTGTCCCAGTATACAGATTCTCCTTTTCTTTGATGATCAGGTGCCTCACTGGCTACCTCCCTCAGGCCTTGTAATGTAGGGTCTGAGAGCTGAGCATGTCTCAACTCCCTCTTAGTAACTCTTCCCAACTCATCTTCCGCAGGACGTCTGGCATCCTCTGACAGAGGTGCCTCACTGTCAGCCTGGGTACTATTACTCACCTCTGCCCTTGCAGTTACTCTGTCCAAGGGAACATGAGTACCCACCAGAAGAAGTGGCTCACCTTCAGTCTTACTGCTACAGGGTATCTCCCTCTCTGAAGTAACCACCACACCAGTCCTGGTTTCAAGTCTATGGTCTGTCTGGGTCCCCCCAGGCTACCAGATCGACATGCTTATCTCCAAGCCTGATTGCATGTCACTGCATGCACACAAGCTACTGTATTGTCAAAATCATTCCCTATCAGGACATCTGCAGGGGTATCCTCTAACACGCCTACTTGCTTGCTTCCTTTTCAACCCTCCCTGTCAAGGTGAACCCTAGCTAAAAGTATTTGGAATGGGGTCCCTCCTAAAGATCTGACTGGAGTAGACTGCCCAAGCAAGTATTGCTCCTCTTTAATCATTGTAGGCTTCACAATGGTTAGGTCAGAGGCTGTGTCTCTCTTAGCAGTGGCCTGTTTCCCATTTACTAAGGATATAATCTCTTGCGGTAGGTTGGTACCCTTGTTTGTCTCCAGACAACTTACTGCTGGCATTCTATCATTCCCACTTACTGGCTCTCCCCCTTTTTGTTCCCCACCTTGCCTGTGTGGACATCTATATGCTACATAGCCACACTGGTTGCATTTAAAACATTTAACCCTTGGTCCTGGATGTGTACCTGGACTAGTGGCTTCCCCTACTACTGGCAGACTCTGTTGGGGGGGGATTAGGCTACCCACCATGGGTTCCATTAGACCCATGAGCAGCACTGGGTGTCCCTTTCCTGTGCAGTGATCCCCTGCTTGCTAGGTATACGTCTCCCTTTTTTCTCAACTCATCTACGGTGTTACATTCCTTATCTGCTAACCAGATTCACATGTCCTCAGGAAAAGTGTTAAGGGCTTATTCCCTCACCCAAAGGTCTGCCAGCCCTTCAAAAGTGGTGACCTGACACCCACTCACCCACCTACAAAAATAAGTGCTTAGTTCAGCAATATAGTCACACACACTTTCATCCGTCTTGCGTCTATGCTCACAAAACTTTTTCCTATAAGATTCAGGTGTTAACTTTAAACACTCTAATAGACAATTTTTAACAGTATTATAATTTAACCACTCTATCAGACAATTTAGAAATAGCAATTACAGCTTTACCATCGAATAAGGGGGTCAGGAGACGTACCCAGAGCCCTTGGTTAACATTATACTGTTTACATACCCTTTCAAACATATGAATAAAACTGTCAAAATTATCACCCTCTGTAAATTGTGGAAGAAATTTACTGACTTTTTTTGCTTCTGGGGTTTGTCACAGTTTCTCATTTTCATCAGCCTCCAGACATCTCAGCTTCTCATTCTCTTCAGCCTCTAGGCATCTCAGTCTCTCTGCTGATTCTATTTCCAAACATTTGGCCACCAGTCCAAGTCTCTTTAACTTCAGATGGATTTTTAAGTCCTCTGTGGAAAGGTTGAACTGTCCATTTTCTGAGAGTTGTACATCCCCAAGGCCAGTCTAATTGTCCTACTGGTTGCTGGTCTGTGATGCGGCTGTGACTAAGGCTGCAATCATCTCTGCTTTAGTAAGGTTGATGTGCCCCATTCCTTTGGCTTAGCACATCTCAGCCAACTGGCTTCTTTTCAGCTTGCATATTCCTCTGCTGACATCCTTGCCTGCTCTCCCTGACTAACTAAGCTAACAAAAAAATAAATAAATAAAACAATTATGATATGTAACTCTGAATGTTCACTGTGTGGCTGATTGAGAGTACAAACACCTTCTTTAGGGACCACTGTTTACAGGCTACAGGAATTCAATATCCACACCACTGAATCCTAATATGTGGATATCCCACCACTGTCAGCCAATATATGTGATGTGGATATCCCACCACTGCCCACCAATATAATGTGATGTCCCACCACTGGCAACAGTTATCAAGGAGCCTCAATCCTCACCACTAGCACCAGTGGGGGACGTACATTGGGACGATGACAAGTATACACACACTATGTCCAGATGCAGCTTTTTGCATCAAGTACAATTTTCCCTTAAGAGCACACAAAGACCACAGTCAGTCTGGGGCTGGTTTCTCCCTCTTTCTCCAGATCCCCAATAAGACTCTCCACTGGCACAGCTATAGAGTTGAGATCACAGCTGAATGGCCAAGTCAAGACTTCCAGCACCGTCTGCCCAAGTAGCTGACACACACACACACACACACACACACACACACACACACACACACACACACACACACACACACACACACACACACACACACACTTTGAGGTTTGATTTATATACAAACACACACACACGCCTAGGAAAGGTTGGCACAGGTTTACTAGCTATGCCTCCTAATGCCCAGACTATAAAGTAGTTATCACTGCCACCAGCTACATCCTTATCAGCTACTTTAAGGCCCTTAACAAAGGGTGCCCAATCTTACTGTGTAATGTTGCTATCAATACAAATGGTAGTTTGACCAAGGCTATTAGGAGTGGCCCACAGTGTCACCAAATAAATATGCAAGTACACTCAGAACTTAAATATATCTCACAAATATCAGCCACAATGAAAGGTTAAATAATTTCAATAATAAATAATAAAAGAACAAGCAAATACTCAGTAAATAATCACAGTTATATCAGAGTTTGAAATCACAGGAAATATTTAAAACAACATTGCAGGACAGTCTCAAATAAATAAAGAAAACATCTAAGCTATACTTCACTATATTCCTGACTGTATCTGAGAGAAATTACTGTACCCTAGTTAACTTACTTACAGAGCAAGCAGGCAGATGTGGTAAGTGGATGTTCTTGTCAGGTCAAAGACAAAATACAAAATGCCCAGTCTCTCTCTCAGAAAGTTCTTAAATTAAAATAATCCAAATATTACTGCTGGGATAGCTTGCAGCATGACACCACTTCTTGTCATCTGACTCTCCCAAGTAAAATCCCCCACTGCAGCTGGTAGCATTTAGTATCTACCTGTGAAAATACATAGACCTCAGATCTTTTTGGCAAATGGTGGAAGTTGTAAAATAATTTACATTCATCCACATTTAAAGACAATACAAAAAAAGTACAGTTTTGTACCTACCATAAATGTAGATGTTCGAGGATCCACATTGCTGCAGTCCTAACCATAGGGTAGTCCGCTGTCCAGTCGGCCCGAATACCAAAGTATATGGCTGGCGCCGGCCAAGCCGCTTTAGACTGACGCCAGGACGCCAGGGTACTAATCCGCACGCCCGACGCCATATCCTCAGTCTTTTCTTGCCCCAGATGTCAGAAGGCCCTAAAAAGACAAGGCCCAAACCAAAACACCAACAAAAACCCTGCATCAAACATATATACAATATATACAAATGCACAAGAATATAGCCTAACCCACACCACAACCCCTAAACACAGAGGGGAAGGAGGGAGATTGGACTGCAGCAATGTGGATCCTCGAACATCTACATTTATGGTAGGTACAAAACTGTACTATGTTCTTCATTCCACATTGCTGCAGTCCTAACCATTGGGTAGAATCCCAAAGCAGAGGTAAGGGAGGCTGGCAAATCATAAGGAAGCAGGAGCTGTCAACATGCCTTGCAAAATAGCTGTGGCAAAACCAGCCCTAGATTTAGAGTAGAGAGGAAGGTGGTAATGCTTAGAGAAAGTATGTACTGAACTCCAAGTAGCTGCCTCCAAAATATCCTTAGTTGCCACCCCCCTGAGAAATGCTGTTGAAGTGGCAGTAGCCCTTGTGGAATGAGGCCTAATCCCAGCCGGAATCTCCTTGCCATGATGGGAATAACAAAATGAAATGCAAAACCCAATCCACTTAGAAATAGTTTGCTTAGACACAGGCTTGCCCTGAGAAGTCAAGGCAAAAGAAACAAACAACTGCTGAGACTGCCTGAAATCCTTAGTCCTGCTTAAATAATAACGTAACTGCCTATGTACATCTAAAGTGTGCAAAATCTTTTCTCCCTTGTTTTGGGGATCTGCATAGAAAGTAGGCAAATGAATAGTTTGGTTTAAAGCCACACTAGAAACCACCTTAGGCATAAAGGAAGGATTAGTACATAATGATACTCTATCCTTATGGAAAATCAAAAAGGGCTCTACTGCCATAAGGGCCTGCAACTCAGAAACCCTTCTTGCAGAAGTAATGGCCAACAAAAAACAGTCTTCCATGACAAGTATTTTAACTCAGCAGTAGCCGCAGGCTCAAAAGGTTGTAGAGTAAGTTTTTCCAACACAAAATTGAGATCCCAAGCAGGAGTAGGAGCTCTACATGGGGTCTTATATTCTTTGCCCTCTAAGAAACTGCTTGAACAAAGGATGTGAAAACAATGGTGGGTCACAATCATAGTGAGCTGAAATTGCTGCAGCATGAATTTTAATGGAAGAGAAGGACAAACCTTTGTCCAATAACTCAGTAAGATATTGAAGAGCCACACTCAAATTAGGCTCAGAAATCTCCAAATTCTTTGCTGCACTCCAAAATAAAAATCTCTTCCATTTTTCTGCGTACACTTTCCTTGTACTAGGTCTTCTGGCTTCCATAATCACATTTAAAACTTGTTGAGGAAGTTGAGACCTGCTGTGTTTCAAAACAAAATATGCCAGGCTGTTAGATGAAGAGATTGAAGCTTGACATTGAGCAGGTGACCGTCCCTCTGAGATAACAGGTGTGGAATCAATGGTAAAGGCCATGGAGGCTTCCTTACCAGACTCCTTAGAAGTGGGTACCAGTGTTGCCGAGGCCAATCTGGAGCTATTAAAATCATCCTTGGCTTGTCTTGTCTGATCTTTAGGAGCACCTTTGGGAGAAGAGGAGAGGTGGAAAGGCATACACATGAAGATTTTTCCAACTGAAAGAAAGAGCGTCCACTTTCCAAGCTGTGTGATGAAACCCCTTTGTGCAAAACTTTGGCAGCTGGTGGTTTAGTGGAGAAGCGAACAGATCTATGTCTGGAGTTCCCCATGACACTGTCAATTTCTGAAATACATGAAGATCCAGTTTCCACTCGTGGGGATCCATGATTTGCCTGCTTAACACATCTGCTAAGGAGTTCTGTGCTCCCGGCAGAAACCTTGCTTGAAGAGTTAGTTGCAAGCTGAGCGCAGTCTCCCATAAAATCATTGCTTGCCTGCATAGAAGATAAGAATGTGTTCCCCTTGTTTGTTGATGTACCACATGACAGTTGTGTTGTCTGTTAGAATCAACACCTGCCCAGGAAGAAGTAACTCCTTGAAAGCCATTAATGCAAACTGAACTGCTAACATCTCCTTCATATTGATATGTAGATGCTGTAGTCTGGCAGGCCACTTGTCTTGTATCCACTTTCCATTTAGATGAGCTCCCCAAGCAATGTCCGAGGCATCTGTCGTTAAAATCTGACTCGCCTCGGTCGGGTCACAGAGAGTCCCTTGTTTAGGTGACATTCCTGAGCCCACCACAAAAATTCTTTTTGAATGCAAGGTATTATTTGAATGACAGTGTCCAAATCCTGGCAGTGCTGTGTCCACACATTTTGAGATACCATTGCAGCTTCCTCATATGCAGTTTGGCATTGGGAAGCACCAGAATACAAGATGCCATGAACCCTAAGGCTTGAAGGACTGTCCTTGCAGTCAGCCCGGACTGAAGAGATAGTTGATGGAAGTAACTGGAAAGATTCTTTTGTTTGTCCGGGGTTAAAAGGCCATCTGGGCTGCTGTATTCAGTCTCACACCCAGAAAGCACATGTCTTGAGAGGGTACTAGACTGGACTTTATTTCGTTCACAGAATACCCTAGGCATCTTAGCACTGCTATGACATATTCCAGATGCTGTAGAAGGTCTTCCTTTTCTTGAGCCAGAATCAGGCAATCGTCCAAGTAAGGATAGATTTGAATTCCTTTCAGCCTGAAGTAAGCTATCACTGGAGCCAGAACCTTTGTGAATACTCTGGGCGCAGTAGATAAGCCAAAGGGCAATGCAGAGAACTGATAATGAGAATTTCCAGCTCGAAAACGCAGATACTTCCTGCAACTTAGTCTTATAGGCACATGAAGGTAAGCTTCCTTGAGATCTAAAGTTACCATCCAATGATCTTTGCCCAGCAGAGGTAAAAGCTGTTGTAACGTCAACATCTTGAACTTGGGAATGTCCAGATAAGTGTTGAGGATAGATAAATCCAAAATTGGTCTCCACGTGTTCCCCTTCTTTGGAACTAGGAACAGGCGAGAATAAAATCCTAGGCCCCTTTCTGGTACAGGGACTGGCTGGATAGCCCCTATTTGGAGTAACAAAGAAATTTGCTTGTGAGCCTCTTTCCTTTGTGGAGGGGGAACGTCTGGCATGCCTTTGAAAGGGGGCAAGGTATGGAAATAAAACCTGTAACCGTGGTGAATGATATCCAACACCCATCTGTCTTGAGTGATTAAATCCCAATTTTCTTTGAAAAGAGACAGTCTTCCTCCCAAAGGAGCTGCCAGACGAGAATCTACTGGCAGCTGAAAAGGCAGGTCATTGGGTCTGTTTACGAAAGGACTGACCCCTGCCCTCACCAGAAGGCTGAGCAGGTGAACCCCCTGTTCTAGGCCTAAAAGAACCTTGAGCCCTGCCCCTACCACGTCTAGACCTACCCCTAGACTGGGAATCATAAGCAGGATATGTCCATCCCTTAGTAGGCCAATTTCTACTAAACTTCGGTGGCTGCACCTGCAAAAAATCTTTAACAGTTTGCATAGACTTAGCTTTGTCCTCCATTTTCTTTAAAACTGCTTCCACAGGCGAACCAAATAACACATCAGACTGTAAAGGAGCATCCAAAATCCTAGACTTAACATGTTCTGCTAAATTCTGATCCCTCAACCAGGCATGCCTGCGAAGAACAGAACTAGTGGCAGCCACCCTCGAGGAGGCCTGCACAGCATCAAAACCACATTGCAAAGAATGCTTACCCACTTGTTCAGACACATGAACTAAATCCAGCAACTCTTTACACTCTATACCTTCCGCCAAAGCATCCACCTTAGATTTCAATTGTGAAAGGAGATAATTTTGATATTTTAGCATGTGAAACTGACAATTCAACGCTCTCATGGCTAAAGTGGAAGAAGTATACACTTTCTTTCCCCACCTATCCAAAGCCCTTGCCTCTTTATCAGTGGGAACAGGATTTTTAACAACAGAGGCCTTAACACCCTTAGGCCCCTGAGAAACAGTTTCGGGTCTGCCCTAGGACTCTTAAACAGATACTTATGAGCTTCAGGCACCCTATAGTACCTATCAGGCTTAACAGGGGCAGGAGGCAAAGAATCAGGGTTCAGGGAAGCCTCTGCAAAACATCTTCCACCACATTCAACACAGGAGGTATAGCTAAGGGCCTATGCTGGGGTAAGAATAAGAATTCCCTAAGCCTTTTCCTGGAATCAGAGTAATCTTGGCCTTCCCATTTAAAGTGCTCCCTCATGGAATGCAGAGTCTCTGAAAATGAGAAATCCTCAGGAGGAGAAGCTGTAGGAGTGGAATCATCCACATCAGAATCAGAATAAGGAGGATACTCCTGCAAGTCTTCCACAGAAGACTCAGAAGCCTCTGAACACCGTTCAAAACTCTCAAACTCCGGTTCCACCCGAGGCCTCTTATCAGGAGGGGGCATAGAGCCTCTAATCATAGTAATTAAATCTTCTGCCATTTTAAGCATATGTTTCTTAGGCACAGAACCTGAAGTGCTAGGAGAAGCCCCACTGAAGCTGAACTTGGCCTACCTCTCAAAGAAGTTTTGGAAACAGTAGGAGAAGCTCTAACTACCTTGGGAAGAGAGGGAAGAACAGTTACCTGAGAAGCCCCCACAGCCTGGCCTACCTCCTGAGAGGGCACATCCTGTAACAGTAAAGTCTCTGCCTGAGACTCCAAAGAAACTCCTGGCAAAACCTCTGGCTCCACTGAGCCCTCTAAAGAACCGACGTCCGGGACTGCCGGTTCATCAACCCTAGGCTTTGCTGTTTTGTCCTTGCGCTTTTCGGAGCATCCGGCGGCATTTTGTAATTACACCGCTTCCCAAACACTAACCTGGCACAGTCTAACCTCCTCTTAATAGTGCGTTTGTTAAATCTAGCACAAGAGCGGCAACCAACAACGTCGTGCTCAGGCCCTAAACAAGGTATACACAAAGTATGGTAATCCCTATGAGGTATCTGTTTCCCACAAGAAATACAGTTATTCACTTTTTCTGACATCCGGTTAAATACTGAGGCAAGAAAACCAAAATGTTCCCGGGTACTTAGCCAACTTTGATTCGGTCTGAAACTCCGACTTCGGAAATATTTCAGAACGCCAACCTGCACTCGCAAAACTGCTTCTGCATCGGACCATGCGGCAAAAGACTGAGGATCGGTCATGCTGACGCCCTGACGTCAGTCTAATGCGCTTGACCGACGCCAGCCATTTGGTATTCGGGCCGACTGGACAGCGGACTACCCTATGGTTAGGACTGCAGCAATGTGGAATGAAGAACATCTTCTAGTTTCTAGACATTATGTCTCCTGTTGCACTGAAACTGAAACATGACATCTCTTTTGTTTACAGCCCAGCCATAAAGTAACTTAATTTCAACTATTCTTCTGAAGTTTTGCAAGTTAATCTCCTGTGGTTCAGTCTCCTGTATTAAAATATATACACCTAAACAGTTACAATAGCGCATATACATTTCTGCTCAGTACTTTACAAAATATCTCTTCAGCACACGTCTGTACAATATGACATACAGTTATAATACATCTGTAACACAAGCATCATACATGAGCATGTTGACATTCACAAATGACACACAACCGCTTACAAAATTCCAGATAGCTGGGCTGGCAGTATCTCCTTCTGTCACAGTTCTATATAAATCATATTAATAGTCACAAATGACATATAATTATTTACAAAATTCCAGCTAGCTGGGCTGGCAGTATCTCCTTTCATGATACACACTGCAACAAATGTTGCTATATTAAACAATAAATATAATTTAAAACAATCAGGAAGATGAATCAAAGAACACAGGTATTTATGAGTTGTCCTAAAAATGTTGGAGGGGGCATGGTTTAAAAACAGTCTGGGACCCAAGGTTCACTTGAGTTGCCGCTGGCAGATAAATTTTCAATGAAACTGAGTTTCAAGGCAAGAAAAGTTTATCGTTGCTCATGTTAATTTTCACTATGAGACTGTTTTGTTTTGTTTAGCAAATGGCCGTCAGTGTTTGTGCTCTAAAACTTGAACTAAAAGTTTTAAATTAAATCCAAATCTCTGTAAACGCTGTAGAAAAGTAAACAAGAAAATAATATGCACAGTGACAGGTTTGAAAAGTGTTTGTGGTAATTGAGGAAACACAGCCAAGTAATGGATCAGTGGAATGACTGGGGGACCCTGGCCCATTACACTACCTAGGGCCCCATTTAACCATGATCCTGCTCTGCATTTGACCATCATACGTCCACAGTAGTTTGGAAAGATGTTATCTGACTCATCTAATTTCCAAAGGTATCTCTACTACTTAACTTCCCTCCACTCATATATTATTAGACCAATAATTGAATATAATGTACTTTTTGGCACATATTTGTCAAAATATATCATGCAATTTGAGAGGACTCTGAGATTTATACCTAGAATTGTCAATAGCCTCAAAAGGAGACTGTCAGCCCTTCATCTGAACTCATGTTCTAACAGACTCCTTCATGGAGATCTGTGTTTAACTTTTTGAGCCATAAAAGATCCAGACCTATTTGCAGAACTAATAGTACCTGAAATACTCAGCTAAATCAGTAGATAATTAAGACATGTTGGTGTGATAGATTCATATCCAATGTATCCCTCTGCTCTGGAATAAACTTCCACCACATGTCAGGCAAAGTAGCACTTTTGCCACCTTCGAGGTAAACCTAGATAACCGGATGGGCAGCCTCATATTCTCCCTCTATCTTATCTTGTCTCCTTTAGGTTAGAAGGAACTTTTTGAATAGTTTTCTTTTTTTGGCCAGGCTTATAATGGTCTGCAAACTGATTGCCTAGTACATACCAATGAACATATGATCTTATGAACTGTGAATGGAAAAGCTCAACTCCAAAAAATTTTCCAGAAACACCTCTGGATCCAGATTCCGCTAACATTTTTTTATTTTAACACCTTCACTGAATTATTACTTATGACATAGGCAAGCAAAAATTTATATAAAAGAAAACAAACCATATTAACATATTCCCAATTGCAAACATTATACATCAAATATATTCTTTTGTATATTTATCATCAATTCAACATTATATATATAGTCAATTCCTAACTTCTCTTAAACCTCACTCCTCCTTCAAAACATTATCCTGCATTTGTTTCCAAAATTCCCACTTTTGCTATGTAATCTGCTCCCACCCTTTTCTACAGATTCTATTTAAAGTTTTACCTCTGTTACAATATTCATTACTTCAAATACAGTTGGTTAAGACTTTGATTTCCATCTTCTAGTAATTGCTTTTTTAGCAGCCACCAGAATTAAACTTAACAAGGCCTTACTATGTCTAGGCAATTCAGATCCTGTATCCCAGTTCAAAAATAATTTCCTTAGTTACACTCATTTTCTCACCCAGTACTTCTGACAAAGTAATCTGTAGGAAATTTTTAGTCTATCAACTCATTACACTCCCAAAACATATGTTCCCAGTAACCTCTTTCTCACCAATCACACCTCCAGCATTTGCTATCTACCGAAGGCAAAACTCTTTGGAGACTGCTTGTTGTATAAAAATACCTATGCAAACACTTCCAAGCAAAAATCCTGAATCTTTTAGACTTTGTTGAATATTTGAGAGCCATACAAATGTTCTCCCACTGTTTCCTTGTGAATTGATAAGCCAGTCTCTCTTCCCAATCTTTTCTGACCTCCTCTGATTGATTCATACAGTTACTGCGCAGTGTTTTATATGCCCTACTAATTATTCCTCTTTCAACAGCAGCTTCTAGTCTAGATTCAATTAAAAATTCTGCCAGAGCAGGTCTTACACGCATACCTCTCAAACTCTTAATATAAGAAATCTGAACAAAGACTGACAAAATGGGGGGACAAAGGCCCAAAGACAGGGACATATTTTAAAGATTACTCTTATAAGCTTAGAAAATTGCTACAGCAACAGGATTTAACATGCATTTTCTGAGGGATGTGAAGTCAGAAACGCATATGTATGTCATAATTTACTGACTTCAATCCTCAGATCATCACAGTGATTTGCCAGAAAACACATGGATTTTATGAGGAACAAACCAAAAATATGAGCCAAAAATCTAGACCGTCTGTGAAAATCTGTACAGTTAAGAGGTGTGCTTATATTTAGGATTCCCCTATTCCTTCCTTTTTGCCCATACTCATATATCAATCCCTGATAGGAGAGGCAGTCTCTAGCCTGCAATCCAAACATCTTCCTGGCTTCTTTCCATTCTATTACCTTTCCCTCTCTAGATATTTGCTTTCAGTACCTTGGTTCCTTTGCCAGTTTTCTTCAATAAATTTCAGCCCCCTCTTGCCTATTCTCTGTACCTCTAATTGCAGTCATCCCTATCAGCAGAATCTCCTTTCTCCATTCTTATGTTGGCTTAGTTCTTAGAATACTTTCTGCTACTTTACAAACATAATATTCTATATGGTTGATGTTATTGTCTTTAAGGATCTGCATCCAGACTCCCATTCTCCTTATTTCTTGAATTCTTCACCCTGCCTCATCATCACCCCTTTCCACTTTGAATTATAGCATTCTGCTTGTGTTGCGTATATGAGCCTTAACTCTGTAGCTCTAAAACATCCTTTCAAATCAGTAATCCTAATCCAGTTTGTTCTATTGGATTAATAAATCCCATTTGACCCTTGGCCTTTCCCCCTCCCAGATAAAATCCTTCAACTCTTTATTAATTACTATCCATAACTTCTCTTCTGACTGATAAAAATATGCCTGACCTATATGTAAAATTAAATGGACTAAACACATTTTCACTGCTTGTATCTTGCTATTCATATCTATAAACATGGGCATCCATCTTCTCTGTTTTTGAATTATTCTTTTGTTTAGTCACTTCCCACATATACTTACCTGCCATAATAGAATCATTTTTAATCCATATTCCTAAATACTTCATGTCATCATCCCCTATAAATATGGGTATTGCTGGAGCATTTCATGTGTAGGTACACAGTTACAGCTATAGCCTTCGTTTTATCTCTAATTTTATATCCGGAAAGAAACTGTCTCAAGATGTTCTACAACACTGAGTTGTCCTTTTTTGGTTTTATCAGGTACAAAATAATATTGTCTGAATATAAAGCCAACTTTTTATCAGTTATATCACTGAATTTCTGAGTCCCTTATTTTCTTTACCAATGGCTCTCCAAGTATAAAGCAAATAACAAAGGGGAAAGAGGAAACCCACGCCTGTTTCCTTTGTTGAGACACATCTTGTCAGAAAGGAACCATTACATTTTAATTTTTGCATCAAATCCCTGATATATCATCCTAATTAACCTTATTATTGTATCAGGGAATGCAAATGCTTCCATTGCCCTACTCATAAAATCCCAGCTTCCTCTGTTGAATGCTTTCTCTGAATTAAGACCCCCCCCAATAACAGTGGTATTTTCTTACACACTGCTTCCCTCTGGATCATCATTTTACTATTAATGTTATCAAATGTTTGTCTTCCCTCCACAAAATCCTCTCATAGTTTTTAATCATGGACCTGCTCAAGTCGTCTACAAATACATTCTAAGCTGAAGAAATGTAGTCAGCTTGTAGAGGGACTCCCAGCTGTACTGTCATCTTACAGATCGCTAAGGTGTCATCTTGTAGAGGGAGTCCCAGCTGTACTGCCATCTTACAGATCACTAAGGTGTCATCTTGTAGAGGGAGTCCCAGCTGTACTGCCTTCTTACAGATCACTAAGGTTAACTTTCACATCTGGTAGGACTGTGCACACACTTGATTACATATCTCACTGTGGTACAGTTTGCAATCAAACTCAATGTCCCTTTGGCTCTTCACTGAAGGATTTTAAGGCCAAGATTAGGGTAAGCATTTAACTGACACATAAACACTTGCTCTGTATAACCCTGCTTCAGGTTCTCCTCATCTTGAGGTTTACCAAGTGTGATCACCCACACAAACATTATGTCTAATGCATCACTGCTCAGAATCTGATTTCTTTGAGGCTGAGCCATAGGGATGTCTCAGCTAAAATTTATCTGATTTAGCCCGGCAAGAAATCTCCTTCCTAACAGCTTAGATAAGTCATATCTACTGACTTTGGTATAACAGTGTTTCTGCCAGAAACTGTTCAAATACCAGTGGTTCTTTCTCAAGTGTAACCCAAAGACAGGAATCAAGACTACACAGACAGATGCTTGACATATAGTTTTCAATATTTCCTGGATGTGATCTCCTTCTTCTGTGCTGTGGTTGAAAAAAGGTTCTCAGAAAATATGTACTTCTTCAGTACAGAAATGCATGGCCCCTCTCCATGTCTAGGTATACTCACAACCTAGTTAGATTGCTCATGGTTAAGGTCGATGCATTTCACATTTTCTCCACAAAGGTGACTAAATGAGTCACTTGTCCAAGTAAGGACCTCAGATCCTCAGGAAGGAGGGGCATCAAGACCAAGCATTTGTTGAAAATCTGCTGTGTTGGTTAGAGACTGAAGGGGATGAAGGCAAGCTAGAAATGCCCCTACCCCGAAAAAATGCCTATGGTTACTGTGGATCCAAAAGTATGTGTCCTTTATGTCAAACATGACTAGCAGTTTTCCAGGACAAAAGGTAATGAGAATAGGGCTTGAAGGGTAAGCATTTTGAATTTCTTGACTTTCAGAAATTTGTTTAATTTTGGAGAGGTCCAGAATAGGCCTCCAGGAAACATCCATCATTGGGATGAAGAAAAGCCTGAAGTAAAACTCCTTTAATACTTCACTGGAGGGAATTGTTTCTACTTTACAGCATGCAATCAATTGCTAGAGAACCTCTACAGATAGATAAAGAGAACAAGAATGTTCCTGTAAAGGACAGAACTGACCTGGATTCTAACTCGCATCCACTATATTATACTCCTTTACTCACCTGTTGAATGTCAAGTTGAAGTACTTGTCCTTTAAAAGGCAACTACAGACAGAAACTGAAATATACATATTTTTATCCTGTCGTAAAGCTCTACTTGATCAAATCCTGACAGCAACACGATAAATAGCTAGCCTGAATTTTCGTAACCCTAAAATACCTCAATGGGCAGATATCGTAATGTGATCTTGTCTTGAATTTTGCCTTTTGCACATAACACATTATAATGACAAAGCTGATGAATTTTAATTTCCTCCCTCTCTCTTGTCAGAATACAATTCAATTAGATTGGAGGTAGAGAAAAATACAGTTAATTCTGAGAATCTCAGAATCATCTATAAAACTGTCAGTGCTTAGTTTGCAATGAGGTTTATATGTGTTTCCTATATATATATATATATATATATATATATATATATATATATATATACACACACACACACACACACACACACACACACACACACACACACACACACACACACACACACACACAATCTATAAAAAGTGCTTGCAGTTACATAAAGAAAGAAATAACATAACATAGCTTGTTTTTTAAATGTAAACGTTTGTGAATATCTGGTCCAGCCTTCTTCTATTTCTTTTTTCTGAATAAGCCAGGGTATTATATTTCCTGGTTTGCAAAGCTCAGCTAATTTGTGAAGTCACTGTCAACTGTAACTCATGTTTCTTCACATTCAGACTACAAAAGTTTCAAAAGGTTTATATCTCAAGAGAAGAGAAAGAAAGCAACTATAAATGGTGGTACATAATAAAATGCTGCAAATTTCTAGCCTGGATAGCTGAAGGGACTCAGTGGGTGTGATATAACAAAAAAGAGGTACAGGTGTGTTTCCTGTGGAAAACTACATTCAAATGTAATAGGTAAAAATGATGTTAAGGGCAATGGAGACAAATTCCTACAGAAAGCACCATGTGATTTTATTTAGCCCTGACCTGGTGTGCACTGAGGAAACTGACAAAGACAGAAATGCCACAGGGGGAAGAAACTGCCAGGTCATGCTTTTTTAATATGAGAAATTAGTGGAGGGATCATTCTGTAGGGAGGAAAGTTTACTTTGTGGGAAGGCAATTCTGTGCTTATGGCATAATTGTCCTTTAAGTAAAAAAGCAATTTGTAAGGCCAACAGGATAATACATTAAAAAAATCAAACTGTAAAACCACCAGTGGGGTAAACTAAGGTGTGTTTTTGGCACTGTCCTTGAAGTAGTTCAGCTTGTTGGTAAAGAGGTGTGATGAAGAAAATGAAAGGGAGAATGATTGGTGAGGCCACAGTCAGTACTGACAGGAGGACTGCTGGAGGAAGGGATTTTTCCATCTTTCTCCTGACTTTTTGCCTTCTACTTCCTGTACCACCATATCATGCATGCTTTCTTCCTAAATTCTTTTTGGACTTGATTTGTTTGGGTTTAGTTTACTATCTGCAAAATAGATTCTGCTAAGCCAGCTAATTCCTTTTACATTTGAAAAGGGAGGATGACAATCTGTTTCACCGGCTCTACTGTCTTACCTTTCTCCACTAGGAATTTATAAACCTCTAATGGTGTCCTGAACAAGTTTCTGTCCAATGGCATATCTAACAGTTGACTTGACCTTAGGCAGAGGCTGCAGCTGAATTCTGACATGCTTTGGTAAGATCATCCCATGGGCTGTTGCTCTGCTGCAGGATTTATATATATCTGTAAGCCATAGAAAAGACTAGGAAGAAGGTAAGCAGGGTCTATATTAGAACACCGAAAGGGAGAAATATCAAACAGTCACATGAAAGAATATGCAGGAACTCGATGTTTTTTTTATTGCAGTACAGTGAAGATTGGAATATTTGCCCTTTCTTCACTGTAGTGTGATCTCTGAGTTGGAATATATATTTAGCAGGGTTGTGTGGGGGGGTGCAGCCCCCGAAAATAGCGATGTCGAGTTTCTGTATTTTCGCTCATGTGAACGTTCAATATTTCTCCCTTTCGGTGTTATAATACAAACCCGGCAAGGCTATGCTAGAGAGAGTCTGGAATCATTGGTGAGAAACTTTCTAGTTCTAAAAAGTAGGCCAAGTTTTGGTGTGTCTTTTTTATATAATGATAATTGGGAAGGCCAAATTTAAGTTGATCATCAATAATAACACCCAGGAGTTTAGTGTGCTTTAACCACATTGATGACAGTGCTGTTAAGAGATGTGATAGAAAAAGTAGGTTTAAGATGAGAAATAAATTTTGGAAGAAATAGGAGAAGTTTAGTTTTATTGGAGTTTAAAATAAGATGATTATCAGAAAGCCAGTTTTCTACAGCATTAAACAAATTCTGAGTAATGCTATGAAGGTCAGGCAGATTATCATGCAGATTAATATGGTATTGGGTTGAATTGTTAGGGTCTCCAGTACATCCTAGTACAAGTTATGGGTTACCTGAGTCACAGAGGATGACCTATAGCTTGCAAGGACATAATATGGGACTTTGCCTATGGAAATCTGGACATGAAGAAGCTCAAGCATGTCATCCTGCTAGACTAGTCCTGAGATGAGTTTGTTGATATAGATTGAGACACCTCCACATTTGGTCCCTGAATGTACAGTAGCTGGCCTGAATGTTTGGAAGGCATTGTAGCCCTGCACTGCCAAGGTGCTCTCCGCAGCTTTAAACTATGTCTCAGTAACTACGCAGATGTCCCTATTTTCCAGGGTGAGGAGAGCCTGGAAGGAGTGGAGTTTCTTGTTTAGGCTCCTGGTATTAAGCAGTAACTCCCTTGGATTCTCTTGGGTTTGTTTTGCTAGCTTGGGAGGTTTTTTAGTTTGGCACTGCACACTAAGGCAATTTCGAAGCACACTAATAGTCTAAGGGGAAGGCCTTCTCAATTTTATCTGTCAGTGCCCAGTAAGATGAGCAGCGATAAGACTGGGAGGAGAGTCTAGGGTCAGGTATACAAAAGATGAGACTGAGAGGAGCTTCCAAAGCCTGATATACAGTAGAGGCAGGCCATCTCAAAAGCCTCAAAAACTAAAAGCACAACAGCAAAAGGATGGGAGGGTGGCAAAGGTTGGAATAATGGTCAAAGTGTTTGCCTTACAAACACAAGGTGCAGGGTTTGATTCTCACATGGGATATTTGGCTAGGCTTAGAATGGTCCACAAGTGTAGTTAGCCTAGTACTAATCTATGAACCTATCCATGAACCTATAAATTCCAAAGAGAGAGAGAGAGAGAGACAATAAAAATTTAATAAAATGAGAGTCTACTCAGAAATGATTTAAACACCTGGGCAAAGGTATTCTCCTAAAACCTATCAAAGCCCAACAACCCCACCTCAAACTTCCTAAACACCTCTATAAATTCATCCCCATTTTGCTCATACTTCTACTCAGAGCCAGTCCTGGTCCCTCCCACCAAACAACAACCACAACTATTTCCCACACCTCCACCCTCTCCTATGCATTAAAACCCAAAACATCTCTAAGAAACCTAAACAAATAAATAGCTTCCTTACAACCCATTCATCTGATATCACAGCTGTCACTAAAATATGGTTCAAACAAACCAACCCCAATTTCCAGCACCTACTCCTTTCTTACAAATACCTACAAGACAAAATACCTGACAAAAGGCAAGGTGGGGGCACTTTCATTCTTTACAAAAAAAAAAAAACACCTTAACCCAACTATCATTGCTTAAATAAAATGCCTCCAAATAAACCAAACCCAACTGGATCATTTTAAAATGTTCCTCTTAGATAAACAGTCACCTTCTCAAAGCAGTTACTTACCTTCTTCCTCCACCCTCTCAAGTTTAAAACCATTATTCTTACTATCACCTCAGCCTCCTGAAAGTACAAAATATCATTATTCTATGTAATTATAAATTAAGGTAGGTGTGTGACTGTGTGACTACTCAAAACAAAATAACTAGAAAAGGGTCCACGTAGTCCAGGGCTGTTTAGTCTTGTTAAAAAAGATTTCCAACAAGCATAAACCACAATTGACAAAATTTAATCACACGGATGCATATATGTTAAGTGCTTTCATCCAAAATAACCTGGAATTATAACTTAAACTACCTAGGTCCTCTGAGAAGTGACACTGTTGAATTCTTAGCCAATATCAGCTTTATACAGTTTGTCAATGACACAAATCTCCTAATCCAAAACTACTCCCTCCTGGAGCAGCTAATAACTTGCAACCTTACCATTATCTTGGAAAAATCTATTCTTCCACACTTGTTCAGTGATTACTACACAATGACCTTACTAATGACTGCGCAGTGCAATGGTGCAGCAGTGCAGCGGTTAACATTGTCGCCTCACAGCAAGAAATTCTCCGGTTCAATTTTCGGCTGGGGTGCCTTCTGTGTGGAGTCTAAATTTCCTCCCTGCATTCATGTGGGTTTCCTCTGGGTACTCCAGTTTCCTCCCACATTCCAAAGACATGCGTCTGCAGCATTTTTCCCCAGGCCTCCACTGAAAATAGGCTCTGTCCTAGTCAGACTTTCCCAGTCAACAAATGTTAAATAAATAATCATCCACCAGTCAGCAAAACTGCCCCTTACACAACCCCAACTCAGCTGCCACAGCTCTTACACATACCCTCCCTCAACTTACAGTACCTTTTCAAATACAACAAAACCCTCTAGCTAAGCACTTAAATGAAAGTTTTCTCAAACTTAGGGACAATGGGTGGTGTCTTCATCGAGACAAAACTCTTCACCAGAAAATCATACTACCTTTACCTCTGTGTAACCTAGAAAAGCAATCTATTAACGGAGAAAAACAACTATTTCAATACAAACGACTTGCTCTGCAAGGCAAATCAAAACACTTCTGGCAGAAAGTAAATTTTCACACAGTTCAGAAATTCACAAATCTCACCCTCGGCACTTATCACCATCCAGATCTCTCAAGGCTGACTCTCAACCTCTGGCTTTCTGAAAGAATTTAGCCACTTCCCTGGAACCTCTACCTTTCTTTCCAACTCACATAGCTGCCCCACATTTACCTCCTCTTTTACTTTAAGAAAATTACTCACAAAGATCTTGACCGTCTACTAGAAAACATACCTTAGGGTGCACCATTTTCTGCAGACAACATAAATTCTTAAGTGCAGATAGAGAAGCAGCCTCCCCTGGTTCATCTCACCTTGCAAAGAGTTCCTTACCACACCTCTTCTCCAGACTTATAACCTCTGTTTAACTCAAAGCACAGTGCCAGATATAATTACTCTTGTCAACCCTCTTCCCAATAAGCCTCAGCCAGAAAATACATTTCCCTACATGTGGGAAATACTTGAAAAAGTAATATACAAACAATCTAACAGTACAACATCCTCACTTCTCAAACAGCAAGTTTTCTGGGCTGGTCAGTACTATCCTGCAACTTCTTGTTTCCTTCTTCATTGCTACTTCCCCAATACCTGACATCTATAAAATACGGATTCCTGTACTTAATGATGCTACTCTTCAGCTTATCCTCTATTCTTCTCCTCCTCCTGTGCCATCTGTCATCCTACCATGACTCAATAATATCTCATAATATCTCTGCAGCTCTGTCCCAACCACCTATCCATGCTTCCTCTTTACACTCTCCACACATTGTACCAAACCTGTTTAATATAGCCCCTCACCTTTATTCCAAATATAGGCTAATTAATTACACTTCATCTCAAACCAAAACAAAATTAAGTGCAAGAATCCTCTCCAAAAAACAAGTATACATAATTCCCCAATATACTAACATCCTTCTGGGAGGAGATAGTCACCCTAATCCTGGCCCTACCTATCACAATGAACACACTGATAATTCTGTCCCACATACTTCTGTAACCCAACAACAGCCAATCCCCAACCCTGGTGATCTAATTTTTGCTGCAATAAATGTTACAAGTATAAGAAATAAAACCGCTGAACTATTTTATTTATTTATTTATTTGGCATTTTTTTACAGTGAAGGTCTGGCTAGACATGGATCCTGTTTTCAGAGGAGGCCCGGGAAAAAAGCTTCTACATGAATGGTTCAATTAATAAACTACATAATATTATCACATGAAGTGCAGTAACAAATAATAAAATTGACATACAGGATAAATACAGTCAGATCAGAAAATTGTGCAGTGAATATTAAACAACAATCATAGGATACTAAACACCTAGTAGAGTACAAATCAGTAGGGATAACCAATGGTAAGGATGTTAAGTATTTTAAATATGGGCAAAAAACTAAGACAAAGGAAAGATATTTTGAGCTGGGGGAGATTAGGAAATTGAGTTCAAGTAGGGAGCTATCGGAGAAGTAACTGGTGCTTTGGCTAAAAAGAGAAGGGGGAAAGGAGTGAGAAGGAAGGAAAAAGGAAGAGAAGGAAGGAGCAACAGGTAGTGTCAGCCTGGTGTAAGACATGTACAGAGCCAGGAGTTAAGGAGAAATCTCTTTAGAGATTGAATATGTGACTACATGGCATCGCTCTAATATCTGCAGGAATACTGTCCAGACCTTGGCTACTGAGTAGGAATATAGGCACTGACTGATAGAGTTTTTTCAATTTATGGATTTCAAGGAGGTATTTCTCAGATGAGCGAAGAGGGTGCTTAGGGAGGTAATGGTTAAGAATGGTGCTGGTTGCTGGCAGGGTGAGGATTTATATACCATTCTATGAGCAAAGAGAAGTTGGGTGAACTTGAGATAGTGAGATAACTCAAGCCAGTTTAAATATCTGATGGTGGAACAGTTGTAGGTATTGCATGACTGACTGGTTGCAAACCTAGCAACTTTGTTATAGCAAAGCTCAAGTTTTGATCTTAAGGAGATCTGAATGTTGGTGAAAATGGGTGGGGCATATAGTAGTGAAGGAAGGACGTATGTGTTGGCTAGATTAACTCTTGAAGAGGTGGTAAGGAATCTTTTTGATCTACAGAGCATGCCCATTTTTTGGTGTGTTGTTTTTATGCATTTCTGAATATGAAGATCAAATTTCAGTTGATCATCTATTATGACAACAAGTAACTTTGTGTGAGGTACGACTTCAATTTCAGCATTGTTGAGAGGATATTTTGAAGGTGTCTTTTATGTGTGTTTGGGATTTGGGGAGATATAAGAGCAATTTTGTTTTATTTGGATTTAGGAAAAGCTTATTTTCACTGAGTCAGTTTTCAATAGAGTTAAAAGCTTGCTGAATGATAGATTGTAACTGGGAAGGACTATTAGATGAGCAAATGACAGTGGCGTCATTAATAAGTGTAGCTTGTTGGGAGGATGTATGTAGATCATTTACAAATATGCTAAAAAGGAGAGGGCCAAGTGCAGAGCCTTGCAGGACACCTGTATTAACAGGTAGAAAAGATGAGTAAGTAGAAAGCTATTTAACTGACTGTAGCCGGTTAGATAAGTAACTAGAGAACCAAGTGATTGTTGTACTGGTATGTGAGACAGTATCAAAAGCTTTAGAGAGATCTAAAAAGAAGGAAGAAACTAAATTGTTGTTATCTTTGGCTTTAATGACGTTGTCCAAAAAAGGCAACAAGGGCAATTGTTGTGCTATGATCTAGGCAAAAGCCATGCTGGGTAGAGGTTAATAGATTTTCTTGGAGTAAGTATTGTAAAAGTAGTTTATGAATACATTTTTCTAATCTCTTGGAAAGAAGGGACAAGACTGAAATTGGTCTGAAATTTATTATTTCAATAGAGTTTCCCCCTTTATGAAGAGGAATGATGTAATTTTTTTTTTTCGAGAGATGGGACATATGACTCACGAATGGATCAATTGGTCAAGATAGAGATTGGGTAGGCAATAGAGGGGACAGCAATCTTTAGATATTCATATCTAAACTACATGACTGGATTACCCAACATAAGCCTGTTCTAGAAGATTTTCTATCTTAGACTACCCAGAGCATATCTCATGAAACTGCCATTCTTAGAAACACTAATATTAATTGGAAAACTTAATTTTAAACTCCCCTGACAATAATATTAACCTGCACGGATACACACAGCTTGTCACAAGTCCCACATGAATACTAAACAACCAATCAGAACCACCTTGGACTGGATCCTAGTTTCAGATTCACATAAATATTCCAATACTGGTAGTTTCCCTGACATGTTAAGTGACCATTCAGCTGCTTTTACATATAGAACTCACACTCAAGTTCCCAAACCCCGTTCTTAAAGAACATCTAAAAACTTAACCAACTTCAACAAACATCTTTCATCAACTTCCTAAAAGTCCCAAATTGCACCACACTTAAAATATTACCTTTAAAAGAAGATGTAGACTATTTTAACAAGGTCATCTTCAATACCCTAAATACTTTAGCCCCCATTCATTATAAAAAACAAGACTTAATCATGCTCCATGCCTTACAAAACCAACAAAACTAATTCTTCTCTCCAGGGACTGGGCCTGGAAAGAATGGAGGTTGTGAGGGTGGCCTAATGGTTAAGGTGTTTGCCTTACAAACACAAGGTGCAGGGTTTGAATCTCACAAGGGATAATTGGCTAGGCTTAAAATGGCTTGCAAGGGCAGTTAGCCTAGTACTAACCTATGAACCTATAAGAACCTAGCAAATGAAAGTAACTTTAAACAACTCCATAATAAATCTTGGGGGTTGGGAGGGTGGCTTAATGGCTAAGGTGTTTGCCTTACAAACACAAGGTGCAGGGTTTGAGTCACACAAGGGATAATTGGCTAAGCTTAAAATGGCTCGCAAGTGCAGTTAGCTTAGTACTAAACTATGAACCTATTAAAAATGACAAAAAATATATATTTTTCACAACAGCTATCTAATCAAAGAAACAACCCCAAAAAATTTTGGAAATCTGTCTCTTCTCTCCTTAATCCAGGGACCATACAAAACCCATCACCATTCCCTGATAAAGACCCACAACAGATAGCCCACATTTTCAGCTCCAACTTTATTGACAGCATTTTTAAACTTTTTAAAGAACCATCTCCAACAACAAATAAATGCCCCAACAGTAAGATTAATACCTCAAATCTTTCTCAGGAGAAACCCAGCCTGCATCCTTCACTCTCTCTCTCTCTCTATATATATATATATATATATATATATATATAAATATATATATATATATATATATATATATATATATACACATATATATATATATATATATATATATATATATATATATATATATATATATATATATATAAAACACTACTAACCTCCCAGAATCGTTAACATTCTCCCTAAAACCAGTGCCCATCTCTCAAGTATTTAAACTACTAACTAAACTAAAACCATGCTCCCTTTCTGCAGATAACCTTCCCTCCGAATACTTGAAACTTAGTGCAGATGCAATAGCCTACCCCATTAGTATTCTAACTAACCAATCCATCTCTGAATCTACAGTCCCTCAAATTTGGAAGAAATCCATAATAACCCCACCTCATAAAGGTATCTTGCTAGATACAGGAAATGTCCAGCATTTTATGTTGGGAAGACCAACTGCTCTCTCAGAGAAAGAATATGTGAATATATCAGTGAGATCCATAGGGGGTGTAACTACAAATGCACTAGCTAAGCATATTAGCAGTACTGGTACAGATCATATTTTTGCCTTTCAGGTCATACATTTAATGAGTTTTAATAGATGTTTGGGTGACATCAGGAAAGAGACAGAGCAGGTATAAATGTATTGGATCATTATCTTGCAGTCTGAAAAAGGCCATGGCCTTAATGAGTGTGTCTCTAGGAGTTTGCACAGGTAATTTCTGATAGGCTATACAGCTTAACTGCATGTTTAAATCAGTTCTGTGTAGCAGTTACTCAATGGTCTGATGAAGCATCTGTTTGTAGATGTGAAAGTGCTAGTAGCATTGTTTTATATGCATTTTTCTTTCTTTTTATATGATGTGTTAAGTTTGGATTAAATATTTTAACCTGCACAGTGAGGCCATTTTCCAGTCTGCTTTTTTTTGTTGTTTTTTCATTTCTCTCTCTCTCTCTCTCTCTCTCTCTCTAAATATACCATAAGTCTGTTTTCCCTCAATTCATATTGCAATTCCTATATGTATTAGACTAACTTACCTTTAATTTCTCTACAAACTGTCTAAAATTTCTCTAAATATTAAATGGTTGTCATATACCTTGTAGACTCTTAAACAATGTTTTTATATTATGTCTAATTTGTTATAATTGTTTGCACTGCAGATGTTTTTGTTTTATGTTTGAACTTTGTAAAATTATTGTTCTTAATATATTTTGTAATAATTTGGAGCTTTTCTCCTGGGCCGCTGCTGAAAATGGGCTTCTACCCAGTCAGACTTTCCTGATAATCAAATGTGGATAAATAAATAAATAATACTATGGTCATTTATAGATGAGAGCTTTCTCAGTACAAATAAAGGAAACTTAAAAAAGAAATCTCCTCTTTCAAATCACAAATCAAAAGACAGATCATCAAAACTCTGATTGCTAGTGCCTCTCCACTAGACACATTAACCTTTTTTGTGACCTCACCAATACTGTGTTTTTAAAAGTATAGCCAAGCAAACCATTTTTGCTGTACTGATGGATCTGAACTGTGGCATGTCTACAGCTAGTGTGGTTTGGCTTTATTGGCCTGAATGTACCCATAAAAATGTAAAAAGTAAAAAAGTCATGGGCATTCAGAAGCCATGTAGCAGAAACACTTCTGGGACATTTACATATATCCCATGGGCCTCTACTACAGGAACATTAAGGTATTACACAGTGAAGTCTCTAGCTTGACTGTATCTTTCTTGTAGTTTTCTCTGAATGGTATGTGTGTGTAACCTTTTTACCCTTTACTTGGACATTGTTTGGGAAATTTGGAAAGTGCTTTAATGTTTATGGACACCAGCTGGTTTTGAAGAACAGTGTTTCTACAGAACAGCCGAAAAATCCACCTATGCTGCACTGATGAGTTCACAAAAAGTCCAAAACATGGCATGTACACATCTAGTGAGGTTTTGCTTTATTGGCCTGATTTTACTCAGAAACATTTAGAAAGTAAAAAATTTCAGGGACACTAAGAAGCCATGTAGCTGAAATGCTTCTGTGTCCTTAAGTGTTCTTTTGCATATATCCCATTGCCCTCCACTACAAGAGGTTTAAGGTATTACACAGGGAATTCTGTAGCTTGGCGGATTCTTTCTTGCAGTTTTTACAGAAGTATTTGTCTGCTTGACCTTTATACCCAATGCTTGGACGTTGTTTGCCACTATATGAATATCTGAAACTAGGTATTGTACTAGATAAATTTATATAAATTTATACAATTAACCTGTGATGACTGACCCTGTGACATGAGGGATAAAGCCCTTATCATTCCTCAGATAACCCATGTTCAACTAGTGGCATGGGTACTGGAAGACTAGATGGGGATATAGGGAGAAAGCATCAGACACTGGCTCTCACATCCTGGAGAAGAAGGATGCATATGCTCACTGCAATAGCAGTATTAAGAACCTGGTGAACTCCAAGTTTTAAGCAGAATAATACTGTTTGATCAGGAGGTTGCATGTGCACCTCCTAAAGGAAGCAATTGCAGAGCTCACAAGGCTTTTGTGGGGTGGTGGTGGGGGTTAGGGTACATTTTCAAGCAAAAGTATGACTCTGCAACAGTGTCGTCATCTCCTCACTGGTCCTGGACATGGTTGAGGGTGAGCTTAGAGAGGTTAAAGGTGGGGTTTGGTAGACCCAGTGAGTGAGAAGAGGAGCTAGATGAAGCTGATGGTCAGCTCCGGGGTAGGTCAAAAAAAGATAATCCTGTGATAAATGTAATTCTGAAACTATGTAAAAGTGTGATGTGTGACAAGACAGTAAACCATTAGAGGTTTTGTTAGCAATGGCAACTCTGTTAAAACAAGTTTTTGCTCCTAAATTCTTCAAAAATTTGCTTAGAAATAGGAATTGTATCTGCAAAGTGAAAAAGTTAGTTCTATAGCCAAGGTAGAAACTTGTACTTCACCTGGAACAAACATCAAGTGAGGACAGTAGCTAAGCTAGACCTATGAGGAAATGCAAAGGGAGAATTTAATAAAGCCTACATGGACTTATTTTCTGTGTAGGCATAGTAGCACACTGCTTACATGAAAGTAAACAGGTGTGCGATCCACAAAAGAGAGCTGAGGAGCGTGCATGAGAGTGCCAATATGTAAGTGTCTGTGGCATGCAAATCACCTCATAAGAGGGGAATTGCGTGCAAATGAGGGTGGTAGAGTGATCCAGCAAGTAGATAATCAGTCCTGCAGACCCTATGTTGGTGTCCGAAATGTACACGGAAAGATTCTGTGTACAGGATGTTAAACAGAGAAGAGGGGTTGTAAAAGTGCAGTAAGAAGGACAGAAATAGCATAGCAGACGCAGATATGTGCAAAACTATCCACTGTGTGTCCAAAACCTAACAAAAAATAATTTAAAATAAATTTAATAATCAGATCATGTTTGCACAACATGCCACAGTGTGCAAACATGCTGTTAAGAAAAAAATTAAAAAGTGTAAAAACAAAAATTAGTACTATGTTACAGTAATGCATTATAGGACCCTACGTGGCATATGTACAATGGTAGACTGCTGTGGTTGCTAATGAGGCAGGGCCTGGAACCACGTAGTTCCCAGGTTGTGTGCACGGATCTCTATGCAAATGAGCTGGGGTTACTGAATTGCACAAATGGCTATCCGTGTCCGTAGATCCCATCCATGTAGGCAGAGAACCGTGTTGGTGTCCACAAAAGAGGTAGCCAACATCAAAAGGGGGGGGTGTCTGCATCCTTTTAAGCTCATTGGAACACAGCAGCACCTATCTGCATGGCACACCATTATGCTCAGCAAGGGGGTGTGTACACTGCCTACTAAGCTTTGTTTACCTTCAAGGCGCGTGTTTCAGCGTGTTTGCATGGTACGCCACTGTACTGAGAATGACCTTCCATGGGGGCATGTACAATGACTGCTGAGCATTGTTTACCTTCGCAGCATGTGTTTGCATGGCATGCTGCAGTACTGAACGAGCAAGGCTGTTAAAAAAATTGGCTAAGAAAGGCAATGAGATCTTAATTACTGATAACCTCTGTTCCATTTGAACTAGGGCCAGTAACAGTCCTTAATGATGATGTTCTTGGCAGGTGGAATGCATCATAGGTAGCCAATCACAAAGGTTGCACCTACAGCAGAGCATTATAAAGGTTGCAGAAACCCTACAATCTGATTTCACCCCCATACTCTGCACCACTGGTGTACAGACGTGGAACTTTTAACTGAAAAATGCTAAGGGCTGTTGCAGGTCTGCTACAGATGTATGTGCGAGATGCTGAGGTCAATGCTGCTGTTGCTGATGCTGATCATACACCTAAACTTGAGAAGGAGAAGAGTGTTAAGGCCCAGGATAACCTTCCACAGGTGACATGAGCTGGAGATTGTAGAGCGTTACAGGGTGGACAGGGACATACTACAAGAACTCACTGAGCTCTGCCGACCGCAACTCAGACCCAGAGCCAACAGAGGGGAACCCATCCCAGTGGAAACTATGGTATGTGTAGCTCTTAGGATATTAGCTATGGGTACATCCCAAAGACCAACTGGAAACATGATGGGAGTCTCACAGGCATCAGCATCCAGGGTACTCCACCAGTTCCTGGATGTCATGCTACCACATTCCAGTGAGCACATTTATTTTCCCCTCACTCCTGAGGCAAGGGCCAGCAGTATGCAACACTTCTACCATATAGCACACTACTCTGAGATACTGGGTGTCATAGATTGCACTCATGCACACATCAAGGCACCACCCAGTGAGGAGTGTAGAATCTATGTGAACCGCAAGGGGTACTACTCCATCAACTGCCAGGTCATGTGCAATGCCCAGGGCATTATCATGAATGTGTGCAATGGCAGTCCTGGTAGTTATCATGACTCTCATATCTGACACACATCAAAGCTGTACCAGATGATTGCTAGGGGGGACATCGCACATGGTCATGTACTGGGGGATGCTGGCTACACATGGGAACAGTGGATGATGACACCCATCAGAAATGGACACACACCCACCAAAGAACACCATAATGAGGCACACGCACAGACTAGGAACATCATAGAGCATGTGTTTGGGCTGGTGAATTCACAGTTCTGGTGTCTCAATATATCTGGTGGATCCCTGCAGTACTCTCCAGCCACATGTGCACAGATGTTCACAGTATGTGTCATGCTACATAATATGATCCTGCAGAAACAGCTGCAGCAGGATCAGCAAAGGGAAGGAATACACAGCCCCCACCAGTGCCTAGGTCACCACAGCCACATCAACAGGGGTACTCTGAGGAGGAAAACCCTGAGGTTGTCCCTGTAGGCTGACCAAGGTGTGCCCAGTATGATCTGGCCTTGGCCAAGAGATGAGTAGCACATGCACTGACAAACAAGGGCCTTAGGGACCGACACCTTACTCCGACTTGCATATATATTAGTAAAAATGATGCCAGCCAGACCACACAACCTGTATGTCACCATGTATTGGCTGTGGACTGCTTGCTTCAGACAGAGTCAGCCCCAAACTACAGGTCTGTCAACTGCTGCATTCACAAGGTAAGTCACACACCTATTCAACACTTGTAAGGGGTACTAGAAAAAGGTAGCATATGTATTGACCTGCCACATGTATGCAAGGTACTCTGTCCAATAGTATGTGCCCCATAATATTTACTAGGCCACATGTCTGGAAACCCTACTACATTATTCAAGGGAGATGTCAAACAGAGGGGTCACAGAACAGTCACACGACTGTGCATGCCAGCAGAGCATGGGCTGGTCATCCCCCACCCCCAACTCATCAGTGTACCCATATAACAGCTGTAGAAGTATATTTGCAATGATAGCAGACCACCCAACTGCAGGACTGTGACAGAGAGACAGAACCTGGCCACACATTCTATGTCTCACGTAGCGCAGGGGTGACAATGTATATGTCTGTATGCTGTTGCATGTGTGATGAATAACGGATCCCTTTCTAGCAGCCTGTGTGGTTCAGTAGGCTAGGGATATCAGCATGGGTGATGGTGTTGATGGTTTTAATCTGGCAGTAGACACATCTTTTGCAACTGAGGTAGTCGTTAGGTGGTATTCCCACAGAATATTATAACCCCTCAATCTGTTACCACAAGAAAGCTGGACAAAGCCACAGTGAATATGGGGACAAAGGGCCAAACCTACAGACAGACATTATACATGCTCTGAGTAACCTACAAAGTGGCTAGTATAACATCTGGTTGCAGCAAGTCAGATTAGCTGCAGGGTGTAAAGGCCATTATTTAAATGTCTCAGTAGTTACAAAAATTCAGTGACTGCATTTTACAGTATATTACCATAAAACTACAAATGTATGAGGAACAGAGCAGACATATGGGAAAAATGCTGGACATTCTGCAAAAACATGTACAGGGAGAGGTATGCAGACTGTCACCTTGTGTGTGGTGTTGCATCATGCACTCCAGTCACATCACGCCTCTCAACCTTATAGAGCAAGAAATCTGGTGAAGTCATGAATAAAAGTGGGACAAAGGCCCACAAATAGGGACAAGTTTTTAATATTGCTTTTACAAATGTAGAATGTTGACAGAATAACAGGTCTTGTATTAACATGAAAGTCCTGATGTGTATGGTGTCTGAAACTCAAATGTCTATCATTATTTATTGACTTCAGTCTTTGCTGATTTGACACTAATTTGCCAGGAAACCAC
This sequence comes from Protopterus annectens, assembly GCF_019279795.1. Classification (NCBI taxonomy): domain Eukaryota; kingdom Metazoa; phylum Chordata; order Ceratodontiformes; family Protopteridae; genus Protopterus; species Protopterus annectens. The sequence goes on from NC_056725.1 coordinate 587,477,613, forward strand.
AATGTTATGTAAAACAGACCAAAGATATGAGGCACAATTCTGGACAATCTGTAAAGCTCTGTATAGCTGTGAGGTATGACTCACATATCAAGGTCAGCAAACAGACGGGGAATGCCTTGGACATTATTAGGGAAGTGCGTTACTGTGGTAACAGGTGCAGCAGCCAATGGCCTGCAGCACATATAATCCCGGACTGGAGAACATGTAGCTCTGACCTGGAGTCACCTTGTAAGTACTGACAGTCACACTGGGTATGCTCCTACACTTAGCTAACTTGAGCCCAACTCTGTTGCCTCTACTGCCCAAATACCTGCTATGTGGAAATATGTCTGTACATACATACAGGTACGTATACATATCTCTATTTATCCCCCTCATGCTTGATTAGTGTATCTATCAGTATGTGGCACACACACACACACACACATATATATATATATATATATATATATATATATATACATATATACATATATATATAGATAGATATATTTATATAAAGTACGATACATAAACTATCCATACATATCTACATAACACATTTACATAATGTACACACACAACAGTTAATGAGACATCCCTGTTATACACATTTATATAGATATGTTTGGAGATGTACAAATGTCCCAACATACCCCAGAATGCTGGGGATATCTGCACTTACACATCACAACAGTTGTCTGATGGAATGAAACCAAGACTACAACAGTACATAATCCACTCTCCCACAGACTCCTGTGCCTGTGGACTGTCACCCTGTAGAGAGACACAGGTATGCAGGTGGTGTAATGTACAATGGGTGCAATGCATGCCTTGGACAGGCCATATTGTCCCTGGCCACATGTCCACCTATCAAACTGCAAACAGCCACATATGGCCAGACTGATAAGTGTACACACATAGCAGGGATATTACCAGGTATCCCACCTCTAGGACACTAGATACAATAACAGTACCAAGCAGTATCACTCTGCAGGCCACACATGCTGGCTAACACAAGGCCACTTTGCGTACTCCACAAGTACTATGCCTGCATCCACATATACAACAGACATAACCTGTGGCACGTGTGATAAGTACTGTGAGCTGTAGTGTGTAATACTAGAGAGGTAGATTTTCTAATCTCACATCATCCAATGTGTGTGTGTGTGTGTGTGTGTGTGTGTGTGTGTGTGTGTGTGTGTGTGTGTGTGTGTGTGTGTGTGTGTGTGTGTGTGTAAATATATCCCGTTACAGCACTATGGACATGCCCACTTGGGATATCTATGTGCAGTGGTGTGAATTTTATGCCCTGTGCCTGGCTGCTGGCCTCTAAATTTGGCCTCCTGTACAAGGCCTGCTGATGTCATCCACCTTAAGAGCACTGGCTGCTGGCCTCTAAATTGGTCTTCTGTACAAGGCCTGCTGATGTCATCCACCTTAACAATACTGGCTGACAACTTAATATCAGATAACTCTGTGGCACATGCCATAAGTATTGTGAGCTGTAGTGTGTAACAGTAGATAGGTAGGGGTTCTAATCTCACATCATCCAACTCTGTGTGTGTGTATTACTATATCCCTTACAGTATTATGGACATGCCCATATGGGCTATCTCTGTGCAATACTATGCATTTTATGCCCTGTCACTGGCTGCTGGCCTCTAAATTGACCTCCTGTACAAGGTCTGCTGATGTCATCCACCTTAAAAGCAGTGGCTGACAATCTAATTTCAGATAAACTCTGTGGTGCATGCGATAAGTACTGTGAGCTGTAGTGTATAATATTAAATAGGTAGGAGCTCTAATCTCACATCATTCAACTTGTGTGTATGTGTACAAGTTTATCCCCTTGCAGCACTATGGACATGCCCACATAGGCTATCTTCATGCAATGGTATGCATTTTATGCCCTGTGACTGGCTGCTGGCCACTAAATGGGCCTCCTCTACAAAGCCTGCTGATGACATCCACCTTAAGAGCACTGACTGACAATCTAATATCAGATAAACTCAGTGGCACATGTGATAATACTGTGAGCTGTAGTGTGTGTGTGTGTGTGTGTGTGTGTGTGTGTGTGTGTGTGTGTGTGTGTGTGTGTGTGTGTGTGTGTGTAAATATATCCCCTTACAGCATGACAGACATGCCCATATGGGTTATCTCTGTGCAATGGTTATGCATTTTATGTGCATGTGACTAGCTGCTGGCCTCTACATTGCCCTCCTCCACATAAGCATAACTGACGTCTGCCATCTTCTATATTTTTACATTCAGAAAACCCAGGTGACACTTATCGAGGGTAGCAGACCTTCCACAAAGTATGAATGCATGATTATGCTGACTGTCCCCATTGTCCCTGTTACACTGTTAGATACATATTCACCTAGGGAGCCATGCACATATACTGTTTTACCCTGCTGACAGATGTCTGCTGTGCTGCTATACTGCCACCATGTGTTCATTGTTTAACCCCTCAGACACCTGGAAAGGACACATACACAGGTCCATGATACACCTGTCATTCTTTAACTCTACTGCCAGTCTAACACCATGCAACAAAGTTTGATGTGTAGTCATGACACATGCCAGCATACAATACTTGTAGTGGCTCACAAGTGCCATGGCAAAACAATATTGCACTACACAAGTACATGTCAGGTAATATATTCACCCTGTGCATCAGACACATATGTGCATTTACCTGCATCAATTTCACGGATAGCAGGGATGTGGCAGAGGTATTATCACATGCACAGGGTGTGGTGTGGGGGTGCCAGAGGACTAGTCTGTGCCAAACAGGTAACAGGATGTGTGTGAGTCAGGAAGGGGTATGGGTTAGATTGGCCATGGAGAGGTGCCGTGTGTGTCCGTTGGTGCCCTGCATGCAACAGTGGTATTTGAGTGTGTGCATACACACAGTCAAGCTCAGTGCAAGCCCTACATGTATGTATCTTAAACAGCTGTGGACCGTACATGGTAGAGTGGTAAGTTCACCATCTCCAGCCATGAACACATTTACTGGCTCTGCCAAGAGTAGCACTGGCACCACCATTCCCAGGGTCAGATGCTGTGCCAGTACCTGACAGTGACTACAAAATGCTGGGGCTGTGTGCCCCATGGGATCACCCAGGACCACATGCCCATGGCCTTCCATGTCATGGTGTGTATAGCACACTTCCCTCTGTAGCGCTGTAGGTACTGCCAGTATGGCAGCGTGACTGTACATGGCCATCTGGACTCCCAGCAGATGGTGTTGCTGACCTTCGTCCATGTGTCCAATGCCCAACTCTAACCAGATGTGCCAGCACAGACATTATACAGTCAAAGACAGACACTGTCTCAGCCCACTGTCTATCCACAACAGCAGGGAACCAATCCAGGGTGTCCCAAGTGCGGTGAAGGCAGTCAAGGATGCCAGACTGTGCTGCATCCATAACCTTAAGCATCCATGTGGTGTTGCATTCAGAACTTGCCTGTGCCTCCATGATGGACCAAAACATGTGGCGAGTGACCCGTGATGTGAGACCTGCAACAGGTGGTGGATGGACAGCAGTCCTCCTATGAGCACCCCTGTCAATTTTTCTGTGTGGGACCTCGTCAGATCTCTGGCTATGGCCAGTGTCTAAACTCACTGAAGCCATAGTTATCACACTGCCCTGTTCAATGTCACCACCTTCTGACTGTCCACTATCTGTGACCTCTGGGGACTGGGTATGTGTGAGCATACTAACTGTGTGTAGTGGCAATGGGGGCAGAAGAGGGATGTCAACCTCTGGTACAGATTCAGCGACCAACAACTACACCTGTGCATCACTATGACCACCATCATCATCATCATCATCCAATGAGACACTGACATCAGGTTGTGAGGGGGACAGACTCCAACCCCATGGTCACCTGTGAGAATCAAAACAACAGCAGTACATTACTAATTCCAATAATATGTATGGTAATCCACATAGATTTATACAGATGAAGATCCACAACTGCAGTACAGGTTCCACAATCTCTCATCGCTACTTCCATGCACAACAGACAAACTCACAACATACACAGACAAGTCAGGCCTGTTATAATGTGCACATCAGCTACATCCAGTTAATGTCGCCAGTACAATACACCTGTAAGTTATGCAATATAACAGTGTATATGATAGACCTAAACATGACACCCATATTGAGAATGATATGCCAGTAGTAGCAGTAGTAGTAATATCACTGCCTCAGGTATGTATCATGAGTGTGGGCCTTTGCCCCCACCATTAATTATGGCTTTGTCCTGAGTTCTTGCTGTAGGAGGTTGACAGGTATGTTAGGCATAGCTCTCAACCAAACAGTGACAAATGTCAACAGATACAGGGATTAGCCAGAGTACATCAGGGACATTCAGGGTCAGTTTTACAATGTTAGAACTACTTATGTGAGACATGGGCAGAATGAGAGGAAGTGAATTACTGTACATTTTGACATTACAGGAGTCTACACCCTCCTTTATTGTCAGTATGTACTATCTGTAATCCACTAGCTTTCATACAACAGCTGACCAATGTAAGTGGGCTTGACAGGGACAGAGCTGAGATGTGATTGAAATCAGGGACAGTTGAGAGGCATGTGTGTAGGTGTAGGACAGCAGAGTATCAATGACATGTCATCACCATAGATCTAAGACAGGATTACTGCTGTAATCCCTATTCCCCATACCTCCAACCTCCCATCTGCATCCTGTTATGTGGAGAAATCTATTACATACCTGGTGGAGTGCAGTGCTCCTTTACTGAACTTTGCTTCAAGTAATCTTTGGATAATACACTCTCTGTGTGTGTTAAGTCTCATACAGACCTGTTCCCCATAACAAGCCACTTACCTTTGTAAGGTACTGCTCAATAGCAGGTAATTGCCCCTGCACCACTCCGTGGCTCAGAATTGCTAATTGCAGCCAAAACAGCTATATTGCACTATCATTAGCCAATAATGTGCCACCACAGTGCAAAATATAAGGCCTTGGTGTAGGCCTTGGCCCCCATCTTAGTGTATGAAATGGACATTACTGAGGTGTGGAGACTACATCACAGAGGGTAGGTACAAACAACATGCACTGTAGAGATTTATAATGTATGTCCACAGTTTTGCCTCATATTTGTGGTCAATGTCCCATACCATTGTGGTCACCTGGCATCCACTGACAATCATTGTGGGCTTAGGTCAGTAAGGGAGGACACATATGTGTGTGTCACATTGCATACCTGTCAGACTATGCATACTACTGCAATAGCTGTTATTCAATCAACATACTATCTTTGTAGGGGCAAACTGTTACACATGTCCCTATATGTGGGCCTTTGTCCCACACCCCCATTAAGTATGGCTGTGTCCAGATCCCTTGTTGTAGGGGGTTGGGAGGTATGGTAGTTTTGTAGCACCTACCTTTACATACAGCTGTGTATGCTACAGCTGCAGCCTACAACACATAGGCGGGAATCTGAACACTGGTGGACAGCACGTTGTATGTGTAACTGTGTCAGCTGTGTCAGGCCTGTCATTACAGCAGAGCCAGGGCAAGGGTATTCTATGCAGTGCAATCGGGGCATGTTCTTAATGTACATCTGCTATGAAACAGTGCAACTAATAGAGTAGTAGGAGACATATAGTTAGGCTATATGGATATGTGCATTGTGTCTCTGCCTGCAGGCCCTTGTCTTACAAAATGGGGTAGCAGTTAATTACATAGCAGTAACCTGTGGGGAGTAGAAGTGCATGACTCAGTCATTACTTGCTGTCTTCACAATAATGTAATTGAAGTGTGACACAACATTGGATTTGACCCCAAGACTGTGTGTGGCAAAATGTACTGCATGCAAGGCATTTAACAGACTGAGCTACTGAGACTCTGCAAAAGCATGTGTATTTGCAGGATATATGTGCACATATACAGGCTGTGAGAAACATTTCCTCAGCCATGAGTATGTGCATGGTTTTATAAGGTTGTTTTTCTGCACCAGGGTCCCAGTTGTACATGTAGTTTGGTATTGCTGCCTTAGGAGATGTCTTACCATAAATTGCTGATAAAAGGGCACATATAACTGCTATCACAGGCCTCACTTACATCCATTAATATGTATTCATTATTATTTATTATTGCATTAGAGTCCAGGGTACACTCCCAGTTTTCACATTATTTTTATATTTCAGTTACATGCATAATGTCTGTAAGTAGCAAGCAGTATGTTTTGCTGGAAAAATCTGTTTAACCTAGAGCCTGTGTAGTGTGGTGGGTTAATGAAGTGTGCTATGTTATACAGGGGCCTGGGTTTGACACTTGGGAGAGGGTGTTTATTTTTGGAATGTGAATAACACTGTCATAAACACATATAGAAATTAAAGTTCATTTAAGGTGAAGCGGCACTCCGCTTAAACCCATGCTAAAAAAATATATAAAGAAAAGAAAAAGGGGGTGATAGGAAAGTGATGAAATGGAGGCAAGCAGGGAGAAAAGCAATGTGAAAGGCAGGTAGTGATGTGCAGGACAGGTGTAGGGGAGGACCATAGCTATCCATTTCTTGTACAGCAACAGCTATGCATTTTGACAGGTTTTGTAGATGAATTTGGGCTCTCAAACTTTAGAGAGAGGGGTGAGGATAACACAAATGTGTTGTCAAGCCAAACTGACCAATTTAGTTGTGTCCAGTGGGCATGGGTGCGAAATGGAGAGCTACGTATGTGGCAATATCTTTTTGTGGGAGAGGTGCCCATTTTTTTTTGAGAAGAGAGTGGAATGTTGAGGAAGGGACACAGGTACATATGGGGAGGTAAGTTGGGTAGGAGAGGATGCAATAGCAGACAGAGGGAGTGTGTGACAGATGTGGGTGGTAAACACTTTGGACGGTGAGGGTGTTGTGGAATCAGAGTCGCATGTGCGTCCAGATGGCAGCAGCACGACTGACATCCTCACCCATGGGCAGTCAACAATGCTCCTTCAATGCCCCAAAGGTGGCTGTGCTGGAGGCTGGGCACTAGCACCAGCCTGCTCAACCAGGTTGGCCAGTCTGCCCTCAATCTGGTGCAGGTGATGTTCATAGGCCCGATGAATGATCCTGTGCACCACGACTGGCAGTTCCTGTTGGGTGACTGCAGCCCCTCCACCACCACTCCTAGGGGGAGGCTGGGCCCCCTCCCCTGATGTGGTTCTACCCAATGTCACAGGTGGTGCAGGGAAGTGGAGTGGGCACCATTGGCCTGGGTCCCAGACATGCTAGGACACAGTGCCATGGCCAGTTGAGGCAAGGTAGGCAGATCACCAGGAACCGGCCTACCCTGATGTGCTGTGGTGATGTAGGTATAGCAATAAGTATAGGTTAGTTATGAACAAAACATTGTAATAACAGCATGCCAGAACAGTGGAAATAACCCAATTACATGTCAATGCATATTATGTGAAACACAACAATACATGACAGAACGGTCAGTATGTTAACAGCATGCCAGTAACAGTTACAGCATAAGGCCAATAACATAGGTAATTCAACAAGGTATGTTAATATGCAACCATTATAATACATAACAATAATAATACACATGCCCAAAATACAGGTAACTGAACATATGGGAATAGTAAACCATAACCAATGGATAACAATAACAATGAAATAAAGATAAGGGTTAGGAAGAGAGAGTAAAACAGTCCATTAGTACCACTGTAGGTTAGTTACTTGACAACAGTTCTACTATCTACTCTATGGGTCTGTCCTTTATTTATGTGCACAAGTCTCCTATAGCTGCAGTAGCATGTACAGACCTCTCAAGCTATTTGCAAGGGACAGTATGAGCCAAGCAGGAACAACTGTGGGTACACTACTACACATAACAGTGGCACATCAGGTGGACCTATATAACTACCGAGGTGTACTGTGGGCTGATGTAGTAATCTTTGCAATTTAGGTAATTATGCCAATGGTAATCCTGTGACAGATGGATTATGCACAACTAATTACATTATATGACAGCAGGACACTTGAGCAACATATATGTGCACAGTATAGACCCTAAATAACTATCATGCCTTACTTGGCAGGCATGGAGATAGAACCCAATAGCAGTGACTGCAAAGGACATCTGCATGGAATGTATGAATTAGCTGCAGCAACTGTGAACAGACACTCCAGGCATACAGCCATATCAAGATTATACATTTTAGTTATTTCATTTTATTTGATTAGTATTATATTTATTTCCTTTATGTTATGCTATAGTTTCACATTCTTCTAATGATTTTAACAGTCTGTGACATCTAAACACACAATTATTTTCTCATAATATGGGCTATATAGTTCCTATGGAAAGAGAATCTGTAAACATTACATGAACACTACTGTAATATTTAGTACCACATAGCACTTGACTAAAACCCTGGTCTGTGTGTGGCAAAATGCACTACAGACACAGCATTTAACAAACTGAGCTATTGAGTCACTGCTGACTGCTGACTACTGACTGACTGATATTTGCATAGAGCTCACATGGAACCAATATATGACCTGGTAGTACTACTACAGTTGTATACTAGACTGCAGTGACAGTAGAACACACATGCATCAAAATACAAGCATGACAGAGATAGCAGGTAATCTGTACATTAGTATATAGAATACAGGTGTACACAATATATTGTTATTGGTTTGAAATATCTGTGAAGTCAACAAACAACATTAAATCATGGAGCGGGCTACCTCACCCATATACCTTGCTTACCTGCTGTTTGTGGATGATAGAGCATTATGTGGTCAATATTGGCCTAGAAACAGCTTTGACTGGTACTGTATGCATTAAGTAAGACATTTGGCTGCCATTATATTTGGATGCTATGGCTATTACAGGGTTATGGGAACGGAAATTGGCGGGGCAGTACAGTCCACATACACTATTCCAACCACTTCTGGTTTCCAGTCAGCACTATGTTCACCTCAGCACAAACAAATTAAAAATCCGGTCAAGATAAAAATGTTTGAATTTATTAACCCAATGACAAAGTTCAGCAAGCGCTTTCACCCAAAAGGGTTTCTTCAGTCTATAAAACAGGAAAAAAAACAAATTCAAAGTATCCTATATATACTCTATATATGCTCAGCTGACAATGACATCATTTCCTACTACAGGATAAAGCTCTAACTAGAGTACTTAAAAATTCTTAAAATGTGTACATAAATATATTGTTTTTCAACCATTAAAACTATATTATACATATATATGTGCATCACTAAATTAATATTAGTTCATTATTCATACATACCTAAAAATATATAAGTTTCGGTTTCTTAATACATTCAAATTTCATTCATAGACTTATAACACGAACATATGGTACATGAAATTAATAAGCAATGATGAATTCCTTGAGTCTATACCCTAACTCTTCTCCCTTTTAATATCAGCTTCAAGGGTACTCTCTCATTCAGTCCAGGGGGTCAGTCCGCTCTCAACCTTATAATCCACTTAGTTTCAATCTGTTCAGTCTGATTCATTATATCACGCCTCGTTATGGTGGGTCTATTCATCTGTATAACTAAAAAGTTAAACACATGTTCAGATGAAGTTTCTATAACATGTCTAGACAAGGCATTTTATCGTATTTGATTCAAATATTGTATTGATGTTCCCTAATCCTATCTTTAAGTCTCCTGTCGGTCTTGTCCACATAAAACGCTGGGCAAGACCAACAGGTGGCAAGGTAGATCACATGTTTGGTGTTACAAGTTGCTCTAGGGTGAAAATAATAACAATGCTGAGTGACTGGTTGAGTAAACATGGCTGTACTATCTATCATAGGGCAATAGCTACACCTATGACAGGGTCGAGTGGTTCCATTAATGGGACCAAACATAAGGTGGTTATCAACTCTCTGCGAACCACATAGCATCCTCTGTAAGTTAAGCCGATTCTTAAACCTAAAACTAGGTCTACTACCCACTATGCCCTAAATATCGGGATTAACTGTCAGCAAATTCCAATGCTTAGAGTATATATCTCTAATCGCACTAACATCTTGCGTGTAGTAAATTGATACTCTAGTTTCATTTCTGATAGAAACCGCCTCATCCATCATACCTGTTCGTTCTAAGGTGGTCTCATTCCTGGCCATAAAATATGGTGCTGCCCTGTCCTTTCTGAGGTCATCAATCCCCATAAAGCCTTTCTCTATTTCTTGTGAATGGTAAGATCTATCAAATAATTGTCATTGTAATTCCAATAACTCATTCTGAAAACCAGTTTCAGTTGAGTTAAGTCGTGAGACTCGCATCATCTGTCCTCTTACTATATTATTAAAAACATACCTGGAGTGCATACTGTTCCTGTGTAAAAGAGAATTTCTATAACAGGATTTCCTATGGACCCCAGTATTCAGTAACCCATTGGGGAGTCTCTCAACAAACACATCTAAATAAGAAACCATCATATGTGAAGCATTCATTGTGAATCTTAAATACGTTCCGGTACAATAAAGGCTGTCTCAGTGTTCGGGGACCAGGATAGTCCTAAATAAATCCCAGGAATCCGATAAAAGGTAAAAAAGTGTTTAATTACACTAAAAAACATACACCAAAGTAAAAACTGTTGCAAAAACAAAGATTGAGCACTTTCATCTCCCTCCAGAGACTTCTTCAGAATCTACCACCATTTTCAGATGGTCCTCATTAAATACATAGTTCTCAAAAAAGTTATACAATGGGCAGAACTTCCAATACATATTATAACACTGGAAACAATAGAAATAACAATGGAAAGAATATGTATAGGGACAATTATGAATATAAACAAGCTGGTTTGGACAAACAGGGAAAGCAAAGTTTTTATGAATATAGCGCCTATGGACATGACCAACAGTGTTTTAATGGTAGTGATGGAGAAAATAATGAAAGAGTGGGTGTCTCTTTAGAAATGGAGGAACCCAGGAGGTTGGAAAGGTTAAGGAATTGGGCCCAACAATCCTCCTATGCACAAGTCATGATGAACAACAATACCCAACATTTGGGGAGAATACGCAGATAAGGGAAGATGCCAATCAAAGTATTATTGTAGACAGTACAGAAATAGATCTAATGGTTGAGTTAGACCAACAACATGATGATATTATTAATTCATTTAATAATTTTAATATTTTCAACTATACTGATATATCTATTAATGAAACCTATTTAAACTATTTACAAACAGTTTTACTTTTGTTCCTATTAAAAAAACTGGAATTGAAAATATTTTATTAGATATAAAAATTTTTACACGTAAATTAAATTTTATACACGTGTATAAGGATAGGGAATTGCAGGACAGGGACAATGTTCTTGTTAGATCTAGTACCTACAACCCTCCGCTTCAGTTTGAAATTTTGAATTTTGAGAAATGTGTTACTAATAAAATATGTAATGAATATAAACAAGAGATTGAGATACGTAAGAACTTGACCGAGGATGAAATTCATCTGTTAAATGAACTTAGTGGGAATGAAAAAATTCGGGTGATGAAACCAGACAAGGGTGGGGGGATGGTTCTTATGGATAGATGGGACTATATTAAAAGAATGAAAGATATTTTGGACAATGAAAACTATTATGGACTAGTGACTAGAAATGAAATTAACATATCTTACAAGAAGATAGATTTAATTTTGGAAGACAGTGTGTTACAAGGATTGATTGACATTGAATTATACAAATTTCTTAGAGTCCCTAAGCCTGTTATACCTGCTATCTTTGGTATACCCAAGTTACATAAATCACTACACAACCCACCCATGAGGCCTATAGTTTCATCGCAAGGGTCTAAGACACAACCTCTCGCTATTTATGTTGACACGAAGTTAAAAAAGTTTTACAGTAAATATGAACATATTTTAGTTGATTCCTGGGACTTTTTATACAAAATTGGCTAGAGTATTTATACAGATGATACAATATTTATTACGATTGATGTAAAGGATTTGTTTTCAGTGATTCCTCAGAGTGAAGGCTTGGAATGGTTTGAAGAAATGCTGATTGAAATGAATTTTTTAACGGGATAAATTTAAAGTTGTTTTAGAGTGTATTGAATTAGTTTTAAAATACAATTATGTTTACTTTCAGGGTGATTATTATCACCAAAAAGAAGGAATTGCCATAGGATCTTCATGTGCCCCCATATTTGCAAACATTATTATGTTATTTTGGGAATGTACATATGTTTTTAGGTCAGTATATAGTCAGTATATAGCAAAATATTTTCGATTTTTGGATGATATATTTGTTTTATGGATAGGACCTGCTGATTTTATAAAGGAATTTATTCAGTATATTAATCAAACAACATTTTTACAATTTACACATCAAGTGGGCAGAGATGAAATTCACTTTTTAGATGTAAAATTAAATAAAGACTATCAAAAGAAATGCTATAGGTCAAGTGTTTACTGGAAGGAACATTTTTCTAATGCGTACTTACATTTTGATAGTGATCACCCTTACCAATTGAAGAAAAATATTGTGAAAGGCCAGATGATTAGGATGGCTAGGATGATCTCTGATGAGAGTGATTTTGTGAATGAAGTCAACAATGTAGAGAGAATGTTTCTTGAGAGAGGATATCCAATGGAACTTATTAATTCCATAAAAGAATACGTCCTTATAGGTAGGGGTAATAGATATACCCCCCTTTTAACTAGTGGGGGCAGTGTTGATTTCAATCCTGCAGTAATTTATCCAAATAAGACCCACAATGAGCAGGAGGTTGGTAATATTGGTAATTCAAGTACAATACCATATCTGACCTTAACATACTATGGGGGTATGAGATGGTTAAAAAAATTTATTAATGAGACCTGGGATTTGTTCAGAAATGTATCTGCTAGAACAAATGTGTTCCAAGGCAATATAAAATACAGTTTTAGAAGAAATAAAAATATCACAAATTTGATTGAAAGAGAAAAGACTATATAGAAGGGACTAATAAGAAATGTGGTGCTTTTAGATGTGGTAGATGTGCACAGTGCTCTTATATAGCTGGATTAAAGGAAGTGAAAATACCTAGCCTAGATTTGACACTTAGGGCTAGAAGGTATAACAGTTGCTACTCAAAAGGGGTAGTTTACCTAGTATTTTGTCAAGCATGCTGGAGCTACTATATAGGGAAAACTGAGCGCCATCTCAGATCTAGAATTTATGAACATAGTAGGGACATAAACAAGCACAATGAGAATAATGCCCTATATAGGCATGCTTTGACTTGTAATATGGCTGACTATAAATTTTGGATTATAGAGGAGGTCGCTCACCCAGATAGGGGTGTTGACTGGGAAACCCTTTTAGAGTATAGGGAAATGATTTGGCAGTTAAGGCTCGATGCATGTTGTGGTAAGGGCCTTAATGACCACATTTCTATTACTCCAGCACTAAAATTGTTAGCTGCAGATCCAAAGATTAAAAATAAAGTGAAAACAAGATGATTGTATGACAATGTACCCCCTTCTTTTTAAATTAGATTTTTAAATAGTATTTTTAAATAGTATTTTTAGACCTTTGGTATTTTATATTTCTATTTTATATTTTATATAATATATTAATTATACACTTATTTATTACACTATATTTTATAAATAGAATATTTATATATTTATTCCATTTATTATGTATTATATATTTATGCATCTCTATATATTTATTTATTTATTCACTCCTTCAATCACTCTGAATTGGATTGAATCTTTGTATAATAAAATATATTTATATACACATATATTTACATTTTATAATACACCTTTATAGTGTATACAGTGTATATTGCGTATCTCAAGTATGTCTTGGGTTAGTTTTTATTTACTATTTTCTATTTATTATTATATTTTTTTCCATGTACTGTTGTTTGGCATAATGTCCTTTGTTGGTGTACATGTCAGTCCTCTTTTCAAATGCCAGCCCTTTAATGTTTAATTGGTTTAATTAGTTTTATTTAGTTTAATTAGTTTAATTAAGGAACACACTGTTAACCAATGATTTTTGAGCACTATGTATTTAATGAGGACCATCTGAAAATGGTGGTAGATTCTGAAGAAGTCTCCGGAGGGAGACGAAAGCGCTCAATCTTTGTTTTTGCAACAGTTTTTACTTTGGTGTATGTTTTTTAGTGTAATTGAACACTTTTTTACCTTTTATCAGATTCCTGGGATTTATTTAGGACTATCCTGGTCCCCGAACACTGAGACAGCCTTTATTGTACCGGAACTGCGCATTGTGTGGTGGTTTGTGGACATTTCACCTTTTGGTTACCAATCTTAAATAAGTTGTCAAAGAATTAATACATGTCAAAAAGTTAGATAATTCATCTATACCTGCAGTCCAAATCAAAAAAAGGTCGTCTACAAAACGTACATAGAATACAACTGACCTTTTAAATAGTTCCATTTCAAATAAGCTGTTTCTTTCCCAATCAGCCATAACCAGGTTGGCGTAGCTATTGGCACACGAAGTGCCCATAGCTACACCATCTCTCTGGCTGTACATTTTATTGTTAAATGTGAAAATATTATTAGTTAGTACAAGTCTTAACAATTCACACAGAGTATCAATGGATGTCTCAGTGGTGGACTTATAGTCCTGTAGACATCTCCGAATGCATTCAATGCCATCATCATTCGGAATGATGGTAAATAGAGACTGGACATCTAAAGTAACTAGCAAATATGACAAGTCTTCTGGTATAGTTGACATTCTATCATATAACATCATTAGAAACTGTTTGGTATCTCGTAAAATGTAATTATAAGCGTTAACTATGGGTCTAAATCTAGTTTCCAAGTACAATGAAACAGGTTCTGTAGTCCAGCCCCTCCCAGCAACAATAGGCCTCATTGGAGGATTTGTAGGATGTTTATGTACCTTTGGCATTCCCTGAAGACTAGGCATTAAGGGATCTTTTACTAAGAAAAAATTAAACAGTTGGTCAGTAATAAATCCTCCTTCTCGAAGGCTCAATATTGTATCTGTAACCCTCTTAATTGTTCTGTCCACCTGATAGATGTGAATATAGTCATAGAACTGGCCATCTGATAACATAGTCTGCATTCTATTTACATAATCGGCTCTATCATAATGACAACTGGGCCGCCTTTATCGGCTGGCCTAATTATAATATTCCGGACATTCTTAAGTGTTCTTAGAACTACTCTTTGTCCTGGTGATAAATTACCAAACCATTTTCTATTCCTACTATTATTATCGAGGTTATACAGATCTTCCTCAACAAGTTTCGAGAAAGCATCAATCAACGGGTGTAGATTAGGCATATAAGTACTCGGTTTTCTAAAATTCAGCGAAAACCCGGTGGAAGAGGCATCACCATAGTCTAATCGCAACTGTATATTATGTGCGAACATTTTAACATCAATCACTGAGTCAGTCAGATCCCTCTTAATGGAAGGGATAAAAGTAAGTCTATTCTCTAGGACTGCTATCTCATCCCATGATAGCTGACTCTTCGAGATATTCCAAACTAATGATTGCTGGTTCTCTCCCATATTTTCATTAAAGTTGGCCCTACTAAGTCCTCGTCTATCAGTCTCCTCTTCTGCCTTCCCCTGCTCATGGATCTGTCCCTCCCTCCCTTCCGGGGCATGGAAATCGGGAAAGGAGTCGGACTAATGACCCAATGTTTGGGTCAGCACTGTGATTACTTTTGATTTCCTTCTGACTGAAGGATCACCCTTCTCTGTTTGGTCAGAAGTTTCTATTAACTCGCCCTTCTCTGTTTGGTCAGATGTTTCTATTAACTGTCCAGAATTCACAACGACATTACTATATAATGTCCTAGGGCTATCATTTTCATTCAAATATTCAGAATCTACAATAGGGGGTACCAATACATTTCTATTACCATTCTCTTGATGTATTAAAGCTGTGGTGACAACATTGTTACCAACATTACTAACAGATATATAATTTTTCACAGCATACTTGACAGATTGTATATTTCTGTCATTAAACACATTTTGTCCATCATTTCTAATATCAAGGGTGTTATTATTAGGACCCTTCCCCGGTCTATCCTTAACAAACGTAGTCTTAGGCCAAGTAAAGACTTGGCCTTTCTGGAAATCGGTGGTATCTCTACGAATCTTGTTTTGTTTTTGTTCCACCAATTTCTTTTCATACATAAAAACATTGTCTAAAAGTCTCTCGAAGCTTTTATCAACTGCTGCTACAGGGTATGTTCCTGAAATGAAACATTGTTGCTTTCTGATTCGACTACGCAATGTTTCCTCTTCTGGACAAAAATAATCATTTAATAGCATCATATACTGCAAACTAGTGTCAATATTGATTTGTTGCCACTTATACAAAAGTTCTGGATATAATGTACCTGTAGTCGGCATTTTTAAAATTCGCAGCCCCCTCGGTATGATTTTTCGGGAAATGCACACTTCAAAATGTTGACGCTGGAGCTGCAATCTCTTTAGTTTGATGAAGTCCATCTCTAATTGGTTGATCAATGTAGATAGGCCACTGCAGCTAATTCTGCGTCTAACCCTTCATTCGAATCCGAGGCCACATCATACGAAAATAGTGGATTTTCCTTTCTGGAAATACAATTTTCAAACCTATCAAAATCCCCACCATTCTGGGGATTGTAAGGTAGTTCTAAGTTAGGTACAACTGGCTCCGCCATAACTATCAGACTGGGGTCCATAGGAAATCCTGTTATAGAAATTCTCTTTTACACAGGACCAGTATGCACCCCAGGTATGTTTTTAATAATATAGTAAGAGGACAGATGATGCGAGTCTTACGACTTAACTCAACTGAAACTGGTTTTCAGAATGAGTTATTGGAATTACAATGACAATTATTTGATAGATCCTACCATTCACAAGAAATAGAGAAAGGCTTTATGGGGATTGATGACCTCAGAAAGGACAGGGCAGCGCCATATTTTATGGCCAGGAATGAGACCACCTTAGAACGAACAGGTATGATGGACGAGGTGGTTTAAATCAGAAATGAAACTAGAGTGTCAATTTACTACACGCAAGATGTTAGTGCGATTAGAGATATATACTCTAAGCACTGGGATTTGCTGACAGTTAATCCCGATATTCAGGGCATAGTGGGTAGTAGACCTAGTTTTAGGTTTAAGAACCTTATGTTTGGTCCCATTAATAGAACCACTCGACCCTGTCATAGGTGTAGCTATTGCCCTATGATAGATAGTACAGCCATGTTTACTCAACCAGTCACTCAGCATTGTTATTATTTTCACCCTAGAGCAACTTGTAACACCAAACATGTGATCTACCTTGCCACCTGTCAGTCTTGCCCAGCGTTTTATGTGGGCAAGACCGACAGGAGACTTAAAGATAGGATTAGGGAACATCAATACAATATTCAAATCAAATCCAATAAAAATGCCTTGTCTAGACATGTTATAGAAACTTCATCTGAACATGTGTTTAACTTTTTAGTTATACAGATGAATAGACCTACCATAAGGAGGGGTGATATAATGAATCAGACTGAACAGATTGAAACTAAGTGGATTATAAGGTTGAGAGTGGACTGATCCCCTGGACTGAATGAGAGAGTACCCCTGAAGCCGATATTAAAAGGGAGAAGAGTTAGGGTATAGACTCAAGGAATTCATCATTGCTTATTAATTTCATGTACCATATGTTTGTGTTATAAGTCTATGAATGAAATTTAAATGTATTAAGAAACTGAAATTTATATATTTTTAGGTATGTATGAATAATGGACTAATATTAATTTAGTGATGCACATATATATGTATAATATAGTTTTAATGGATGAAAAACAATATATTTATGTACAAATTTTAAGAATTTTTAGTACTCTATTTAGTTAGAGCTTTATCCTGCAGTAGGAAATGATGTCATTGTCAGCTGAGCATATAGAGTATATATAGGAAACTTTGAATTTGTATTTTTTCCTGTTTTATGGCCTGAAGAAACCCTTTTGGGTGAAAGCACTTGCCAAACTTTGTCATTGGGTTAATAAATTCAAACGTTTTTATCTTGACCGGATTTTGAATTAGTTTGTGCTGAAGTGAACATAGTGTTGACTGGAAACCAGAAGTGGTTGGAATAGTGTATATGGACTGTATTACCCCGCCAATTTTTGTTCCTGTACCTTTGTGTTGGATAGATTTTATTCATTTATATATTCAGGACTCGGGACTCTTGGGCGGCAGTTGGAGTTTGTTATTACAGGGTTATACTTGACTGCAGCACCTTCCATTACAGCCTGAATGCATACATTTGTACTGCAATGGCTAAATCAAGACAAACCTGATATACACAATTAACCTTGGTGTTACTTGTAGTGGTTCATGATTTATTGCAGAACAGTTGGCATTATTCATTTCTTGATAAACAGCTCTAATTCCACACTTATTGCACTACAGACTTTATTGTATACAGTTTCATGCAGTTTCTGGTAATGTTTTGACTTTTTATTGAACAATAGTTGTCATTAGTCAGGTCTTGCAATACAGCTCTCCTTCCACAGTTATTGCTCTACAGACTTTCTTGTATATACTTTAATGTGGGTAATGCTATTGTTTCATGTTTTTATTGTACTACAGTTGGCATTATTCATTTATCACACAACAGCTCTAAGTCTACATTTATTGCAATACAAACTTTAATGTGCATACTTTATTGCAGGTAATGTTTTACTCTTTCATGCTTATTTCACTACAGTTAGTATAATATATCCATACTCACCACACTCACGGCACAACCTGACCAAGCACCCGGCATGCACTTTGAGGTGCAAGCCCTCTCCTCTGCAGCTGTTGGGAGAGAAGAACACCATTATGCATGCCAATTTAGCAGACATTCAGATTAGATATTGGTGGTAAAGAGATAAAAGTACTTACATATATGTGGGACATCCCCTGCCTGAAATTCTTGAACCTAGGTGTCCAAGAGCTCCCCCTTACATCTCTTCAGGTCATCATAGTGGTGGTGACACTGCTCACCTGTACAAGGATACCAGCTGCACTGGTGAGGTCCTTGCCAGCCAGTCTCATGCCTCCACCTTGCACTCTGAGCCCTGGTAACCTCCCTGCAGAAGCCAGCTTGCATGATTTTTTTACAAGGAGTCCAACCATGACCCTGGACTCTAGGATGCCCCAAAACTGTGCCCAAAAGTGTGAATCCCCACCAACGCCTACCATAGTATCCTTCAGAGACAGAACTTCAATGGATTATGCTGTATTCCCACCTTTTTGGCTTAATATAGCCTGTTTTCCTGCCCTTACATGTCATTGTGAAAAATTTAAAGATGCAGCATGTCACTTAGCATACAAACCAGCGCTGCTGAGCTGAGCAGTGCAAAAACCTGAAAACCTGTATGCTTAGCAATGCTCAGCAGTGTGCAAACCAGATAAGCAGCGCCAAGCAGCACATAAACATTTTCAGCTGTTATTGTGTTTATGCAGTGCTTAGCAGGGCTTAGCAGAGCTTAGTGGAGCACAGCAGGCCAGAATTTAAATAAAATTGGTATTAATTGTATTTCAAAAATAAATGCTTATTTTCCCTTGCATGTATTCAAACCTCTGCACCTACTGCTCATGAGGCCGTACCTCTACCCATTTAGCTTCAAGGATATGTGGAATTCAGCTATACCTTTACATATACCTCTTAGCTGCCTATAAGCACTGCTGAGCACAGCACTACTCCACGCAAACCCACTCAGCTATGCTTAAACATGATCGTTAAATAAATAAATTGCAGCTGGTTTCTATTTTTAGATCAATAACAAATGAAAACAAAGCAATGAACACCAAAGCAGTAATTCCACTATTAGAAGAACCAGACTGCTGGAAGAACGATGAAGTGGAAAAGACTTTATTGTTCTTGTCTTGTGAAAAAAACATTAAAAACGTCGCTATTTTTAGATGTCTGGCAGGTGTCTCAGTGTCACCTAGCACTGCTGCACTCCATGCAAACATCCTCTAAAAAAAAAATAGAAAAAAAAGTAAGAATAAAAAAAAATGCAAATAAACACTTACAACATTAAAATAAACAATTGACATTGTACAAAATTAGACAGTACAGAGAGTATCTTACTCATCTGTGGACACAGTTGGCACTACACTCCCTACACTGATTCAACAACCATGTTCCATGGCTCTCCTTTGGCAATGCACCATGATTAATATGCATGGTGTGCTTCCAAGGTGGAACCGTGTACACAGACATGGTAATATTCCATGTAGGCATTACACTATGCCTACATGGATTTTATTAAATCCTGGGGAGGGTCTTTCCTCACTTTCTAGGCCTGTGTTAAGGCATATGTGCAAATTCCAACAAACAATAGGAAATGAAAAGAATCCAAGTATAAACAAAATACAAAAATAGAAAGGTGTAGAAAATAAGCTATTCCAGAGCATAAATTCAGTTCTGAATAACATATCCATTTTACAATACTGTCTTCCCATACACACCTCAAACCAGTCCTGTAAGCCATCAGTTTCAGGGAACAGTTCCTTCTGTGCTATCAGGTTATAGGACTCTCAAAGGTCCTCCAAACAAGTTGCACCCTTTGAACTGTTTAGCCTCAAACCATTTGCCTCTCTGGCCACAGTATTCCAGGGGACCAAAAGGGTCCTGAAGTGTGAACCTTCATGGACACCATTGGTAAAAGGGTGGTATTATATTGGAAAGATACTGCAGACTCCTTTCAGACCAATATGCTCATTCCCACCTGGAAAGGATTCTTACAGAGCCATGGGAAAATGTAGTAGACCTAGTTACTTCAAAATTTGTAGAAAAGGCACAAATTAGGATAATGTCTGAAGTTCTGCAAAAGCAACGGAGTACACCAGAGGCCGTTCTTCACAATGAGGATGAAATAAACAGAAGTAGGACATTTAGAGCAAACAGAGATAAGTATAGAAACTGAGACCAAGATAAAGGCAGGGTGTATCCTGTTTGCTATAATGATCATATTAGAGAACTGCCAGGTCTAGGATTCAGTCTCTGATCAATAAAATCACTGGACTCTGTAGGTTTGAGCTGCAGGCACAAATGATAAGCCAAGTAGTCACATTGCAAAGAGCAGGTATTTTGTCAATGAAAGGGTTAAGCTACAATCTAGAAGATAGGGGTACATCACTCACATACAACAATTTAAAACATGGCTGTGGTAAAATAGTAGCAGTGAGAGTTTAGCATGGTAGGGCCTGCTGCTGTACTGCATTGTGCAAAAATTAAAAAAAAAAAACACTGAATGCACAAATGAAAATTATAGAATATTTCTAGGTTATCTACTGCTTGATATATGCCTCATAAGAATTTAAACATGCATAGCTTTGGCTGTAAAGTATGACTCTGGAAAAAATATGGCCTTCCAGGGCTTATCTGGACTAAAGTAGGAACTTCATTCATGGTCGCTGCTTTGCCAGGTATCTGACAGTTTTTTTGATACTTAGGAAAATGCAGTGGTTCTTGACATGAATGCTATCTGCTTTTTCTACCACAACTGCTCCTACAGGAAGGTGAAGACTCAGCTGTTTATTCATTTGCTTTTTAGCAGCTTGATTATGCATGTGACTCCTTTTGATGCTGATTATCTTTTTATACTTAAGAATTTATGTTAAGCAAGAACACAATTTTGTGGAAACAGTGGTGAATATATATATATATATATATATATATATATATATATATATATATATATATATATATATATATATCAGATACTTTAATATTTTCTTAAATACCTTTAATGAATTATAACTTCTCTCAAAGACAAACTTACATTTACATAAAAGTAATCAAACCATATTAAAAAGTTCACATTTACAAGCATTATACATCACATATATTGTTATATGTCAGATAATCTAATCAACATTATATAATTTAATTCCTGCCTTCTCTTAAACCACGTCCTCCTCCAAAACATTTTTCTGCATATATTGTTCCCACAATTTCCATTTTTTCTATGCAATTTGCTCACACCCTTTTCTAAAACTCCCACTTCCTGTTCTATCTCTGTTGCAGTATTCACTACTTCAAGTATAGTTGGTTTAGAGTTTGATTTCCATTTTCTAGTAACTGCCTTTTTGGTAGCCACCAGAATTAAACTTAACAAGGCCTTACTATGTCTAGGCAATTCAGATCCTGAATTCCAGCAATTTCCTTAGCTACACTCATTTGATCATCCAGTATTCCTGACAAAGTACTCTATAGGGAATTTTTAGTGGCTTCCAACTCATTACACTCCAAAAATATATGTACCCAAATAGCTCTTTCTTCCCAATCACACCTCCAACATTTACCATCTAACTTGAGGAAAAATTCTTTGGATTCTGCTTTGGGTATAAAAGTATCTCTGCAAACACTTTTAGGCAAAAACCTAATCTTCTAGATTGTGTTGCATAATTGGGAGCCATGCATACATCCTGCCATTATTTCTTTGTGATATGCATAGCTAATCTCTATTCCCAATCTTTTCTGACCTCTTCTGATTGGGTCCTATAGTTGTTATACAATTTTTATATGCCCTACTAATTACCCCTTTTTTTTCCAACATCAGCTCCTGTTCTAGATTCAATTAAAAACTCAAGCAGTGCAAGTCTTTCATTTAGGATTACCCTAATCCCTTTCCATACCTTTCAACTGTCCAGATTTTTGCCTCATGTTTTTAGTTTGTTCCCCATAAAACTTGTGGTTTTCTGGCAAATCACTGTTGCTTTAAGCCACTAAATAATGGAATATGTTTGAATTTCAGACTTCCTATCTTTTAGAAAATACATGCTAACACAAATTGTGCAATTTTAGAGACTTTTTTAAGTTTATAAAAGCAATATTTAAAATATGTCCCTATTTTGGGTCATTTCTTGCAGTAAGAGGTTATGAGGTATGTCCTTTTCTCTCTTTTTTCTCTTTGTCTACATTCTGATACCTTCCCCTGATACAGAAGGTAGTCAAATCAATATCTGTGCAGTAACTGAGACCTGGTTCAAGGCTCCAGAGAGCACCCCTGCAATACCAGGCTACAATTCTTACCACACTTTTTGGCCACCAAACCAAGACCGAAAAACTAAAGGTGGAGGAGTGTCCATATTCACCAAGGATATTCACACCTCCAGGCTAGTTGCCCAACACAATGCATCTGAAATTCTCCAGGTGCAACTAACACTAGGTAAGACTGCAATCCAAAGTGTAGCGTGCTACAGATCTCCCATCATGCCCCAAGATTCTCACTACACCTTTCGAAACATACTGGAAAATATTAAGTTACAACCAAACACCCTAATACTGGGTGATTTCAACTATCCTGCCATTAACTGGGAAAACTACTCGGGTACCAACACTTTTTCCCAGTGGTTCTTGGAGTTCATAAATTTCAGCACCCAGGATCAACTAATCCATTGTCCCACCAGGGGCTCCAGTATTCTAGACCTGGTCATTACCAACATTGGAGATAGATGCTCCACACTAGTGATCTCCCTCTCATTGGTCAGGTCTGACCATAAGCAAATCACCCTTGACATCCACATCCCACCCCACCACTCAGTAAGGAAACCCCCGTAAAAAACTTCTCCAAAGCCAACTTCATGCTACTCAAGTCAGAAGTGACAAACTTCATGACACCCATGCAGATGGGATCTGAAAGTTTGACTGCTGAATCCTACACTAAGGCACTGTACGAGCACATCCACTCGTGCATGAATCGTGCCATCCCAAATAGAACCAGGATGGTCTCTTCCAAAAAAAGGAAGCCAATCTGGTGGTCTCCTGCCATAAACAAACTATACAACAGAAGGAAGAAACTGTTGCAGAAAAAAGGAAAATCCCAGGATGCAAAAAACTCCCTTACCAGCCTCAGTAAGAAGCTGAGATCCCTCATAAAATCCTCCAAAGCTAGTTATGAAAATAAAATTGCCAAAAATGCCAAAGACAACCACAAGGCATTCTATAGTTATGTCAAGAATCTAAATGGCAATGCTCACATATGCTCTGAGCTACAGCAGAATGGCATTAAATATACAGATCCCAAGGATATTGCCAATATCCTGGCAGATCAATTAGTGCCAACTTCACCACACTCTCACCCTCTAAAGGGCCCATCTCAATATCAAAAGATTGCCAAATTCCGGTAATCACGGCCACACAGGTAGAAACTACATTCTCCAAAGCTAAGAATACAGCATCCATGGGACCAGATGACATCCCGGGCTGTGTACTACATGAACTATAAAATGAACTGGCACCTCACCTAAGTGTCATGTTTAATCATAGCCTCACCTCAGGCTTTGTGCCCACTGAGTGGCACACAGCTACAGTTATTACACTCCACAAGGGGGGATCCACCTTGGATCCTGGGAACTACTGTCCCATCAGTCTGATGAGCCTGATCTGCAAGGGCATGGAACGCATTATCATTGAACATATAAACAAAGACATTGGCAACCTTCAAACACTGGACCCCACCCAGTTTGGGTTTGTGAAGGGCCAATCTTGTCTCCTGAACCTGATTGACTTCTTCAAATCAATCTCCAGAGCTGTGGACAAGGGTAAGGTAGTCCACACAGCCTATCTGGACCTCGCCAAGGCCTTCAACACCATCCCCCACTCTGGAATTACAGATAAACTTACTAAGCTGGGCATAAATCCCTACGTCACTCAATGTGTTGCCAACTGGCTTACTGACAGAACCCTGACTGTAAAAGTAGCTGACTCCAAATCCAGCTCCAGGGTTCAGTCCTGGGACCGCTCTTGTTTGGCATCTACTTCTCCGAAGTACAGGCCAACACTGAGGGACTCTGGCTAACAAATTTCGCAGATGACTGCAAACTGGGAGCCATTATTAAATCCCCAAATGATGTGGATATTATACAAAAGGACCTTACAGAAACAGATGCTTGGTGCTAGAGCCATGGGCTCAAGCTTAATGCCAAGAAATGTATAGTTATTCCCTTTGGGAAAAAACATGTACCCAGGAATTACCACATAGGTGGCAGTACACTAAACACTGAAAGTGTGATGAGAGACCTAGGGATACAGATGGACAGTGGTCTCACCTTCGATAACCACATCACAACAGTCAGGAAAACCTTCTATGTGGCATACTTCATCACTAAGAGTTTTCATCCAGAAAAAAGGAGGTCATTGTCCCACTGTACTCATCCCTCATTAGACCCACTATAGAGTACAACGCCCCATTTGGCAAGTCCCTCACAAGAAATCTACAACAGCTGGAAAGAGTCACAGACCTAAAGCAGATGCCCTATGCTGACCATCTAAAAAAAGTCCAGCTATACTCTGTGGCATATCATTGACTCAGAGGCGATCTCTGCTTAACATACAAGGCCATGTCAAACCCTGAGCTGTTGGACATGCTCCACTTAAAGAAATCCCAATCCCTCAGAGCCACATGCTCCATAGATCTAAACCTTGTCATCACAATGAACAAAACATGCTGGAGGGATAGGTTCTTGACCCAGAGACTCCCCATACTCTGGAATAGACTGCTCATGCATGTCAATCAGAGTGCCTCCTTGGCCCTCTTCAAAAGGAACCTTGACAATTGGATGAGAGATAGGAAATTCACCCCGGGGATCATGTCAGTCACCCTGCTAGACAGGGGTCCAGGGAAGTAAATATTGTGGGAAGAAATATCCAGGGAATTGCTATGGCTAGGCTTGTATATGCCCTAGGGCTGATAGCCTAGTACCAACCTATGAACCTATAATACAAATGTCTTGTTGGCCTCTTCCCATTCTACTACCTTTCCTTCTCTAATTATTTGCCCCCAATACCTTGGTTCCTTTGCCTTCTTACTCCAGTAAGTTCCAGTCCCTTCTTATCTATTCTCTGTACGCTTAACTGCAGTCATCCCTATTAGCAGAATCTCATTTCTTCATTCTTGTGTTGGCTTATTTCTTAGTATTCCTTCTGCCACTTTATGTATATAATATTGCTTTTTTTTAATTTCTCCAAGTCTTTTGGGTTTCTAATACCATGACAGGAATGGACCCCATTCCTAAGTCAAAGTATGATTAAAGTTCATGAAATTAGTATTGTTTCAAGCTTTGATGTCAGCCAAAAATGCTCTTCGCAGCACCCGCAATGTGCCCAGTAATGACTCCTGCAATTTGTAAGGTGTTACATGCATAGGTAACATATCTAAATAGGATTGTAAATTCTTTTTTATAAGACCTGTCGCTTTTACTACTATTGGAAATGTCTGGGTATCTTTCTTCCACATTGCTCTTGTTTTTGCCTGCAGATCCTGATATTTTATGACTTTGTGTATCTCTGTATGCAAGACACTGTAGTCACTGGTTGTGGCAATTTCAATGATCAATGTTACTCTTTGTCATCCCGCTTGTCTTCTTTTCTTGGATCACTATATCTGGTTTTCTAGCATCTATCTTTTGAACTGTTGGTAATAGATGATCCCATGGGATGTAGACTTCTTCATTTTCTATGATGCTTTGTGGCTCATGTTTCAGTGTTTTTCAGCCACTTCAGTACCATAATGTTTGCACAA
This sequence comes from Protopterus annectens, assembly GCF_019279795.1. Taxonomy (NCBI): domain Eukaryota; kingdom Metazoa; phylum Chordata; order Ceratodontiformes; family Protopteridae; genus Protopterus; species Protopterus annectens. The sequence continues at coordinate 587,504,134 of NC_056725.1, forward strand.
TCCCAGTGCAACACTCTCACCATATTATTATGCCTTTCAGTATACAGTCCTTCTGCCATTGGTATGTTGCAACCAGCAACGAGGTGTGCAAATGTTTCCAGTTTGGTTTTACAAAACCTACATCTGTCTGTTTCTCCCACGTGTTCAATGGACCTCATAAACCAACATGTATGCAGCCCATTATCTTGGGCTGTCAGTATTAACCTTTCATCTCTTGGTTTGAATTCACCTCTCCTTAACCATTCCTGCATTCATTTCTGATCAACACGAGGTTCTTCCGGAAGTTTTCTATACTTGCAACTATATTTATGCTTTTTTCACATTTCTTGTCTTCTCATCTGATCATTCACCTTATATTCTTTCTTTTGTTTTTTTTTGGAACATTCATTTGCTGCCTAATTTTTTTTCTACTTCTTGTTTGATTTCCATTCCTGCTTGATGCCAATATGCTTCTGTTTGATTAAGCAGAGAAGTCATCTTAGATTTATTCTCCTCATGTTTCAAAACTTTCATTACTTTTGAGTCTTGTGAGATCAGCAGATATGTGTGTAGTCCCATGATTGCAGATCTATACATAGAATCAATTTCAAGGAGGCCCATCCCTCCTTCGGAATGGGTAATATATAATCTTGGTATACACTGATTTTTATAAATCATTTGGTGAGCATGAAGCATCCTTCTTGTTTTCCTATCTAATCTATCCAACATGTTTTGGGGCCAGCCAAGCACTCCAAAAGTATAAGTTAGGACAGGAAGAGCATTGGTTTATAGCTTGGATTTTGTTTCTAGATGTCAGCGTTGTTTTCAGGATTAATTTAAGTCTTCTGAAATATTCCTTACTAAGTTTTATTCACATATTCACATTTGTTCATGTTTTATTGTTGATTCTTCATCAATTCCCAAATATTTATACACTCATTCTTGTTCAAGTTCTTTTATATCACATTATTGTCCCAAACTGATGTCTTCCTGGTGTTGCAGTCTTCCTGCTTTAAAGGTTGCTTTTGCACATTTATCAAGACCAAATGACATTCTTATATCATCTGAGAAAGTTTTGACAACTTGTAGTTGTGCTTTCAGCTTCTCATCTGATGAGCTATACAGTTTTAAATCATCAACAAAGAGAAAATTAGAAGTTTTTTACATTTTGTTGTTTTCTAGGAGCCAGATTATAGCCATGGCCTAAGCTGTTAAGTAGATAGCTTAATGGGTTAAGGGCAAGACAGAACAGCATGGGTGATACAGAGTCTCCCTGGAATACCCCCTCCCCTTTGAATTTTTATCCCTGGGATAATCATTTGTCCTTTATCAGGGCTTAATTGCAAAGTGGTCTGCCACTGTTTCATGGTCACTGCAATGTAGTTGATTAATGTAGGGTGTATCTTATGCATTTTTAAGCACTCTTATCTATGAATGTGTGATACTATCAAATGCTTTTTGTAGTCAGTCCATGCCATACTTAGATTCTTCCCCTTTTACAGTTCTCCACTATGACTTTATTTAACAACAAATTATCCTTTGTTCCATATGACTTTCTTTTATTGCCTTTTTGTTCTACTGCCATAATTGAGTTTTCTTCTAAATGACTATAAACTCTGTTGGCATCAATTCCCGTGTACAGTTTATACGTCGTCAGAAGGCAAGTTATTGGTTTATCATTTTTAGGGTAGCTTGCAGGTTCACTCTTAAGAAGGAGCATTGTTTTTCCTGTTGTTAACCAGGTTGGTGTCCGTTCAGGATGTGCATATAAATAGTTCTTACTCATGGCTAAATCTTCATGCACAGATGTTAGTACTTTTCAGCCAAAGGTTAGGTACTGCATCTGGGCCTGGGGTTTTCCAAATGGAGGCTTTTCTTAACTTTGTTTCAATCTCTTCTATCCATTTAGCATCTTTGTTATGTTCTACAGGATCTTCATAGATACTTCTCCAAAATGTATCTATTTCTTCTTTTTTGGTGGTCTTTCAGGTCCTTTTACCTTATTTCCCAATTCTCTATAAAACTTTTTTGGGTCATCAATAAATTGCTTATTTTCTACTTTTCCTTTATACTTATCTTCATATCTTCTAAGTTTTTCCACCTGTGCTGAAATTTTTAGTTTGTGGTTTGTGACAGTGGATGATAGATCCTGGTCTGTTCTAATATTCTGCATGAATGTTACTATTCTCCTTAAGCATCTGCATCCAAAATCTCATTCTTTTCTCATTTCTTGAATTACTCCCCCGCCTTGTCATCATCCATTTCCACTTTGAATTGCAGCTTTCTGTTTGTATTATGTATGGGAGCCTTAACTGTATAACTCATAAATACCTCTTCAAATCATATAATCCGAAACCTCCTTTTTCTACTGGGAGGACCCACCTATTTCACTTGACTCTTGCCCTCTTCCCATCCCAAATAAAATCATTCAACTCTTTCTTAATTACTATCCACAACTTCTCCTCTGGTCGATAAAAATATGCCTGACCTGTGTATAAAACTAAAGGGAGTAAAAATATTTTTTAGTGCTTATATTTTGCTATTCATATCCACAGACAAGAGCTTCCAGTTTCTCAGTTTTTTTGTATTATGTTTTGTTTAGTCTCTTCCACATATCCATAACTGCCACAACTGAATTCTTTTTTAATCCATACTCCTCGTTGTTGTATCTTTTGGCTTTTCCCAGTTAGGGGTCGCCACAGCGGAACTCCGGTCCGCTAATGATTGGAAGTAGATTTTTACGTGCAGAGTTGCCAGCTCTGATGCACAACCTTCAACGAAGGTACGCTCATTCACACATGTCTCCACGCAGAAGACACTCTAGCTGAGAATCGAACAGGACAATGTCTTTCTGTGAGGTGACAACGCTACCGCAGCACCACCACTGCAGAATACTTCATTTTATCATATCCCCATAAATATGGGTATTTCTGGACCAATTCATGCGTGGGTACATAGTTTAGAACTATAGCCTTTGTTTTACATTCATTAATTTTATATCCCCAAAAAAACAGAACTGGTCTCAGAATTTTCTACAACACTGAGATGTCTTTTTCTCATTCCATCGGGTACAAAATAATATCTGCAAATAAAGCCAACTTTTCTTGAACACCATATCAATTCAATTTCTGAGTGGCTTATTTTTTTGCCAATGGTATTAAATATAACACAAACAATAAAGGGGAAACAGAACACCCCTGCCTGGTTCCCCTGTTCACACACAACTTGTCAGACAGGAACCCTGCCACTTTGATTTTTGTCTCCAATCCTTCATGCATCCTTCTAATTAACCTTATCATTGTATCAGGAAATACAAATGCTTCCATTGCCCTACTCATAAAATCCCAACTTACTCTGTCGAATGCTTTCTGTGCATCAAGACCCACCAATAACAGTGGTACTTTCTTACATTCTGCTCCCCTCTGGATCACCGTTGTTCTGTTAATGTTGTCAAATGTTTGCCTTCCCTCCAAAAAAATCACAACGGTCCATATCTATCAATGTTGGCATTACCTTTGCCATTAAAGACATAAGCACATTATAATCATGGTTTAAATTTGAAATGGGCGTATATGATGCTGTATCAGACGAGCCTTTGCAGTCTTTAGGAATTACAGCCACCACAGCTTTTTCCAGGATGTTGGTGCCTCCCCTCCTTTTAAAATACTATTCAGTAAAACCTTCCAGATATTTATCACTTTCTACCCTCCTAGCTTCCATCCTTCCACCAGAATACCATGTATTACTGGAGACTTTCTACAGATTGGATTAAATCACCATTTTTCTCTCATCTGCTCTTATCTTAATTGTTAGTTGTTGAATCTCATCTACTTCTAACTTTGGCATATTTACACCTTCCATAATATTTCCATTTGTGCTTTTTCTTGATTTTCCCACTTATCTGCTTTATACATATCTCTTAATACCTCTACAGGATCTCTGATTACTTTTCTTGGTATGGGCTTCCTAGATCTGGAGACAACAATTTCTATGTTCTGTTGCCTAAGTCATTGTGCCAAATGTTTTTGTGCTCTGGAATTGTTATCAAAAACACAGTTGCATAATAGCATTTTTTCTAAAGTTGTGCATATTATCCAGGTACTCCCTCATTTTCTCTTTAGCACTCTGCAATTGGGCCTCTTCTGTCTTCCCCTAATTTTGTAGCACTTTAACCTTTGTCAGCCCCTTTAAATAACTCTTATTACTTCTTAACCAGATTTCTTTGTCTTTTATTTCAACCCTATTTTTTACTCTACTTTCATTTTATCATGATCTCTAGTTATAATTTCTGGAGTACTTTCTGTCTTCCCTAATAACTCTCAGATGATTTCCCTACACATTCCTGAAATTCCTCTCTCTTTAACAGGTAGGTGGGGAATTGCCACTGTCTCATCTTTATTTCATTACCAAGCATTTTTATCTTAGTAATTATTGGCACATGATCTGAAATAGTTATTGGATGTGTACAAATTTCTCAATTAAATGGACATTCTTGTGAAATACATTTTTTCAAGTCTAGCCTAGTTATTGTACCTTGGGGAATAATATGTAAATTCTGAGTTCCTAATACTAAATTCATGTTTTTGTACTAAATATTTTCATAAATTTCTTCATAACTCTACCTTTTGTGTTATATTTTCCCTTCTAGGCCCCTAGATACATCGTCATTGGTGCAAACCAAATCCCCACCTATAAGTAATATTCCCTGTTGAAAGTTGATTATTTTTCCCAACATTTTTTCAAGCTCTAAAATAGTTTTAGGTGTAATATAAATGCATGCCAGTGTAATCCTTGCCAGCAGCCCCTTACAATTACAAATCTTCCATTATCTTTTTTCCTCTTCTGTCACTACTGGGACACCTCAAGCAATTAGTACTCCTCTTTCTCTTTGTCCTTGATATTCTACAGAATATCCATTCTGAAATCCTTTCTTTCTCAAATTCAAATGTTCAGTTCTTTCCAAATGTGCATTTTGTAACATTGCTATTTGCACTCTGCATATTTTAATATAATTAAGTATTTTTTCCTTGTTGTCTATACTTGTCAAACCATTCATATTCCAAGGTAATATGGAAAGTGTCACCATTATGGTAAGAAGTCATCATTCCCACCTATAATATATGGCAGTTTTTAAATGTCTATTTCTAGATTTGTGACACATGCACCCATTAATGTTTGGCAGTTTAATCCTATAAACAGCGTTTTTCTTATCAACACTGGAACCTATGTCACTTTTGACAAGACTTTTTGTTTTATTAAAAATCCTCAAAAAAACACCCCTCCATAACCTGTTGGCTTAATACAAACACACATAACTATGTACATTTTCAAACAATGAAGTTTAACCCTCCTAATAGGAATATTTGTGCCAAATAGACAACTGCTAATGCAGGCCCTAATTAAAATGAAATTGAGGTTATCCATACCAAGACACATGCTATTCTCTGTGTTTCTACTTATAATACTTGGTGTCTGTTCTTTTTTTTATCTTTAACCCCCCCCCATGTGAAAACTACTTGCATACTTTCAGAAATCATTAACTTTTAGCCTTGAAAATAGTGTTTTGTCTTTTAATGTCCTATCTTTAGCTTGCCCCATAGAAATGTAAGAGAAAAAAGAAAAATGTACTCCTTTGCTGCAGCCTGAAAATCAAGTTGAAACGTTTATTGCTAAAATAAATCTTTTCATTATATTCAGTGTTTTATACTTAGTTGTTTCCACTTAAAATTTATTATTAGATTAGGTAATGGGTCTTAATCCAGACAGTCACTTATGTAAAAGTAAGAAAAAACATAACAGCTCTATGCGTATTATGATCTGTGTACCTTTTCACTCCATTTCCCCCTTCAACAACCCAAAATTGCAGACTATTAATTTAAACATGCTTTTGTCTAGGTCTTCTTTTTTTGCACTATAATGCCTACATTTCATAATATCAAAAATAAGAAAGATAATCAGAAGAAGAAGAAAAATAGCAGATGTTTGTTTTAATAACTTTATCACATACAGAACTAAAATACTTTATTATAAAATATGCAATTTATACTGTGAAAACTTTCATAGAATTACTGTTAAGAAAAGAAATTGTTTTACTTGCAGTTAACCCCTCAGACCCCTTCAAAACACTAATGACATTAAGTGAGGAAAATGTTTTTCAGATCCTCACAAGTTTAACAGTGTCACCAAAAGTCTCACATTTATTCACTAGTTTGTGTGACACTGGTCTTCTTACTGTTCATCTGCATCTCTCAACTCAGATTCTGGTTCAATTCCATAATACTCCCAATTCTTCTAGTTAACTTCTTTGTTTCTCTCTGTCTCAAGCATTTTCCTTGGAACAGTGGAAAAAGTTTCACTGGTAAATTATCTCCGTATGCTTTATCATCAGAAGAATGAGAAGCAGAGTCCCCTTCTGCTTGATGGGTCATTTTTTGTTTGACTATCTTTTGTATTTCCTCCTCAGCCTGTTCTGCATTAAAAATGACTCTGATCCTCCAGTTAAAAATATTCTAAAGACAGCTGAATATAGCAGCATGAATCGTATGCCTTCCTCTTGACATTCCCTGATTACTGAATATTTTTTTTTTACTTCTGCCTAGTGTACAGTGAATAATCATTTTCCACACTCTACTGTCTCCAACTTTTAATACTTTATCCTTTTACCACAGTTTGTCAGGACCAACTGTGTCATTTGGAAGGTTTGTCTCTTTACTAATAAAGATCTTGGCTGCTTTCTCGTGGCCAGGTTTGGAGCATATACATGATGTGCCTTGTCAATTAACAGTTCATGCCATGGAATACCAGTCCAGTTTCTTAGTTGTACATTAATAAAATGAATGCAGTCTATTCCTTCTAGTTTCTCTGGTACAGCAGAAAATCTCAAGATTTTCCCTACTTGCTCTGTCCTCCAATTCCACAATTTTTCTTTTTGAGCAGTCTCATACTGAGTCAGCCTTTTCTTCATTTTGACCTCTAATTTTTGCAGTTTTATCAGATCATCAGAATGTTTGTTTAAAGCTTCTGTTTTTCCAGCCCTTTGTATAATTATATTTTAATGTATATTTTGAGCTGATATACTCGTTCAGTGTTTCATTAATTTTAGTCAGATCTGAGCACAATTTACTTACTTTTCCGTCTAGATTACTAGAAGCCATGTCTCACACCCAAGATGGAAGCTGAACTGCTTTTTGCCGAACAGCTGCATGATTCTTCCCAGTCAGTGTTTTCTCTTCATATTTTTCTAGTTGATTTTCTTTTAGGCTGTCTTAGTTTCTTCTTTGCAAGCATCCAGGCAGTGTAGTTACTAGCCAGAAACTGAATTTTACTGAAACTGACAATATCATTGGCCCTTGTTTCTCAGCTTCTGTTTTCACACTGGGAGAGTTGAAGATAATTAAGGTGTTGAGAAGTGTGTAGTCATCTTGGAAGTCCCAGATACTTTAATCTTAGTTGTTTTTTGACTGAAGTAACTTATATTTGCTTTATTGGACAACTTTGCATTTAGTGAAATGGTCTTTTACTTACAACAGGCAAATACTACTTGTGTTTCCTTAACAGACAAACATAAAAATGTTACAATACATATTCCACAGGATACAGGGCTGGAATACTTCCAAACTTGTTTACAATATAAAAATTGCTACTTTTCTTTTGAACAACAAATTTAATTGCCATGCCTGAATTCATTCTATGTAATTTTTTAAAGGGAGTCCTACACTCTGACTAGTGTATCTGCAACGAGCATCATTTTGTCAATTTTTTTTCAATTGCAGCTTGTCAAATCAACACGGAATTATGCAATTACTTTATGCAAGCTATCGATAACACTGTCATTTTTCACTTTTTCCCACTGTTATTCAACCATATAGTTAGTATCTAAAAGTTAGGAGATGCCAGCAAAGTCTGACATGGTAGGCACATGGGGACTCCTCCCCTTGAAAAACATTTTCCTCTCTTTTTTAACATAGACTTTATGATAGTACAATAAATCATAATTCATACTAAGGTGATTCAACATATGCAAATCTTTTTTTTAAATATGGAAATCAAATAGACCACAGAATAAGTGACACAGCTATAAGCTGTAGGGGCTCTTCAACAGCCTAAGCTAAATGCCTGTTATTTCCCTTAGCACAATTTAAACGTGTATACATTTTCTGATTTAAACACCTTTAGACACAATTTTTGAATTTTTTTTTATATTTGTATGCTAGCCATAGTGTATGTTAGCTTTTTTAACATACTAACTACATCAATTCTAGATTATATGTGTGAGTTTTAATGTTAGCACACTTTGTGAAACAATTTCATAATTGAAGAGAATGCATGGAGGGAAGTCAAATTTGAACAGGAAGCCACAGGACTGCAATTTGCAACAGCACACAAGAAGTTGCCACTCTAGTTATACAATTACGATTATACTTAAGAGCCAATTCATAATTGTCCTATGTCACAAGTGATAATTCAATAAAAGTATGTCACAAGTGATAATTCAATACAGATGTTAAAAAATACTTAGGAGCCAATTCATGTACCTTAAAATAACTTCTACATGTTATAACAAGTAAGAAGTGGGAAGTATTCATCGGGTGGATAGATCTGTTGCCAGAGGATATAAAAAAAACTCTCCATTTTGCAAGTGAAACAAGGTGACATTAAGGAACAAAATAGTCTTTCGGCAAATAAAGACAGATGATGCCCCTATGGGTCCCATGTTGAACACAAAATGCAAGGTTAATAGTCTTTAGTTTAGAAATACACTACATTGGCAGTGAAACACGTTAAGAACAAACTCTAGCTAAGCAAATTATGGTATTATAGAGCTATTTTTTTAATCTAGTACTGGTGATACTTTAGGACACAAAACAGCAGATTTCTATGATATTATGCCTAGTCCACAAGGGAATTTTTCACATGGTCTTTGCAATGCATATAAATATATTAAAAACTCAGATACTCTTCTTTACCCTTCATGAAAACTAAAGATGCAGTGAACAGATTTTGCAATTATTCTTGTAAAACATAGTTTATCTGACTTCATGTAAATATCTAGCTTTTTTATGTCAGGAAATTCACCATTTGAAATAAAGGATAACAGAGCATGTAAAGGATACCAATAAAGAAATAATTAATTATGCAGCTTTGCATGTGATGAAGGAGGACAACCAACATCAATTTAACTTTCAGGTCTAAGATGGGCACAATGAGGGAACCAGGAAAAGGGTCAACAGTAACATATTGTATGGAATGGAAGCAAAATAGTTGTATATTTACATTTTTATTCCAGTATTCCAGATATTGTAGGTGTTGGTGCTTTTATAACAAGTTAAGATATACACACACACACACATATATATATATATATATATATATATATATATATATATATATACATACACACACACACACACACACACACACACACACACACATACACACACACACAAATGTGTGTGGGCAGTCACAGTGGGAGATTAATGGAACAGTAAACACTATATTTTAGGGGAACTATCCAGCTCTGGAATGTCACAATGTTAAGGGAGATGTTATTCTTTTTCCCCCTAATGTTTTGTTTCTATCACATCTGTCTGCCATCAGCTGTCCCTCAGAGCCTCTCAATCACTTGTTCTACTATCCCCAACACCAGTCTGACTTACCCTTCTGGACAGAGGCCTCAGGTGGAGAAATCCCTAGTATTAGCAGGTGGAAGAAGTATGCAGAGATTAGGCCATCTCTGACAAATACAGAAGGATTTTTTACAAGACTTCCCCACTTTCAACTCCCAATTCCCAAAGTGTGCTACATATGAAAATGCCTCTGAACTAGAATCACTGGTCTCCACCAAATTACTTATACTTTGTTGGCTATAAACTCTGTCTGTCCCTTTCCTCTTTGTAGATGAACTGGCAAAATATCATTCCACTGTAGCTGCTGGCCACCTCCTCAGCTTCATCTGCCTAACCCAGGGAGCTGGCCAGATGGATTATTCTTTAAAATGCCACCTGCACTGAAGGTAGCAATGCATGTCTGCCAGCTCCAAATGCTGTCCAGCTCATTCTGTAAATTAGACGAAAAAGATATGGAGAGGGAGGTACGTATGAAAATATTTATTCCAGTGAATCAAAGAACTATAACCCAAACAGGTAAACAGCAAAAAGCCACGGCCTCAGACCGAAGTAGAATGAAACAACTTTTTTAATACGACAATAAAATACACAGATTCGTCAGCAAAGCATAAATCCAGTATAAATCAAGCGCTTTCACCCAGGACCTCCCGGGCTTTATCAAGATGACGAATCTGTGGATTTTATTGTCGTATGAAAATATTTATATTGTGCAATTCATCAAAGAAAGAAAATAGTGCACTGCAATAGTTGGTTCATTGACACCTGGCTAAAAGCAAACATGACAGGAGGCTATAGTTCTGACATATTTATATGACAAACTATCGTTGGACCAAGTAATGAAACGTTTTATATGTGATTAATATCTAATACAAATGCATGTTTTAAAATTAACTTGATACATACGTAACATGAGATTCTATAGGCAGATATATTTTCTGAGATGCACTGTTGTTTCTTTCATGCATAATTTACCATCACACACTTCCAAAGTTGAAAAGTGTTTGACGCTATAACCAATGTGGCTTACCAGTATGAAACATTGGATCCTTACTACAGCCAGTATCTAAGTGTGTTTATATCTTTTTATGTAACATAAAAAGAATGTCCTTCATATTTGAGTGATATTTCCTGAGTTGTAGCAAGGGCAGGCTGAGGAAGTGTGCAGGCTGTCAGGTGGCTGATAGTACTTCAGTGAAAGTGTCGATCTTGGTCTGTAAAGGTAAAGCATTTAAACAATCACATGATCACAGTTCATAAGATATAGTGAATGGTGGTACTTTTTTTTTTTTTATTTGGGAGGACCTAATTTCTGAAAATGTTTTTACCTTCATCTTGTATTGAGGACTCCAGAAGAGGCTATTCATAACTTTGGATAGAGGTACTTTTGTTAATTTCGCATTACAGTTATCAGAACAGACATTGTTACGTACTACTGGTAATGTACATTTTATTGACATTATGTTTCCATATGGACGAGCATTGTTATCAACTTATTTCTTGACTACATTAACTCTAGTTTAGAATGTTATAAGGCTAACATACACTAAAAAGAATTCTATATTTGGATTTAACTTCATGTAGGAGAGACAATAAGCTGTGTAGTCATTTATAGGAAATCAGGTGCCACAATTCATTGCTGCAAGCAAGCCATTGCCACACTGGTAATGCCGTTAAGAATACACATGCAAGTTAACTTATGTACCTGAATCATTTCTCTATGCTCTCACCAGCCCATGGTGGTGCTGCTCTGGTAGAATTGCTGCTAGATATTATAAAAGAGGTGAAATATTTCAAGCAAAGCAAGATATAGATAATATGGAACATAACAGCCTGTTAGTGACAAATGTTAAGATAGATGATGCCCATAAGGTCCCTATGTTTATCTCAAATCACAAGGCTGACAGAGGTTTGGAAATGCAAGCCATTAGCACTGAAATGTAACAAACCCTGTGGTGGAAGAAAGAGTAGGGGACAAACCTATTATAGCTTAAAAAAGGTATTGTCTGATACTTTAGGACATTCAAAGGTGGAGCTTTATTGAGGTATGCCTGACTTTCTCACAGGGTCATCATTAATACATGAAAAATTAAAAAAGACGGGTACTTTTGTTCACCTTACCATGCAAAGGGCATATATATATATATATATATATATATATATATATATATATATAACCCAAACTGCTTGGATACAATAATTCACCAAGGCAAAAAAATGTCTTTAAATTATGCACTCGCCAGTAGAAACCACCGAAAAAAGGCTAAATTCAAAGGTTTATTTAAAGCGCTTTTTGTTTGCCTCATAGGCAAACTTCTTCAGAAACACAATACATTCAACCACCTGCATTAAATAGTGTGACATCATCTTTAAATGCATATTAATTAAATTAATTCATTAGACTCTTTTAAAGCAATCACACACGACTACTAACCGTGCTTAAAGAGCAAAAAAATGCTCATAAAACCAAATATAAAAATCTATGTATATAGTATATTGCTTATAACTAAAAAACATATACTATTGATCAGAACTTATCCACTCAACCTAATAATTATTTAAAATAATTGAAATAAACATTGTTTAAACATCCACAATCTCACTTACTTAAAAAGAACTGTAATAATTATGAAAGTCAAGTAATAATAATAATAATAAAAATAATAAAATACCCTGTCAGTAACAACAGGTTACAACAGGTTGAATTTAAAACCTAATAATATTCTACTGAACAAACTTTCTCCATTCAAATTTAAACATACCCATTTAAAACAAGTTTAAACTACAATGACTGATAGACCTACTTGTATGCTCATGCCAATCAGATAGAATATTAAAAAAAGATTTAAAATAACATCAAAAACATGCAAAATTTATATACATGTGAAATGAATATGAATATATGATTTCCTAACCTATCTCTTTAGGCTAAGAAGCTTAAGAACACTGGAAATCGTACAAGCTTCATTCAACCCTGGCAGATGGTATGCTTCTAACCTAATCTGCCAATGTAGCTCTTTTTCCAACAATTTAAGTTGTGTGGGTCCACCCCTGCTATCTTGTACTACCCGTTCAATCGCAATAAACTTAAACTGGTGAGAAGGGTGGTCAATTATATGCTTGGCCAACGCGTTGGTTTCTTTACGTTTTCTTATGGCGTACATATGCTCATAAACTCAATCCTTGAGCCTCCGCTCAGTTTTGCCAATATAAAACCCTGCACAATGTTGGCACTGAGCCAAATAAACAAGCATATTAGAATTACAATTAACCCTGCATTTTAGTTTAAATGTATGGTCATGAACAATGAATCTATTAGATTCAATGATATGCTTACAAAAATTACACGCTTGACATTTAAACATGCCGGGTGATCTAGTTGTCAATGGTTTCTGTTCAAACAATGTTTTAAGATTTTTAGCCTTCCTGTAAGTTACTTTAGGGTATGGTCCCAATTTTGTGGACACCTCAGTGTCTGCTCTAAACAGATGCCAGTTTTTTTGATGATAAACCACAAACTGGAACTATCAATGAAAAAAGTGGTTATAAACCTAGGAAAATTAGCCAAAGGACATGCAGGGGTACTAGAAGAATTATCCCTCTCTTCACTTAGTACCTGAACTGGGTGTTCAGTGTGTTTTTGAGCTGGCAAAAGTGGCTCATAAAACTTTGATGACCTCTTCTGTGAAACCTCTCTAATGAGGTCCTCGATCATCCTAGTAGGATAAGCTCGACTCATAAACATCTTTTTCAGTAAGGAGCATTCCTCAAAACAGTCCGTGTCCCTACTTACCATCCTCGCAGCTCTAACAAGTTGACCTTTAATCACAGCTCTTTTTTTGTGTAAACGGATGGCAACTAGTGAAATGTAGAAAGGTGTTCAAGTAGGTGGGTTTCCTGTGAATTTGTGCTATAAAACAGATTTTCTCAGTATCCTTGATTAACATAATATCAAGATATGGAATCCTCGTGGTGCTGAAATTAAATGTAAACTCTAAAAATGTTGCAGTGTTGTTTAAGTAATTAACAAACTCTGATGCTTGAACTTCACACCCTTTAAATAAAATAAAAATATCATCTAAAAAGCGTGTGTAGTATACAAGATGTTCGCCATAAACAGGGTTGTCAAAAATTAAATGATGTTCCCAATTGGCCAACACTAAATTTGCCACACTTGCACCACTAGGGGAACCCATAGCAACCCCAGTATTTTGTAAGTAAAAATTCTCCCCAAACATAAAGAAATTGTTGGGTAAAATTAAATCCATTAGTTCACCCATGAGGGAAATATCATAGTTACTAGCATTCCTTGCTCTCAACCTTTCATTGACCCACTCAACAGCAATACCATGAGGTATGCTGGTATATAAATCTTTTACGTCAATTGTTACAAAATTAAAGCATTCCTGGACTTCTATGCCTTTAATTTTAGACAGGAATGACCATGAGTCCTTACAGATTTGAGCCTCTAACTTAACATATTTCTGCAGGATGTTATCAAGCACCTTAGCACGGCGTAAGACGGTGCCCCTCGGCTATCAATTAACGGTCGCATAGGAGGGTCTATTAAATCCTTATGAATTTTGGGTATGCCAAAAAGATAAGGAAATCTTGGATACTGAGTGTACATGTAATTATATAGTTGTTGGTTGATCCTACCCTCCAAAAGCATTTCCTCAATACTATCTTTGATAGTTCTGTAAGCTCTGTTCACTTCACTCCTGGAACTTAGAAAATAAGCAGGAGATTGGAGCAAGGAAGTCATTCTATCAAAATAATCATTTTGATCAAAAATGACTGCTCCCCCTCCCTTATCTGGCTTGCAAACACGAACGTTGTGCGTTCGAAAATAAGATAAACTTTCAGTCTCGCCTGGATGACTTGGAATATGACCATGTTTGGATCTACTGTTTATACTCCTAATATCCACCTCACAAATTTGTTCAAAGGTTGCCAACAAAGGATGTAATGGTGGATTAAATGTGCTAGGTACATGCAAGCGGTTAAACATTTCAGAATGTGTATTTTCTCCCATCATTAATTGGAAATTAAGTTTCCTGGTAAATGTCTTTATGTCAATAATAGATGTAACAATATCTGAACTTTGTTTGGGAACATAAGTGTAACCCTTAGCCAATTTCAGTTGTTACAGGTGTTCGGGAAAAATTAAACACTTTAAAATCACCAGTAGAATTAAGGCTGATCACCGGTCCGCCTAATCGACCGCCCACACTTGTTTCATTGTTGGCTGGATCAACTAACACTGTAGTAGAGGGAAATGGAAGCAACTTAATTTCATCACTTAAGGTTACTTCAATATCTAAAGACAGTGGAGATACTAATATTACCTGTTGGTCCTTCTCTGATTGGTCTGGTTTGACCATTGGCGCTTCTGTTTGGGTCGTGCCCCTAAAAAATTGTTATAATCATTCTGTGTATCTTCACTATTTCTGGTGTTAACATTATTTCTGTTTTGAATGCGTTCACTCCTGCGAAGCTCAACTGGTGGAAAATCTGCTCTATCATGAACCATAACATTCCCATTCTGTTCATTGTTAGAGTCAACCGCTTCAAATTCAGTATTGTAAATAGAGTTATTCAAATTGTTACTTAAGGGTCTCGTATTAGCTCTCCACACCTGCCCAGTGGGGGGACTAGGGTAAGCTACCCCCTCCCTATAGGCTTTAGTATCCCTGTCAAGTTTTTTAATCTTAACAGAGTTTAACTTAATCAGATAAGAATCAATACTACTAAAAAGTCTAGCGTAGTCATACTTGTATCTATCAAATAACAAGTCCATTTTAATAGCATTGACCAAAATTCCTGCCTCGATGTTCAATTCCTCTATTGGTAAATTATAATGTTTGATCATTAAATTTAACAAGTCAGCGCCATGCTGATCAAACAAAACTATTAATTCACGATGAAAAGTAGAGTTAGCTACCAGACCAGTAGGATACTGATAAATTGTTAGAAAAAGAGCTACATTGGCAGATTAGGTTAGAAGCATACCATCTGCCAGGGTTGAATGAAGCTTGTACGATTTCCAGTGTTCTTAAGCTTCTTAGCCTAAAGAGATAGGTTAGGAAATCATATATTCATATTCATTTCACATGTATATAAATTTTGCATGTTTTTGATGTTATTTTAAATCTTTTTTTTAATATTCTATCTGATTGGCATGAGCATACAAGTAGGTCTATCAGTCATTGTAGTTTAAATTTGTTTTAAATGGGTATGTTTAAATTTGAATGGAGAAAGTTTGTTCAGTAGAATATTATTAGGTTTTAAATTCAACCTGTTGTAACCTGTTGTTACTGACAGGGTATTTTATTATTTTTATTATTATTACTTGACTTTCATAATTATTACAGTTCTTTTTAAGTAAGTGAGATTGTGGATGTTTAAACAATGTTTATTTCAATTATTTTAAATAATTATTAGGTTGAGTGGATAAGTTCTGATCAATAGTATATGTTTTTTAGTTATAAGCAATATACTATATACATAGATTTTTATATTTGGTTTTATGAGCAATTTTTTTGCTCTTTAAGCATGGTTTGTAGTCGTGTGTGATTGCTTTAAAAGAGTTAATGAATTAATTTAATTAATATGCATTTAAAGATGATGTCACACTATTTAATGCAGGTGGTTGAATGTATTGTGTTTCTGAAGAAGTTTGCCTATGAGGCAAACAAAAAGCGCTTTAAATAAACCTTTGAATTTAGCCTTTTTTCGGTGGTTTCTACTGGCGAGTGCATAATTTAAAGACATTTCTTTGCCTTGGTGAATTATTGTATCCAAGCAGTTTGGGTTCCTGTATTTGGTGCACCTTTTTGGAATTTTCTTGGTTTGTGTTTCTTTTTCGAGGTTATAGTTTTTATGCTGGGAAGACAGTTTTCCATTTGCATAGAAGAGATATAAAATGAAATATAAAAAAATGTATATACATATATATATATATATATATATATATATATATACATATATATATACATATATATATATATATATATATATATATATATATATATATATATATATATATATGTTGTTCATCTCTGTAGACCATGAACATTGACAACTAATATAAATTTAAAGTCCAGGTCTTATACAGCCAGAATACTGTGCCTAGATGGGGAAACAAAAACGCACCTTACTAAAAATGGAAGCAGCTGGTTAATGATTTGTAATAAATTGGGCTGAATAATGTGTTTAAAGCTTGTCCTTACAGACAAGAAAATTTACAGTTATCTAAATGAAGCAATAAAGTAGAAATTACTAAGATAGGTATATATTTACACTATGAGGTCTCTTTATTTGCTATAAGTTGAAAAGGAGTAGCAACACCTGACTCAATCTCGGTTTTTCAAGTCAAAATAATTATATTCCAAATGTGTTTGATGATTTTATAATGCAATCAACAAAGACAAAGACTATGCTTGATGAAGATGAGAACTGCAGACCAAGTAGCCTCTACGCAGGTATGTACAATGGAGACATTTTTGACTGCATTGAACCAGCCAGACTTCTAATGCAGTGGCCAGGCGGTGAGCTACTTAACATGGTAAGAAAATAAATCTGGCAATCCATCTGGAAAGTGCCCAGTCCCTTCCTCCCATTGGTGCAAGGCAGACAAAAAGCTGCTTAGGTTTCCTAAACTCATGCATCAGTTTCTGGTAAAACTGGAGCTGATGGTGCACACATAGGGTAAGAAGGGATTTCTCTCCTCTGCTTTAAGCCTCAGTAAAGAAAACATGTAAATTAATAGAATGGGTCAGAGACAATTCAGAAAGCACTTTAAGGAGGGCATATAGGATAGTCCTAAGGGGTGCCAGACTCCTGTGGAACACCAGATATGGTTCCTTATATATGACAATATGCAGCTCTGAATTCTTGCAAACAGATCTAATGGCCAATAAAGTTTTCCAAGACATAAGTATCAGTGCTATAAAATGTGGGAGAATGCCAGTCAATGATAAATTTCGTATTTGACAGGGAAGAGTTCTTCAAAGACAAGTGGAGATGTAGCACTCCACTGCCTGACCAGTAAGTAAATAGCTACAACATTGCACTCTGCAGAGTCATGACTGGCAGCTGGCACATACACATACACATACACATACACCAAGTGTAGAATAATGGAGGCCAAAGTCATACAAGTGCCCATGACAGTGGAAAATGACCTGTAAACTGACTAGTTTGTGTGGTATCTTGTAATGTTCCATGCAAATGGAGAGCCTCTTCTCCACTTAAGAGTGATGCAAAGTTTCCAGATGGTCTTAATCACTTCTGATAATCATGCTGTAAGGTTCAGCAGGATAAGGGGGATTACAGCAGAACTCAAGCACTGAGGTGAAAGCCAGCTACCATCTCAAATGTGGGGGATGCTCTTGGATAGATCATAACAGATACATTTGTGCTTTATCAAATGATAACACAATACCGAACCTCCTTGATGTGTCCCACTGTTTATCTGCTACACTGATTAGTACTTGGTATCTTTTCTGGAAGTTGTTGGACTTAGACCCTGAGGTTTGCTGGATGGAATCTATATCATGATGTGCTATATCACCTACATAAGTGTAATTGTTTCCCACACATGCTGATCTGCTCCTTAACACTAAGTTGGTGTCTTTAGGAAAATCATCAACAAATATTTTGCATCAATATTGCTAACAAGTGACAGAAAGCTTACTCAGCTGACAAGGATTCTAACAATAGCAAACAGCTAGAGGAACCACAAACTCACAGGAGGACACAGGGATTAATCCTGACTCATCATGAGGGGTCCTCTTCACTGACCAGGTGAAACATAAAAATGTATCTGTTATATCTAACACGCATGACTCTCCTTGATGGGTCCTCATGGTTGAGTTGATTCCCAGAAAAATCACCCTGAGGAATTTTATCTTTAATTTATTAATCTGTCAGTTGGGTACATGGACTAGTTCAAATCCATTTTAAATCAATAAGGCACTGTCATCTCCACAGCATACAGGGATGGAGTTCTGAATATGACCTAGCCAACAAGAGTTCAATTAGTATCTCAGGCCCTGGAGAAAGTAGATAGGAGTGGTGGTGAGAGTGAGTGGCATATGTCAGCTCACCCATCTCAAGGAAAGGGACTGTTGTTTCTTCTAGCAGCTGGGGCATACCCTATCAAAGACTAGGGCACATCACTCTAGTTTCTGATAAGCTACCACTCTAGAAGTAGTTTGAGGTGGGGCTAAGCAAGTTGGTGTCATGGCAGTAATGCCTATAACATCACGTCTGCTCCACACAGCTAAAGCTTCACCTCCCATACGCCCCCCCAAAAATGCCCTGAGTAAACCATGAGGATGCTCTCTTCCTAAGGAGAGAGGACTCACCAGCAGGATCACAGCAAAATGTGGCCACTCATGGACAGCAGAAAGAAAGAGAAGGGAAGGGAACGTAGTTTGCAACATTACTCTCTCTCTCTCTGGAGACAGCGGGCATGCCTGCAGGGTTGCAGAAAGATCTAGCAGGCCCCTCCCCTGAAAGACAATGACCAAGAGGAAATAATGAGTTCACAGGAAGTAAGGGCTCATATCAGTGGAAGAGGTCCACCAAAAATAAAAGCCAAAAAAATCACTTCAGGGCTGCATAAAGATCTGGAATGCCACTCCACTGAAAGATAATTGGCAAGAGGAAAGAATAAGTTCACGGGCAGTATAGGCAGAAGTCAGTAGAAGAGGGCCCAAAAAAGCCAAAGAATCATTCCAGGTCCAGCAAGGCAACTGATTAATTGCCAAAGGCTGCCTGGTAAAGGAGTGCTACTCAACCAGGATAATGGCAATGAATTCCACACAGAGCAGTTAAGCAAACAGTGGAGGCAGTTACTTTTAAAGGAATGAAATAGAAGTGTGGTCCAGGGCCAGTGGCCAAAATATCAACTAGCTCCTGTGACTATTCTCCTCCAACACATGGGGAACTGAAAAAAAAAACTCATCTCTTACACAGGGAGGTGGCAGCCATTCCCATGAAGAACCACCTTCCACCTGAAAATGACAGAGAAGCCTCCCAGCAGCTCCCAACTTTTCCTACCAAACCCTAACCACTGGCAGGACTCCACCTTTATGCCAGGTAGTGAAAGGCAACAAGTCTTCCGCCACCATTAGTGGACTCACAAACCAAAAAAGGCAAACCTTTCTGTTTTGCCAGAGACTAGGGAGGTCTCACCCACTTTCTGAGAAAGCACATGGTGTTGAACAACCAAGACTGGGGACCTTCTCAGAAGAGGAACAGCCACACACTAGAAAGGAAATGGGCCGAACAGTGAAGCAGCCAGAATTTTCCTGAATGAACAGGAAGAAAAGGACCAATGCTGGGACCAGCTCCCCATGGTACCCTCCCTTCCCCAACACAACAGACACACAGCCTTACTAAACAGAACAAAAACTGAAGCAAAGACCTACCCTGAAGCCATAGGCTCACAAAAGTGAAATCTATCTACTCAAGGGGTGTAGACAAAAGCTTCATCCGCCTCTTTTCAATGGATTTGTCTACCTAAAAAGAGGATATGAGGGCTAGCATACTAAGGAATAGGAGCAATGTTAAGAGTCCTCAGAAAGAAAAGGAAGGTGCTATCAACCAACCACCTCTGCACCACAGCTATCCCCAAGAAAGAAGTGGTAAGAGGACCTCAAATGGAATATTCACATTGCCACATGAAATTGAGTGCACCCCATAACTGGCATCATTTTTTTATATAGTTTGGTTCATAGGTTCATACTAGGCTATCTGCCCTAGGGCATTTATAAGCCTAGCCAGAATGTGTTTGGCTTTCGCCACCCATTTTAAATTTATTTTGCTATGCCCTTTTTCGAGGTTAGTATACTGTGCCTCTGTCTAACAGTGACACAGAAGTGATACCCGGGGTAAACCTACGATCTCCCATCCACTCATCAAGATTCCTCTTGAAGAGAGTCAATGAGGAACTTTGCCTAACCTGGACTGGGATTTTATTCCAGAGTGAATGGAGCCTCTGGGTTATGAATCTGTCCCTCCAGCATGTCCTATTTATTTCAGTGCTGAGGTTCATGTCTCTCAAGCGCGTAGCTCGATGGGATTTGGATTTTCTGAGGTGCAGCATGTCCATTAATTCCAGGTTGGACATGGCTTTATACATCAGGCACAGATCGCCCCTGAACAGGCGGTATGCCACTGAGTAGAGCTGGAGTTTCTTTAACCGGGCAGCATATGGCATCTGTTTGAGCCCTTTGATCCTCTTGGTGAGGTACTTTTGGGGTCTTTCCAGTTGCTGCAGGTGTCTGGTAAGGTACATCCCAAAAGGGGCATTGTACTCAATTATGGGCCTGATGAGGGATGAGTAAAGAGGCACGATGACCTCCCCTGATCTAGATGTGAATCCGTTCATGATTAGGTGGGCTAAATAAAATGTTTTTCTAACCACTTTGGCCACGTGGTTGTCAAATGAGAGATTGCTATCAACTTGGGTCCCCAAGTCCCTAATTACTTCTTCTGTACTTAATGGATTACCACCTATGTGGTAATTTGTGGGCACTTTGTTTTTGCCAAAGGGGATGACTATACACTTTTTGGCATTTAGCTTGAGGCCATGGCTCTGGCACCAGTTGTCTGTTTCTATGAGGCCCTTTTGGAGGATGCTTGCATCAGCTGGAGAGTCGATTATGGCGCCCAGTTTGCAGTCATCTGCGAACTTGGTCAGCCACAGTCCTTTCATGTTGGCCTGTACCTCTGAGAAATATATACCGAACAAGAGAGGTCCCAGGACTGAGCCTTGTGGGACACCACTTGTAACTGGTTTGAAGTCTGATATGGCTCCAGCAATTCTAACCATGTGGGATCTGTCCTTGAGCCAGTTTGCAATCCATCTAGTGACATAGGGGTTTATATTTAAGCTGGTGAGCTTATCTATAATGCCCAAGTGGGGTATTGTATCGAAGGCTTTTGCGAGGTCCAGGTAGGCTGTGTGGACCACCTTCCCCTCGTCAATGGCCTTGGTGACTGTTTCAAAGAAATCAACCAGGTTTAAGAGGCAGGATCTGCCCATAACAAAGCCAAACTGGGTAGGATCCAGTGTCTGTAGGTCCCTAATATCTTTATTTATGAGGTCCATGATGATTCTTTCCATAGCTTTGCAGACCAAGCTAGTCAGGCTTATGGGGCGATAGTTTCCAGGATCCGTTGAGGCGCCACCTTTGTAGAGAGGGACCACGGTTGCTGTACGCCACTCTTTGGGTACATATCCTGTAGTAAGGCTGAGATTGAACAGTAGTTTTATGTTTGGATTTAGCTCTTCTTGGAGTTCATGTAGGACGCAGCCCAGGACATTGTCTGGTCCCATTGATGCTGTGTTTTTTGCTTTGGAGAGGGTGGCTCTTACCTGAGCATCTGAGATGTCAGGGGGGCAGCACTCTGCTGGGATAGATATTTGCCCTTTTGGTGGGAGAAGTTTGCACTGAACCTGTCAGCTAGGATGTTGGCAATGTCTGTGGGTTCAGTGTATTTTTTGTCATTTTGGACTAATTCTGAGCATATCTGGGAATTACCACCCAGGTTCCTAACATAACTAAAGAAAGCCTTGTGATTATCCTTAGTGTCCTGTGCAATTTTTCTCTCGAAGCTGGCCTTAGACAATTTTATGAGTGCCCGTAGTTTTTTGCTAATACTGATCAGTGATGCCTTCCCTTTTTGGGATTTTGCTCTATCATTTAGTAGCTTCCTCCTTCTATTGTATAGTTTGTTTATGGCTGGGGTCCACCAGACAGGACGTCTGCCTTTGGAGGATTGGGTCTTGGTTTTATTTGGGATCGCATGATCCATGCATTCCTGAAGGTGTTCATAGAATGCGTTTATAAAGGATTCTGCCATCTGGGCCGTATTTTCCACAGGCCCGGGGGCTTTGAAGGATTCCACCTCGGTTTTGAGGAGTGTGAAATTTGCTTTAGAGAAGTTTTTCACTGTGGTTTTCTGGGCAGGGGGTGGGGTCAGGATGTGAATATCCAGTGAGATTAGTTTATGGTCTGATCTTACCAGTGAGGGATACACTTCTGGTCTGGAGCATAGAGTCCCCATGTTGGTGATGATCAGGTCCAGTATGTTTTTCCCTCTTGTGGGAGGGGTAACAAGTTGTTCCATAGCATTTGAGTTTACAAATTCTAGGAACCTTTGGGCTAGGGTGTTGGAGCTAGAGTAATGCTCCCAGTCTATGTTTGGGTAGTTGAAGTCGCCCAATATAATGGTGTTTGGAGAGACCTTCATATTTTCAAGTGTTCTCAGAAAGGCCGAGTGGGGTTCCTGGGTTTGGGAGGGTGGTCTGTAGCAAGCTATAAACTGGAAGGCAGTTTTACCCACTGTTAGTTGCACATGGATAGTCTCTGATGCTTCGTGCTTTGCCACCAACCTGGAGGTGTGGGTATCTTTGATGAATATCGATACTCCCCCTCCTTTTGTGGTTCGGTCCAAGTTTTGGGGCCGAAAAGCATGGTATGAGGTATAACCTGGTAGTGCTGGGGTGCTCTCAGGAGCCCTGAACCAGGTTTCTGTTACTGCACAGATATCGATGTTCTCCATGCTAAGGAGAGTTTCGAAAAGTCGTGCATCTTGAGGTTTAGACTTCTGGCATTGAGTAGCATTACTCTTAGTTTCTTATCCCTTGTGATACCTATGGAGGTGGGTTTGTCTTTTGAGCCTTGCCTAAAAAAGGCACTATGGGGGTAGCAAGAGCCTTTGCCAATATCCGAAAGCCCAGGAGTGACAGATGAAAGCTGTCCCTAGCGAAGCATCGTGGCTTGTCGAGCATATCATCCCAAGCTGACAGGCATTGGATCCACTTTGAATGACACCAGTACTAAAGCCAATTGTTGAAATTGATCATCTTGTCTTCATATTGTGGCATCATTCTTGGTGAGGGTAAGATGCTACTCAAGGTCAGGGTCATACTGGCCTGGGCTACATGCTCAGAGAGCTCCTTTATGTCTCTTTTCATGTAGTCCAGGGAGGTACGTCTCAGGTCATTCACACCAGCATGGACAATGACTCCTTCCCTTTTCTAAAGATCCCAATTCCAGTTGTTTTATCTCTGTTACTATATTCACTACTTCTAGTAAATTTGGTCTAGACATTGATTTCCATTTTCTACTAATTGCGTTTTTGGCAGCCACCATAATTAAACTAAGCAAGGCTTTACTATGTCTAGGCAATTCCGATGCTGTAACATAAATCAAAAAAATTATCTCCCCAGTCAGTCCATTCCGCTCACCCAGCATCTCCGACAGTGCAGTCCGCAGGGAATCCCAAAAGTCTGTCAGCTCATCACACCTCCAAAAAACATGTTTCCATCTACCTCCTTCTTGCCCGTCACATCTCCAACATTTGTTATCCACCTGAGGAAAAATTCTTTGGAGTCTACTTGGGCGATAAAAATACCTATGCAAACATTTCATGGCAAATATCCTAAATCTTCTAGACTTTGTTGCATACTTAGGAGATATACATATATCCCCATTGTCTCTTTGTGAATTGCTTATCCAAACTCTCTTCCCAATCCTTTTTAAGCTCCTCTGATTGATTCTTATAATTATAGGTTCATACTAGGCTATCTGCCCTAGGGCATTTATAAGCCTAGCCAGAGTGTGTTTGGCTTTCGCCACCCATTTTAAATTAATTTTGCTATGCCCTTTTTTGAGGTTAGTATACTGTGCCTCTGTCTAACAGTGACACAGAAGTGATACCCGGGGTAAACCTACGATCTCCCATCCACTCATCAAGATTCCTCTTGAAGAGAGTCAATGAGGGACTCTGCCTAACCTTGACTGGGATTTTATTCCAGAGTGAAGGGAGCCTCTGGGTTATGAATCTGTACCTCCAGCATGTCCTATTTATTTCAGTGCTGAGGTTCAAGTCTCTCGAGCATGTAGCTTGATGGGATTTGGATTTTCGGAGGTGCAGCATGTCCATTAATTCCGGGTTGGACATGGCTTTATACGTCAGGCACAGATTGCCCCTGAGCAGGCGGTATGCCACTGAGTAGAGCTGGAGTTTCTTTAACCGGGCAGCATATGGCATCTGTTTGAGCCCTTTGATCCTCTTGGTGAGGTACTTTTGGGGTCTTTCCAGTTGCTCTAGGTGTTTGGTAAGGTACATCCCAAAAGGGGCATTGTACTCAATTATGGGCCTGATGAGGGATGAGTAAAGAGGCATGATGACCTCCCCTGATCTAGATGTGAATCCCTTCATGATTAGGTGGGCTATATAAAATGTTTTCTAACCGCTTTGGCCACGTGGTTGTCAAATGAGAGATTGCTATCAACTTGGGTCCCCAGGTCCCTAATTACTTCTTCTGTACTTAATGGATTACCACCTATGTGGTAATTTGTGGGCACTTTGTTTTTGCCAAAGAGGATGACTATACACTTTTTGGCGTTTAGCTTGAGGCCATGGCTCTGGCACCAGTTGTCTGTTTCTATGAGGCCCTTTTGGAGGATGCTTGTGTCGGCTGGAGAGTCGATTATGGCGCCCAGTTTGCAGTCATCTGCGAACTTGGTCAGCCACGGTCCTTCCATGTTGGCCTGTACCTCCAAGAAATATATACCGAACAAGAGAGGTCCCAGGACTGAGCCTTGTGGGACGCCACTTGTAACTGGTTTGGAGTCTGACATGGCTCCAGCAATTCTAACCATGTAGATTCTGTCCTTGAGCCAGTTTGCAACCCATCTAGTGACATAGGGGTTTATATTTAAGCTGGTGAGCTTATCTATAATGCCCGAGTGGGGTATTGTATCAAAGGCTTTTGCGAGGTCCAGGTAGGCTGTGTAGACCACCTTCCCTCGTCAATGGCCTTGGTGACTGTTTCAAAGAAATCAACCAGGTTTAAGAGGCAGGATCTGCCCTTAACAAAGCCAAACTGGGTAGGATCCAGTATCTGTAGGTCTCCAATATCTTTATTTATGAGGTCCATGATGATTCTTTCCATAGCTTTGCAGACCAAGCTAGTCAGGCTTATGGGGCGATAGTTTCCAGGATCCGTTGAAGTGCCACCTTTGTAGAGAGGGACCACTGTTGCTGTATGCCACTCTTTGGGTACATATCCTGTAGTAAGGCTGAGATTGAACAGTAGTTTTATGTTTGGGTTTAGCTCTTCTTGGAGTTCATGTAGGAAGCAGCCTCGGACACCGTCTGGTCCCATTGATGCTGTGTTTTTTGCTTTGGAGAGGGCAACTCTTACCTGAGCATCTGAGATGCCAGGGGGGCAGCACTCTGCTGGGATAGATATTTGCCCTTTTGGTGGGGTGGGGGGGGAGACATTTGTGCTGAACCTGTCAGATAGGATGTTGGCAATGTCTGTGGGTTCGGTGTATTTTTTGTCATTTTGGACTAATTCTGAGCATATCTGGGAATTCCCACCCAGGTTCCTAACATAACTAAAGAAAGCCTTGTGATTATCCTTAGTGTCCTGTGCAATTTTTCTCTCGAAGCTGGCCTTAGATGATTTCATGAGTGCCCATAGTTTTTTGCTAATACTGATCAGAGATGCCTTCCCTTTTTGGGATTTGCTCTATCATGTAGTAGCTTCCTCCTTCTATTGTATAGTTTGTTTATGGCTGGGGAACACCAGACAGGAAGTCTGCCTTTGGAGGATTGGGTCTTGGTTTTATTTGTGATTGCATGATCCATGCATTCCTGAAGGTGTTCATAGAATGTGTTTATAAAGGATTCTGCGGTCTGGGCCATATTTTCCACAGGCCCGGGGGCTTTAAAGGATTCCACCTCAGTTTTGAGGAGTGTGAAATTTGCTTTAGAGAAGGTTTTCACTGTGGTTTTCTGGGCAGGGGGTGGGGTCGGGATGTGAATATCCAGTAAGATTAGTTTATGGTCTGATCTTACCAGTGAGGGATACACTTCTGGTCTGGAGCATAGAGTCCCCATGTTGGTGATGATCAGGTCCAGTATGTTTTCCCCTCTTGTGGGAGTGGTAACAAGTTGTTCCATAGCATTTGAGTTTATGAATTCTAGGAACCTCTGGGCTAGGGTGTTGGAGCTAGAGTAATGCTCCCAGTCTATGTTTGGGTAGTTGAAGTCGCCCAATATAATGGTGTTTGGAGAGAACTTCATATTTTCCAGTGTTCTCAGGAAGGCCGAGTGGGGTTCCTGGGTTTGGGAGGGTGGTTTGTTGCAGGCTATAAACTGGAAGGCAGTTTTACCCACTGTTAGTTGCACATGGATAGTCTCTGATGCTTCGTGCTGTGCCACCAACCTGGAGGTGTGGGTATCTTTGACAAATATTGATACTCCCCCTCCTTTTGTGGTTCGGTCCAAGTTTTGGGGCCGAAAAGCATGGTATGAGGTATAACCTGGTAGTGCTGGGGTGCTCTCGGGAGCCTTGAACCAGGTTTCTGTTACTGCACAGATATCGATGTTCTCCATGCTAAGGAGAGTTTCGAATGCGTGCATCTTGAGGTTTAGACTTCTGGCATTGAGTAGCATTACTCTTAGTTTCTTATCCCTTGTGATACCTATGGAGGTGGGTTTGTCTTTTGAGCCTTGCCTAAAAAAGGAACTATGGGAGTAGCAAGAGCCTTTGTCAATATCCGAAAGCCCGGGGGTGACAGGTGTAAGCCGTCCCTAGTGAAGCATCATGGCTTGTCGAGCATGTCATCCCAGGCTGACAGGCATTGGATCCCCTTTGAATGATACCAATACTTAAGCCAATTGTTGAAATTGATCATCTTGTCTTCATATTGTGGCATCATTCTTGGTGAGGGTAAGATGCTACTCAAGGTCAGGGTCATACCTGCCTGGGCTACATGCTCAGAGAGCTCCTCTATGTCTCTTTTCATGTAGTCCAGGGAGGTACGTCTCAGGTCATTCACACCAGCAAGGACAATGACTGAGTCATATTTGTACTTGCCTTGGAGTGACCTGAGTGCTTGTGTTATGTGGCGGATCCTAGCGCCCGACAAGCTGCTCACCGTGACCCTCTCCTTGTTCAGCCTGGTGAGTGGGACGTCAGTGTGCCTGACGATAGAGTCACCTATTACAAGTGTATCAGGTGTGTTGTTTAGCCTTAAGGGCTGTGATTGTTCAGCACACTGGCTTTGTAAGCTATGTGTTGCACGTGTTTTGTTTTGGGGTAGCGGTTGCTTGGATGTCTGCTTTGGAGGTCTCTGCTGCTTTGGCAGATTTTTATTTAGAGCCTCCGAGTATGTTTTTGTGTGTTTATGTGTTTGGTTTGCTGTCGTGGTAGATCTATGTGAGACTGGAATTGTAGTGAGTGTGGTTTCCTTCTCCTCCTGACTGGTTACGCCAGTACTGAGTTGAGAGAGCTTAGCCTCCAGTTTGACTATATGGTTGCATCTCTCACATGTGTTGGAATTTGTTGGGAGGAGGAGAGGGTTGTCTGTGTACATGAGGCAGTTGTAACATTGCCTCAAGATTCCCAGATTCACCAGCTGGACCAGAGAGGAGATTGTCATCTGACCTTTGGACATGCTAGAATAGTATTGGGAATTCCTTTATAATTGAAAAAAGGGAACAAGGTACTCAAGGGGAGTTTGTGAGGGTGTAGTGCTTTTAATTTTTTAGTGCTGACTTATATAATTGCTTTAGTGAGCAAGTGCCAGGAAACTTAAATGCAATGTGTTACAGGTAACTTAAATGCAAAAACGACAAACAGTAACTTTCATGCAGTATTTTATATGTTTTACTAATTATTCATTTTTTAATGGCAGGTTCTGTTCTAGATTATATTATAAACTCTACCAGTGCTGGTCTTTCATTTAGGGGCCCCCTATTTCTTTCCCTATACTCTGATATCAAGTCTTGATAGGGAAGGTAATCTCTATCCTACAGTCCAAATAAATTTTTGGCCTCTTCCCATTCTATTACCTTTCCCTTTCTAGTTATTTGCTCCCAATACCTTGGCTCATTTTCCAGTTTTCTCCAATAAATTCCAGCCCCCTCTTGCCTATTATCTGTATCCCTGACCACAGTCAACCCTATTGGCAAAATCTCTTTTCTCCAGTCTCATGCTGGTACTGCTTTGGTGGGAGACAAACATCCAAATTGATGGAAACTGTCTTCTACACCAGTGCCTTGCTACACAGATCAGACACTAGAAGCAATGTGAGCTCATTCCGCCTTTACAACCACATCTTCGGCCATGCAAATATCACCACACAGTTCACAGTGGTCATTAAGACAAGAAGTTACAGGATGGTATTAGCTTGTTTCTTGCACTGAAATTAGACCAAGGATGTCAGAAACACTCAATGCCTTGGCCCTTCCTTGTGGGCAGGAGTTGCAAGAACTGGAAGGTGTTCTTGGCTGGCCAAAAAAAAGACAACCCTCAGGGAGAGTATCAGTCAGTCAACCCTCTAAACTGTTACCAATGAAATGCCCAATTCCAGGGATGCTATCAGGGCGGTTTTCATTGGAACCACTAAAAGCCAGTTGTGTAGGTAGTGAAACATACTGAGATACTTCTCTTGTAAGATTTCAGCCATTGTACCTAACAACCTGGTAAACACTGGGAGTACAAGTGGTAACACCCTGAACTGAAACTGCAGATCACACGTACTGACTCAAAGGAATCACCCGTTAAGGATCTTAGATACTGAAATGCCAAATAGTATCTATTATGTCCAGAAACACAATCCAAGTGACTGCAGGGGCAAGAAAGTATAGTTATATAAGAACTTAGCATAACAATAGATGTCTGACTTTTTACTGTTGCAGTATTCCTTACCAAAGGGATATTCTTGCTGAGGATAGCCATATGCCCAGCCAGCATACCAAAGCCTTAGGTCCTTCCACGTGCCATATGTTAGTCATATGTCTTAGATCCAAGATATAAAATACATATGTGACATATGACAGCCATATTCCTTAGGAATGAATAGTTCCTGGAGAACCAGAGCAATCCAAGAAGAACAGAAAAGTAAGGATGTGTCCATCCAAAAAGTGGAGAAAGTAGGACCCCTTGGCCAAAGGACAAGGAAATAGAAAGTACAGTTGTGTACACTTACCATAAATGTAGATGTTCGAGTGTATTCACTGTTGCAGTCATTACATTTGGGTAATCTGCTGGCAGGTTGCCCTCAGTCGGCCTGAATAACAAAGTCTTGGGTCCTCTGTCAGCTGTTGTCTCCTCTTCCATGATGCCAGGTCATCAGGAGTATAAAACATGCAGCCGACGCCATTTTATTCAGTTTTTCTTACCCCAGATGTCAGGTGCCCCCCAAATAGGGAGCAAATATATATATATAAATAAATAGTAAATATATAAATGCACTTTAAAAAAAAAACATAAACTTTACCTTCAACTAAAAAGCAAATACACCCCAAAGGCTTTTGAGTATAGTGAAGGAAAGAAAAGGTATAGAAAAATGGGGATGGCGGGTGGGTAACCTGGAATGCAACAGTGAATACACTCGTACAATGTTCTTCATGTTTCACTGTTGCAGTCATTACATTTGGGTAGAATCCCAAAGTTATGGATGGGAGGATGGAGCTATACAGCATTAGAAGCAGCTATAAGGCCCTGCAGGACTGCAATGGCAAAGCCTGCCCTGGATTTGGAGAAGAGAGATAAATGATAATGCTTTGTGAAGGTATGAACAGAGCTCCAAGTAGCAGCTTCTAGGATATCTTTGGTTGGGACCCGTCTGAGAAAAGCTGCTGAAGTAGAGGCAGCCCTGATGGAATGTGTTCTGATCCCCTTGGGCACAGGTTTACCATGTTGTAAACAGCATAAACGAATGCAGTGGCTTATCCATTTAGAAATAGTCTGCTTTGATATAGCCTTCCCCTCTGATCGTGCAGCAAATGCTACCAGTAGTTGCTCAGACTTTCTTAGAGATTTGGTCCTATTTAAGTAGAATCTTAGTTGTCTGTGTACATCCAATGAATGCAGAATCCGCTCCCTCTTGTTCTGCAGATTTGGGTAAAATGTTGGCAGGTGAATGGTCTGGTTAAGAGCCACACTGGATACCACCTTAGGCATAAAATAAGGATTGGTCCTGAGGGACACCCTGTCTGGTAAAATATAATAAAAGGCTCCACTGCCATGAGAGCCTGTAGTTCTGAAACCCTTCTTGCTGAAGTGACTGCCAAAAGAAAAGCTGTTTTCCAAGACAGAAATTTTATATCTGCAGTAGCTGCCGGTTGAAAAGGAGGCAGGGTGAGTTTTTCCAGCAAAAAACTGAGGTCCCATGCAGGAGTTGGTGCTCTTCTGGGAGGCCTTAAAATTTTGGCCCCTCTAAGATACTGCTTAAGCAGTGGATGAGAAAAGAGGGGAGGCTCTGTGTTATAATGAGTCGAGATAGCGGAAGCATGGATTTTTATTGAAGAAAAAGATAGGCCCTTGTCAAGCATCTCAGTCAAATATTGTAAAATCTGAGGAATATTGGGCTTTTCTGTGTCTATTCCTTGTGCTTGGTTTCAAACACAGAATCTCTTCCATTTATCAGCATAAGATTTTCTAGTACTAGGCCTTCTGGCTTCCAAAATGACATCCATCACAGATTTACTGAGAGGTGTTGTTTGAATAATTAATTGATTAGCCATGTTGCAAGATTCAGAGATTGGAGCTGAGTGTGCAGAATTTGATATTTCTGCTGAGACAGTAGATGAGGTATTTGAGGCAAGCACCATGGAGGAAGGTAAGACATATTCCTTAGAAGCGGGTACCAGGGCTGGCAAGGCCAGTCTGGAGCAATTAGGATCATTTTTGGTTTTTCCTGTCTGGCTTTTAGTAAGACCTTGGAAAGCAGAGGCAGAGGGGGAAAGGCATAGACTGATAGGTTTTTCCAGCTGAAGGATAGAGCATCCACTTTCCATGCTTTTTTGTGGTGAGTTCTTGTGCAAAATTTGTCCAACTGATAATTTTGGGGAGAGGCAAATAGATCTATGTCTGGGCTCTCCCATTTCTGTGTTAACATGCTGAAGATTTGTGGATCCAGTTTCCATTCATGTGGGCCCATAAGATTTCTGCTTAGGTCGTCTGCCAGAGTATTTTACTTTACTGGCAGGAATTGAGCTTGAAGATGTATTTGGTAAGTCAAGGCTGTGTTCCACAAAGCCATGGCTAGTGTGCAAGGGGGGTAGGAATGTGTACCCCCCTGCTTGTTTGTGTACCACATAACTGTGGTGTTATCCATCCTTATCAGCAGTTGTCCTGGATGGAGTAAGTCCTTGAAGGCTGTCAGAGCATTTTTAACCGCTAGCATCTCTTTCTGGTTGATATGCCGATGTATTTGGTTTGGGCTCCATTTGCCCTGAATGCATCTCCCTGCCAGGTGGGCCCCCCAAGCATAGTCTGATGCATCTGTAGTTTGGGTTTGGGTGGCAGGGGGTAGAGTGAATGACAGTCCCTTGTTTTGGTGACATGTCTCTGCCTACCAAAGAAACTCCTGTTGTAGGCAGGGAATGAGAGGAATCATTGTTTCCAGCCTGTGACAATGTTGACTCAATAAACTTTTTAGGTACCACTGAAGTTTCCTCATATGCAGTCTCGCATATGGAATTAGTAGAATGCAGGATGCCATGAACCCCAAAGCCTGCAGAATTTGCCTTGCAGATAACTGGGTTTTTGTTGCCATCTGTTTGAAGTATGTTGTCAGTTGCCTTTTGTTTGTCTGGCATCAGGTAAGCCATCTGGGCAGTTGTATTCAAGCTTGCACCCAGGAATGTAATTATTTGAGAGGGTACCAGTTGTGATTTATTTCCATTTATAGTGTACCCTAGGCATGCTAGAAGCCTTTTTACAAATGCCAGATGTTGAAGAAGAGTGTCCTTGTCCTCTGCTTGAATGAGACAATCGTCCAGACAAGGATACATTTGAATGCTTCTTTGTCTGCAGAATGCAATTACTGGTGCCAGGCACTTTGTAAAGACCCTGGGCACAGTAGACAAGCCAAAGGGCAGTGCAGAGAATTGGTAATGCAAAAAACCTGCTTTGAAGTGGAGGTATCTTCTGCACGATTCCCTTATTGGGATATGCAGGTATGCCTTTTTTAAGTTTAGAGTTACTAACCAAGCATTCCTGCCTAGCATAGGCAGTAGCTGTTGTAAAGTCAGCATTCTGAATTTTGGAATGTCCAGGAATGTGTTCAGAATCGATAAGTCCAGTATTGGACGCCAAGAATGGTCTTTTCTGGGTACCAGGAAAAGTCTTGAATAAAAACCTTGTCCTGTTTCCATTTCTGGTACCAGTTGAATAGCCCCCATATCCATGAGGGGCATGACTTGTTTCTGGGCCTCTGCCCATTGGTTTTGTGGCAGATCTGGCCATCCGTTTGGAAATGGCAAAGAATGGAAATTAAATCTGTACCCCTAGGATACTATGTTTAATATCCACTTGTCCTGGGTAATTAATTGCCAGTTTTGAACATGAAGTGCTAGTTTTCCCCCCAGGGGGCTGCCAAAAGATAAGTGTTTGGTGCTGGTAGAGGAAAGTCATTGAGACTGCTTACTGTAGAGTTGTGCTTTGTTTCCTGTGGATTTGGGGGTGGAGGCACCCCATTGCTTTGATCTGTAAGAACCCTGTGATTGGTATCTGGAGCCTTTTGAGCGCCTGGATTTTCCCTGAGTGGCTCTGTTGGACACACAAAAGGACCAGTTTTTAGTAGGCCAGTGCCTACTGATCCTGGGTGACTGCACTTGCAAGAAATCTTTTACAGTTTGTATAGATTTAGCTTTGTTTTCCATTTTCTTTAAAACCTCTTCTGCCTTATTACCAAACAGAGTATCATGCTGCAAAGGTGCATCCAACAGTTTAGCTTTAACATGATCAGGCAGATTTTGCTCCTTGAGCCGCATGCCTTCTAACCACAGATCCAGTAACGGCGGCCCTACAAGAGGCCTCCAAGGAATCAAAACCACATTGCAAAGTATGCTTTCCAACCTGTTCTGCAGAATTCAATAATTCCTGTAACTCTTTATTTTCCGCACAATCAGAAATCAACATCATTTTCTGTTTCAATAAGCCCATAACATGCTGTTGATATTTAAGCATATGAAACTGGCAGTTTAAAGCCCTGATTGTCAAGGTTGCAGACTTATAAATCTTCTTACCCCATCTATCCAGCGCCCTGGAATCTCTATCAGAAGGGGTAGGATTTTTGGCTGCAGAGGCCTTTACACCTTTGGGACCCTCAGAAATCATCTCAGGATCAGCAGCAGGATTTTTGAAAAGAAATTTGTGGGTCAGGAACCCTGTAATATCTGTCTGGCTTACTAGGAACCGGAGGCAGGGAATCAGGAGCCATGCTTGATTCTGAGAACACATCATCAACAATGTCTAATACAGGAGGTATTGCCAAAGGCCTATGCTGAGGAAGAAGAAGGAAATCCCTAAGCCTCTTTTTTGATTCAGAGAAATCCTGACTTTTCCAGTGAAAATGTTCCCTTAAAGTATGCAAGGTCTCTCCAAAAGAATAATCCCCAGGAGGAGATGCAGATGGGATAGATTCCTCTGTATCAGAATCCTCATAGGGTGGAATAGAAAATTCCTGATCAGAAGAGGAATCAGAAAGAATGGAAACATGATCTGAAGATTCATAATCAGTGCCTTGCCTAGGCCTCTTAGCAAGGGGGGTTGGGAACCCCTGATCAAGGTAATTAAATCCTCAGCAAGGTTTTTTAGACATATAAATTGTTTTTGATCTTGTTTTTGTTGCTGGCGTTGGTTTAATATAAAAATGTTGAGGCCTGAAAACACCCTCAGAAGCCGGTGCCTGCTCAGCCGCTCGGGACCCATCCAAGGGAGAGACATTCGTGGGTTCAATACTCTGAGAATCTCGTGGCATACCAGACTCTGAATGGGTCTCGGTAAAGGCCAATGACTCTAACGTAGTGGGTATCAGGGGCTGAGAAAGCACCTCACTGAGTACCGGCGAACCGGCGACTGGCTTAGGAGAAGCTTCGTCATCTGTTTTGGACCTCGACGGTCTGTCTCTGTCTTTTTCTTTGCATTTTTTATGAACTCCGGTAGTCGGGTTGCTAACCGGCGACATTTCAGGATAATTAAATCTTGAACCAAAATATTTAGAAGCAAAAATGTACTAATGCTTAATAGTGCGTTGGTTAAATCTAACACAAACCCGACAGCAAGGCACATTGTGATCAGGGCCTAGGCAAGGAATACAGTACAAATGAAAATCCTTATGAGGTATTTGCTTCCCACAAGTAATGCAATTATTAACTTTTACTGACATTGGTAAGGAGAAAGAAAAAGTTTCCCCAACGGGGTACTTACCTTTAGTTTGAAGACTTTGGTTCTGAAACTCGAATACGACAATTTCAGGAGTCGGCCGGCCAGCACTTGGGAACTGCTTCTGGCACTGCGCGTCAAGAAAGACTGAATAAAATGGCGTCGGCTGCATGTTTTATACCCCTGATGACCTGACGTCATGGAAGAGGAGACAGCAACCAACACAGGACCCAAGACTTTGTTATTCAGGCCGACTGAGGGCAACCTGCCAGCAGATTACCCAAATGTAATGACTGCAACAGTGAAACATGAAGAACATCAGAATAGGGGGAAGGAAGGAGGGACTGAATATGCAACAGTGAAAATAGTACATCTAGTGTTATGTTAAGTTCTTACACAACTGTACTATCTCCTTCCTTATCATTGTTGTAATACCTTACCAAAGGGAGAGTACAAAAGCTACTGAAGAGAATGGGAGGAGGAAGCAACAGAAAAGCTATCCAAAAACATGTAGGATGGCCCTAGCAAATCCAGCTCTGGCCCTAGAAATTTGTCTAACTTGTGTTTACTAAAAGTATACACAGAATACAAGTAGTAGTTTCCAAAATGGATTTAGCATCCAGACCCTTAAAAAGGTACCAAAAGAGGTGACCCTGGTATAATGAGCACCAATTGAAAAAAATGCTGCTTACCATGAAAAGAATAAGAAAAAGAAATGGCCTTAGAAATCCAAGAGGAGATGATATGCTTAGAAAAAGCTTAACCCAATTTCTGGGCATGAAAGGAAACAAAGCTCAAATTTCCTTACATCTTTAGTCCTATCAAAACAATATATGAGCTGTCTATGCAAATCTAAAATTGGTAGAATAGAATCCTCTCATTAGTGATTTGAGCTGAAGGGAAAAAGAAAGGAAGATGAATAGACTGATTTACGGACAAGTTATTGACCACCTTGGGCAAAAAAAAGAACTAGTGTGAGAAGAAACTATCTTTGTAAAAAAAAAAACAGAAAAGGGGAAAGTACAGTTGTGTAAGATTTTACCATAACACTAGAAGTCCTTCTCTTACTGTTGTATTATTCTTCACATAAGGGATCTCCTGCCAAGGAGAGCCCAAAGTCCAGCTAGTAAACCAAAGTCTTCAACTCTTTTAGGCATTGTATGCCACATGTATACTCCTCAAGCACGAAGTAGGCCATAAAGGCGACATATGGACACAGATACTCAGAACTGAAAAAAAAAAACGAGGTGGAACAGACTACCCTCAGGGATCAATAGGAATAGGTGCATCCAGAAGGAAAAATTAAAAAAGGGAGAAGGGACCCTCAATCAGGAGAGCAACCAGAACACAAGACAAGATGCACGACAAAGAGGGAAGGAGGAAAGGACCAAATACTGCAATAGTGAAAAGAAGGACATCTACTGTTATGATGAGATATTACACAATTGTACTATGCCCTTCCATATCACTGTTGCAGTATTCTTCACTTAAGGGAGAGCACAAGAACTCAAAAGGAGGTCTGGGAGGAGGAAGGCTGTGAAGAACCCTCCACATACCCATGCAAGATAGCCCAGTGAAAGCCTACTCTAGCCCTGGAGACAGCATCTAACTTATGTTTAGGGAAGGTATGAACAGAGGAAAACATAGCAGCCTCAAGGATAGAATTGGTATCCCGACCCTTGAAAAAGGCACCCAAGGAGGCAACTGCCCTAGTAGAATGTGCCTTTAGAGATGAGGAAAGACATTTACCATGAAAAGAACAATAGGAAATGGCCTTAAAAATCCAGGAGATGTTTTGCTTATAAACATTCAAACCCGAAGTCCTGGGATGAAAGGAAGCAAAAAACTGCTCAGATTTACAAACAACTTTAGTCTTATCTAAATAATATCTGAGCTGTCTATTTAAATCCAAGGTGTAAAGAACCTTCTTAATGGCAGATTGTGGAAAAGGAAAAAAAGAAAGGAAGATGAATGGACTGATTAAGGGACAACTCACTGACCACTTTGGCCATAAAGAAGGGTTAGTACAGATAGACACCCCTTCTCTAGGAAAAACTAAAAAAGGAAGAATGGTCATGAGAGCCTGAAGGTTAGACACCCACTTGGCTGAAGTAAGAGTCAAAGGCAAAACAGTCTTCTAAGTACAATGTCACAAGGAAGCTGAAGAAGTATACTCAAAAGGAGCCTGGTTCAAATTTTCAAGTACAGAATTTAGGTCCCAAGAAGGTAGAATAGACTTCCTGGGAGGCCTGATATGAAGATCGCATTTAAGAAAGTGGTTGGAGGGCTGTGGCCAAGATGGTGACAAGCTAGCAGCAATGTTTCACTTCTCTGCTACATGAATTATATTTCTGATAGGAATTAATAATTTTAAGTCATCCTATTCTCCTTACTTTTGTGGAATTGTATTCTTTTTCTCGTCTGGGAAGACTCTATTTTTATATCAATCTTCAATTTTTTCCTGTCGTTATATAAGCAAAAAGGTATATGCTCATTACTTTAAGATGAGTTTTTCCAAAACCAACTCATAAGATATGACGGTTAAGACAGAACTGCAGTCACTTCATACAAATATGCAAGAACTGTTGATAAAAATGGACAAGATGGTCAATTTTAAAAAGAAATGCTCTGAGCAATTTAATCAACTACATGAAATAATGAAACAACAGAAGGCAGAAATCTCAGGCATGGAAGCTACTTTAAATGATATTGAGGGAAGGGTAACAGAAGATAAACATAATAGTGAATTTCTATTAAAACAAAATACCCTATTGCTAAATGTTGATGATCTGGAGAACAGGTCCAGGAGAAACCATATTTGGATCTATGGATTACCAGAGAAAACTGAAGGAGACAACATAATTGATTTTCTTTCCTCTTGGATTTTTAAGACTTTGAATCTACTGGAGGCATTGTCTTTCGGTATTGAAAAGGCTCACAGATCACTGGTGGTCCCCTTCATCGACAAAAAGGGCAAATCCAAGATTCATAATTGTTACATTTCTTTACAGTCAAAACAAAGAACTGATTTTAAATACAGCATGGTCAGCCTCGATAATATAAAAACAGAAAATAATTTCTTCCTTTAATGAAAGAACTGAAAAAAACTGAAATCAAAGTTCATTTATTTCCAGCTATATTAAATATTTTTCTGCCAGATGGAATCAAAATATTTGAATATTTGGAAACAGCTGTATATTTTTTTAAAGACAAATGACATCACAGACCAAATAGAAGACATGGACTGGAATGGTGCTTCTTTGAAGAAACATGCAGAAAAATATATGGAAGACAATTGAAAAGAAAAAAAGTTAAAACAAATAAATATGTATTTTTCTCTTTTTTTTCTTTTCCAGTAGGATACAATTTAAATTGCTGTTGTACATAGATATATATACTGGACAACGTTTTACAGACTTTAACAAATGTCTTTATTATATCAATATGAGAAAAAGGAAAA
The DNA here is from genome assembly GCF_019279795.1 of Protopterus annectens. Taxonomy (NCBI): domain Eukaryota; kingdom Metazoa; phylum Chordata; order Ceratodontiformes; family Protopteridae; genus Protopterus; species Protopterus annectens. The sequence goes on from NC_056725.1 coordinate 587,542,415, forward strand.
AAGATAATACAGCAAGTCATACATGAAATGTATAAATGTTTTTAGTTATAGTTTTATGAAAAAGTAATTAATACATTTCATATAATTTTTAAGAATACACTAAAATTTTATTTTAATGTTCTCTAATAATTTTTATTAGATTAAATGTTTTTTTTAAATCTTATTCTTTCTCCTCTTTTTTTGTTTCTTCCTTTCTTTTTATATAGTTAAAATATCTACATAAATATTCTTCAAGCACATATTAGTTTGTAAGAATGCTTTGATAGGAAAACAATAGCAGTATGTAACTGAAGTTTAGAAATACTATTTCTTTATCTGTAGTTTAGAAATACTATTTTTTTAAATCTCACATTATTCACAATATACTTATTTAGCTTTTGGACTTTCATCTAAATATATTTCATAAAGTTAAATGTAGACATCATTGTATATTGAGGGGTGTACATATCTGTCTATGTATGTGTGTAGGTGTATATAGTATGTTTATGTATATATTTTTTTTAAACTATGTTTTCTTTTTTGTTGGACTTTGACTTGGTCTGTACTGATCAGGGGAGCTTGTTTGGGTGGTCTCTTGTTGTCGACAGATAGTTTCTGTTGTGGAGTTTTTTGTGAGGATGCTAGGTCCTGGTTGTTGGGAAGTGGACGGCTTTGGAGACATATTGCTGATTTCTGCTGTTTTTGGATTGTTTGTGTCTGTAGTGACAGTTTTTTGTGTGCTACTGTTTTGGGGAGATTTGTGCTGCTAGAGGTCAAGATTTCTTGTTTGTGTGGGGAGACGGTTCTTGCTGACATTGTGAGTGATGTTGGATGGTTGGTGGCTTTGTCCTAGTTGACTGGTTTCAGTTTTCTTTGTTTTCTGTGTGATCCAAGTTTTCATATGCGCATCGCGAGCATGAACTATGTGCTTTGAAGCTTTTTGCTGTTTTTTCTTGCTTGCTGCCAAGGTTGTGAGCCATGCAGTTGCTTCACTGTTTAGATTTAAATCTAAGATTGCACTGCGAACTTGTGAAGTGTTCTCTGAGAAGTCGTGGAAAAGAGAAGTGATGTAATGCTCTCAAAGTTCAAAAGTGAATACAACAGGGAAGCTATGCATTGTGATCTACAAAGATATTCACTTTCCTCTCTATTTTATTTTCTTTATTTTAATTTATCTCAACTGTCATTAAACTTGGAATATCTATGGAGTGAGTATTAAAGCAGACATATAACTGAATTTAAGTAAGTTCTGATAATGAAAGCATCTTTGAGTCATATTATCTAATTATTATTGTAATGTATATGCAAGAGCAAAAGCTACTTTTTATTTCTATTACTGGTTTATTATAGTTAATTTTTGCAGCATATAACAACAGAAACAAAGTAACACATCTCATTTATGACAGTTAAAACTCAGATGTATTGCTTACATAATGAAACAATTTAATACGTTGCCTTTAATGGCTAGATATAATTGAATGATAGAAATATTTATATTCACTAATTTTAAATATTAAATATCTTGTTTTAATAAACAAAAGAAATGGGTTAAGTGGTAAATGAATGGTAAATGATCAATATCTCCTTTGTAAACATGTTTAACATTTTAAGGGCTCATTTGCCTGTCTTAGATATATGTAAAAGCAATGGTCACTCTGGTTTATTTTGTAGAACAATAAATGATTCTAAATACAATAAATTGAAATTCTTATTTTAAAATTGCACAAGCACAGAAAAGACAAATGTTTGTCAAATGTTACTTGAGGTTCTTACGAATTTATTGCTTTGGGCAAAATAATGCTGCTATTATATTAACTGTATTAGTTTGATACGATAACGATTATTTTAAGTATCACAATTTTTTTTTTGTAAGTTCAAATATTTCTATACGATATTGCCTTAAAGGAAGAGGGGGGTAGGGGGAGGAAAGAGGAGAAAAAAAGTACAACGCATCTTTATGATACTGATAAAAATGCATAAGCTGTCAAAAGTAGTTAATAGCAACAAAGCATTAAATACTAATAAGCTTCAGTAGTAGCTGTGTTCTAGTGACTGTTTTCCGATCAGATACTTAGCTACCTTCTGTATAGAGATATTTATAGGTTCATAGGTTTGTACTATGCTGACTGCTCCTGTAAGTCATGTTAAGCCTAGCTATTTTCCATTTTTTCATCTTCAGTTTATCTTATCTCATTAGGTTAGAGATTGCCCTTACTTACTTTACAGAGAATGGTCATATATTACTTCTAATGAGAATATCTGCAATTAATCCATGAAAGAATTAAGGAGAGACATGCATAAAATGAAGCATCTTGAACCGACTTAGTCTATTGGTAGTACAGGGAGCAGTCTTGGGATACATTTATTGTCTCTCATCTTTAGATCTAAGTTATGTCTGGTTACAAACTGTGATAAACTTTGATTAACATGAATGAAGAATTATTTTGGAACAGCAGTATCCTCTTTGAGATTTACTTGAATTTAGGATCCTTGAATCATGTGTTTATGATACCATCAGAATTGCTGAAGTACAGTAAACTTGTATGTATTGGGCTGGAGTATGGTGCATTATGAGAGATGTACAAGGGTACTATGGACAGTTAATCTGACAGATCCTCAGATGGAGCTAGATATATATTGCCTGCATGTAGAATTTGACTGAAGTATAATCTAATTCAAAAGTGAGTTGTGATATACATTAACATCTGTAAATATGGATGTTAGTCAAATTACTTTAATAATGCATACTTTTTTAGTTTTAAAGTTAAATGTAGCAGAGGATTTGGTCTTGAATAAGAAAGTTAGAGGGTACATTTGAATAGTCATGATATTCAAATGAGAGGTGTTAAACCTCATTGACTGGTTGAGTTATGATTTATCTCAATGTTTAATATTTTATTTTACAAATATACTGTTTTTGGTGCATATCATTATTAATTATAGAAGTATAACTGATAAATATATAAAATCATACTTGGTCATATTCATAAACAAGATGTGTATTGAGACATGTTATCTTCCCTTTGTTTTCTTTATTTTTTCCTTTGATTCAAAATACATAATTAGATATATGTCAGCAAATTCATCATTTATGATGTTTATTTCTATCAATGCAAATGATTTGAATAATGGTTGTAAGAGAGGAAGTCTACATAAATACTTAAAGATGTTTAATGCTCAACCTATATTTCTTCAAGAAACACATCTATTAAGAGAAGACATTGATAGACTTAATACGAATTCATGCACAGTACTTTCTAGTTCACATCATAGACAAAAGAAAAGAGGTGTTGAAATTTTATGGGGAAAAAACGTACCGAAGCCCAAAATTTTAACTACCTATAATGATAATACCGGAATGCGTTGTTTAGTAACTTTGGAAATTAATGGGAGATTATATACAATAATTAATGTTTATTGGATACAAGGGTTAGGAGTTATGGCAGTTAAACAACAGCTTGATGAGATTATACAACACTCTAATGGAAGCAATATATTAGCTGGAGATTTTAACTGTAAAATAGAAGACAATGACACAAATACTACAAATAAACATAGAAAAACAGTATCATCTAAAACTCCAAAGAATTCATAGTATGTTTAACTTTAAGGATATTAATAGTTTTTCAGAAGTAAATTCATTATATTTTAAACATTTTTCACATAGACATGGTACTCAATCTAGGATAGGCAGGATATATATCTGAAGTGACTTCGTAACAAAACTTGATAAAGTTAAAGTTATTCCATGTCTGCTATCTGATCATAACTTTACCTTTGAAGTAAAGACAAATATTAAAAATAGTATTTCACCAGAATACCATCATATATAACCAAGTTGATAGAATTCACTGATATTTTTAATAAAGAAATTAAATCTTTTATAAAAAAAGAAGTTATGTACTCACCATAACGTTCTATCTGTGTTGTCAATCTTCATTTATCCTTTACCACTGGGACACACTTCTGATCCTCGGAACTGGCTTGGCCGCTACATAGCTCGCACCAGCAAAAACTGACAAGCTATGACTCTACCCACCATACCCCTCTCCATATTACCTCAGATTGAGTTTGTAGCTATACAGAAAGACAAAGGAATTTGTAAACAGAATTGAAGAGGCCATGTCCAAGGCCAAACCTGATAAAGTTACCAGGACAAGTGTCTGATCCTCCAGAAAGTCCATAGGTGGGGGATGGAGGCTGGGGTGCAAAGGATAAATGAAGATTGACAACACAGATGGAACATTATGGAGAGTACATAACTTCTTTATCTGATGTTGTCAAGCTTCATTTATCCTTCACCATTGGGACAGAGTCCCCAGCTACTTTACATCCTGAGTGGCATTATGGAAGGATATTCCTGAGAACTATAGAGCCAAAGGATGCTTTTCCCCTGGAGACCAATCCAATTTATAATGGCTGGAGTAATAAAGGTATGTTGAGTAGCCCAGGCTGCTGCTATATATATTTCATCCATGGAAGCCTTGGAATGGAAAACAGCAGAAGTGCCTATTGATCTAGTGGAGTGTGCTCTCACTGGCACTGGTAACTTTGAGATTCTTTTTATTGTAAATGGAATTAATACAGTCTCTTAGCCATTTTGATAGGGTAACTTTTGAAAAAGATTTTCCCAGAGATGGACCGGAGAAAGATACAAATAACTGGTCCGATTTACTAGATTCTTTAGTTCTGCCAAGGTGGAAAATTAATTGTGAACATCCCACAGATGTAAGCAATATTCACCTTTGTTGGAAAAAGTAGGAAAGAAAATGGGTAGGTCAATGGCTTGATTAATATTAGTTTCTGAGACCACCTTAGGGAGAAAGGATTGGTTGGCCCTTAGTGAAACCCTATCCTTATGAAAACCAAATATGGGGGTTTTGAAGATAATCCTTGTATCTCAAAAATTCTTCTAGCTGAGGTAATGGCTATCAAAAAAATTGTTTTCCATGAAAGAAACTTTAAGTGATATTTAGCTGCCAGTTCAAAGGGAGGAAGCACCAAAGACTGCAATACCAAGGTCAAATCCCAAGGAACTAGAAGGTCTTTAAACAAAGGTTCTAACCACAAAGCCCCTTTCATGAACACACTACATAATCTATGGGAAATTAGTGAATGGTCTTCAAAGCCATTGTGGAAATTAGAAATAACAGCTAGTTGGACCTTGATAGTGGAAGCAGAAGCTTCCTGATCAAAAAGCATAGCTAAAAACTCCAAACTTTTTCAACCAGTGCAGAAAAAGGGTTAAGACCATTATCGTGTGCCCAAAATGAAAATCTCTTCCACTTGCTTATGTACAGTTCCTGGTGGAAGGTCCGTGGTAAGCCAGTAGAATGAACTCTAGATCATGAGTGTGACTTGGCTGAGATTTTGAGTGATTCACTGAAATGCCCAGATGGGCGAACAGATGTAGGAAGAAATCTGTTGCTTGAAGCAGTAGACGCCTGGTGGGGGTAGTGATGCATCAGTCATCTAGATAAAGAAACACCCAGACTCCGTGCAGTCTCAAGTGAGCTGTCACTGCTGCCAAACACTTGGTGAACACCCTGGGGGTTGTGGTGAGGCCAAAGGGCAGCACCCTGAAATGAAAATGACTGGCTCCTAGCTGAAAGCAGAGGAACCTTCTGCAGTGTTTGTCCATCTTTACATGGCAATGTGTGTCCTGAAGTTGTATACACCACATCCAACTGAACCATGACCATCTGAAATTTTGTTTGCTGAATAAACTTGCTCAGTAGGCTGAGATCTAATACTGGTCTCAAGTCCCCTCTTTTTTGGTGCCAAAAAGAACCTTGAGTAATACCCAGATCCTATCTGATCTGGTGTGACATCTTGGATGACTCTTTTTTCTAGCAGCTTTTGAATCTCTAAGGCTGCTTGATCCCTCTGATTGGGTGGAACATTGTGGCGGCATTGCTTTGATCTCGGAAAAAGACTGAAGGGAATATGGTTACATCTGACGATGATCTTCTGCACCCAGGCTGAAGTTGTCTCCCGGCTCTGGAGTGCAGTGAAAATCTTCCCCCGACTGCTTCCAGAGGGAAGCAATTGGGCCCCCCTTTAGGAGCCCTGATAGGATTGTCCAGAGAAAGAATCTCTGGAACCCTGATTCTGTGGGCTACCTCTGTCGAGGGTCGGTGTCTCCCATTAGTGCTCCCCCCTCTGCCCCGAAGGAAGCCATCACCACGTGTGTCTAGAAAAGACCCTTAGAATTTTTTGAACCACATCTTCCTGCTCCTCTGATTCCTAAAGAAGGACCACTGGGCAGCAGAAAAATGTATGGCCACTGCAGAGAGGGTCTTTCCATCTTTCTTGCACCTGGCTGGAGTTTCTTTTACTTTGGGGCTGAATAAAGAGGCTCCATCAAAAGAAACACTGACAAAGGAAGACTTTAATGGCTCTGCAAACTCAAACAATTGCATCCAGGCATGACACCTTATAGCAACACCAGAACCTACTGCTCTAGATGTCCCTTCGGCTGCATGCGCAATGAGCCGCATGCATCAGTTGGAAATAGACTCCAGGTTGGCTAGCTGGGACACCACTTTATCCTGAGCTTCCTCAGACACAGCTCCTGCTAGGGTATTGGATAGCTCCTTGATCAGATCCCTCTGGAGCCTAGTAAAATGTGAGCTAAAATTCAAAGACTTTAAAGCGAATTTTGATGATGTGTACACCTGCTTTCCGAATCTGTCCATCTCCCCAAACTCTCGATTAGGGGATGAACAGCGGAACTCTCCAGCTATTTCCTTTTTTGGTGGTGGCCACCATCACCATAGCATCTACTTCTAACACTGTTGCCCAATACTAGTGGTTCTCTGAAGCAGATAGTATTTTGTCAGGTCTCTGGGGAATTGGCTCTATGGGAGCAAAAGCCTTCCAAGCCCAATGCGCAATCAGCTTAATAAAATCTTCAGTGGGAGGGGTCAACCAAGAAGTAGATGGGCGAGCACCAAAAGCCTGCAAGTACACCGAATCCTCAGAGGTAGGGCCTTTGGACTTCTAGTTACACCTGTTTCAGAATCTATAGAATGTCTCCAAAGGAGACAACTTCTATAGATGACCTGGGGGAAACCCTCCCCATCATCGAAGTCCTTCTGTGAACAATTCCTCAGGGGAATCTGTGTTTACTCTTACAAGTCTTTTTCAAGGGAGGCTCCTCAGTGTGGATCTCTGAGGAGGACTCTGAAGAAGAGGGGCTCTATGCAGGGGTATCTTGCAGTCTCAATGCCCACTGTCCAGAAGTGGAAGTTGCTGGCAGCTTTGGACAAGAAGGAGTTGTTTGATAAAACTTTGACACAGAAGTGGCCAGCTGACAGCCTGCAGAGGGCAAAGCCCTCTCCATTACCTGGAAGACAGGCCCACCCAAAGAGGCATGGGAGCCCAGAAATGAGTAGGTCAACCTCGAAATGAAGTCACACCCCACTCCGAGAAACCCACATCCAAAGCAGGAGGCAAGGAAAAGCCCACATCTGCTGAGGTTCCAAGAGTCAAAGATGACTCCAAATAAAAAACTGGAGCTGATCCAAAACTCTCGGACCCAACAGTGGAGCCATGGCCCCAGGAGTCTGTCCGTTCCAAAGGAATCAAGCTAGATCCTGGAACCGAAGGGGTAAAGGCTGTCAGCACCAGAGCAGCTGGAACCCGAGGGATCAGAGTTGGAAGCTCTAAGCCCTCAGACGAGGTTAGAGGAGGAAGATTTGGTGGAGCCCTGGGAGAAAACACCCCAAATCCAGAAGGGAGAGGGGTCAGGAGGAGGCAAAAAGACCCCTGGCCACTAGGAGCTGATCTACCAACCTTACATCAACTTCAGTAAGACTCCTTAAGGAATTTACAGACAAACCTGAGGGGGGATTCTGGTATTTCAAGAAAGAGACTAGGGAGCTGTCCCTCAAAGGGGTCAATAAAGGGTAAATACCTTGCCCTGGGAGTGAAAATTATGTCTGATTTTGGCACCGATGAGCATTCCAATGTCTGTGGAAGTGTAGCAGGGGAGGTACGTACCAAGCAGGAAACTGAAGGTGTTGGTAGCAAACAGACTGGCACTGAGGTTTGTGCTGCCATAGAAGATAGTGTCAAGGATGTTTTCAGCTCCAAAAGCTACTGAACCTTAGCCTTTGATTCCACTGAACTGGTTGGTATGGAAGGTTTATGCTTTTTTGCCACCAGTACCGAAGGAGATGCCGGCAACTAGTTACTTTTCTTGGTTCCATTGTTAGATTTAGAGGGAGACATCTTGGATTAGGCCTCCTCAAAAGAGGACTTACTTAGCACTTTTAATAGTAATTTATTTCTATGTTCTACAAGGTCCAGTTGCTGAAGGCCTAGCAAATAGTACAGTCTTGATCTAGATGAGCTGGGCATAACAATAAACACAGGAAGAATGGCCATCTTAATTGGGCATCTTCCGACCACAATCCTGGCACTGTTTAAAACTTGTAGTGCCTTTAGATTTCTCAGCCATGTTGACAGACAACAAAAGAAAAGATGGAGTCAACAGGCAGCAAACACACACACACGGAAAGGAAGAAACTACCAATGATGGTAGGTTAAAACTATCTAAAGAAGTAGAGAAAGAGAGGGAGAGGTACTACCAATGATGGTAGGGAAAGAATACCATATGGTAAGAAAAATACACTCACTCGATAAAGTAAGTGGGTAGAAAGATAAAGAATATCTATATATAGAGAGATCTATATATATCTATATCTATCTATATGAATCTAGGACGTTTGATCGAATGATCAAACGTCTGAATCCATAACCACTGAACACACTTTAACGAAAGAGCTTTCATTGAAAAAGTGCTTTCATTAAAGCATGTTAATAAAAATGAAAAATAATACTCCATTAACATTTCTGCGCACCCCCCCCCATACCCCCCTACTTTAACATTCTCCCTCAGAGACTGCACTACAGTGGGGAAAAGGGAATTCTCCCTTATCCACATCATAGTACGGCCTCGGCAACAGGCATACTTACGCAAAAGTGCTTCTTCAGTGAAAAGCACTTTTGCGTAAGTATGATCACGCTTAATGGATTCGGACGTTTGATCTTTCGATCAAAACGTTCTAGATCCATCTATGTGTGTGTGTGTGTGTGTGTGTGTGTATATATATAAATATATATATATATATATATATATATATATATATATATATATATATGCCCTCTAACCCCTTCAGATCGAGTTTGCCCCAGAGTTAAAAGACACTAGAGTAGACCTGAACCATCAGAGAGGACATTTGGATAACACAGAAGTTAAGTTTTAGTAAGTACATAACTCTTTATCTGATGTTATCCATATCACTATTCCTCACTTCTGGGTCAGAGTCCCAAGCTACCGTACAGTCCTGGGTGGTCTCATAGAAGAACATGCAGAAGAACTGTGGAACCAAAGGAAGCCCTGTTTCTGGAAACTAGGTTGAGTTTGTAATGAGTAATGAAGGTGTGAGGAGCAGACAAGGTGGCTGCAGCACAAATCTCATCTAAGGAATGTCAAACTAAATAGGCAGCTGACGTAGCCACAGTTCTAGTGGAATGAGCTCTGACAGGTCCTGGTAATGTCAGTTCCCTAGAAGTACAACATCTAGAAACATATTGGGATATCCAATGAGATATTGTAATCTTGGACACTACTTGACCCAGTTTGTTAACAGAGAAGACCACATACAATTGGTCAGATTTGCAAAAGCTCATTGTCCTGTCTAAACTGAATTGTAATTGTCTATGTACATCAAGCATGTGCAGTATATACTTTCCTTTATTGGAATGGTGGGAAAAAAACTGGCAAGTGAATGGTCTGATTCAAATTTGCTTCAGTGGCTACTTTGGGCATGAAAGAGAGATTAGTCCTGAGGGCCACTATGTCTCTATGAAAAATCACATATGGAGGCTTGATGGAAAAAGCCTGCAATTCAGAAATTTGTCTTGCTGATATTATCGCCACCAAAAACTGGTCTTCCAAGACAAAAACTTAATGTTGCATGTTGCAGCAGGTTCGAAGGTACTCTGTGTAAGAGATTGCAGCCCTGAGGAATGGTCCCAAGGAAGAGAGAGAGATTTGATAGGAGGCCATAGCAGGAAGACACCTTTCAAAAAGGCCTTACAAAGGCAAGAGGAAAAATCAGATTCCATGCAAACATGAAAATTAGTGATGACTGCCAGCTGCAGCTTAATAATGGAGAAGCTGGCTCCATCCTGAAAGACCGAAGACAAGAATAATAAGATGTCTGGAATGGGAGATGAAAATGGATCCAGACTCTGCTGACTGGCCCAGATAGAAAAACTTTTCCATTTACTACGATAGACCTTTCTGGTGGAAGCCTTCCAAGAGGCCAAAATGATGTCTCTGACAGGAGAGGCAAGCCTAGACTGGTTCAGAATTACGGAAAGTGGAGAAACCACCCAGTCAGACAAAGAGTCTGAAGGTATGAGATAGGAAGATGACAGGGGTGAGATATCAGATCTGGTAGGGGATCCACTACCCAAGGGGGGATAATTCAGATGAGACCTGAGGAGGGAGAAACACACCTGCCGAGGCCAGAAGGGGCAATAAGGATCAAGGAAGCCTTGAGCTTTCTGAAGCACTCTGGGAATGAGAGGTATAGGAGGGTAAGCGTAAAGGAGACCCAAGGCCAATTGTGAATTAGAGCATCCCTGGGTGACTCCCCGGTTGGGGTATTGAGGGTAAAGTACTTGCTGCATTTGTGATTGAGAGGGGAAGCAAACAGATTGCAACTCGGTTGACCCCAGCAAATATCTCTCTCACCACTAATGGATTCAAGGACCACTTGTGAGGACTTGCCTGCTAGCATGTTGGTCTCCCCAGGAATGTGTGTTGTAAGGAGAAAGCAGCCTGAGGACATCACCCATTACCATACTCTCATGGACTCATGACAAAGCAGATAAAAAGTGTGCCCTCTTGTTTGTTGATTTACCACACAATTGCCACTTTGTCCATGTACTTTGCAACAGTACCTAGAGGAAGGCAGTCCTGAAAGGCTTGCATTGTGAGAAGAACTGCCCTCATCTCCAGTATGTTTATGTGCAGTTTGGTCTCTGCAGGGGACCACGTGCCATGGACCGTCTTTCCCTGGCAATGCTCCCCCACCCCAGTAGGGAATTGTCTGTGGTCATTGTAGCACTGAGAGGATGAGGAGAAAAGGGTCTGCCCATGAGGAGATTAGGACACTGAATCCACCAAACAAGATGATGCCTACTCACAGGTGTGAGGTGGATGGAAGCTGTCACTGAGTGAGAAAGAGAAGACCATTGGAGTCCACTGTAGAACCCTCTTGTAAAACCTGGCTAACAGCACCAGATATATTGCTGCTACCATGGATCCCAAGGCCCTGAGAATGAAGTGGACCCGAGGATGAGCCAGATCTAGGAGGCACTGAATTTGGGATCTAATTAGTTGTGCATGCCTGGGAGGTAATGCAATCTCTGACACAGTGTCTAGCTGAATGATGATAAACTCCAAGTTCTGGTTTGGAATCAGATTTTACTTGTCTCAGTTCTCAGCAATTCCAAGCTGGATGAACAGACGAAGAATGTACTGAGTGGCTGCAACCAGTTGATGCTTCAAGGGAGCTGTGAGAAGTCAATCATTGAGGTAACACCTGGAATCCCTGCAGTCTCAAATGAGCTGCCAAGACTGTCATGCACTTGGTGAACACCCATGGGGGCTATGGTAAGACCAAAGGGCAGGGGGAACTGAATTGGTAAGGATTGGCCCCTACACAAAAGCAGAGATATCGCCTGGAGTGCCTGTCTATTTTTATTTGATAACACGCATCCTGGAGTTCCACAGAGCACATCCACTCATCTTTGTGCAGAAGAGGCACAATGGACTGGGCAGTGACCATCAGGAACTTCAACTTCTTGATACAGAGGTTTAAGTTGCTTAAGTCCAGGACTGGACGTATCCCCTGTTTTCTTTGACACCAAAAAGAAGCGAGAGTAAGTTCTGGACCTTTGTTGTCCTGGCAGGACCTCTTGGATGGCTCTCTTCTGAAGAAGCTTGAGCACTTCTTGCTAAGCTAATTCCTCCTGACATTGTGGTGCATTGTGGAGAAGTTTCCTGAGTGGTGGCGGTGGGAAAAGAGAATAAAACAGCCCCTGGAAATAATGCTTAGCACCTACAGATCTCTTGTGATGTTTGTCAAGGCCATGAGTGCAGAGACAAAAGACCCTCAACGTCCTCCAGGGCCAGATAGTCGGGCAATGCTTCAGGAGCACTGGAAGGGCTTCTCAGAAAAGGGTTCCCTGGAGCCATGATTTTGTGGATCCCCTCTGCCTCTGTGGCAGCGTCAACCATTGAACCTTCTCCCCTGACCTCTAGAAGAGGGTTCATCCTGAACCTCCTGAATGGAAGACTGCAACTTCTGGAACCAGAATTTGTTACTTGGTTGTTGTGTCTTTAAAAAGGAACACTGAAGGGTAGAAAATTTGATTCCCCACAGCCGACAAGGTCTTCTCTTCTTGCTCACTGCAGACCAGTGTGTCTTTGACTGACTCCACAAACCCACATAAATGCAGCCTGGTGAAATGCAGAATAGCGATGCTTGTGTCAGCCACTCAAGAGGTGCCTTCTGCAGCATTGAAAATCAACCTCATCACAGAATTAGTGAGGGACACAACAGTGTATAGCTTGGGAGACACTTTGTGCAAGTCCTCAGCAGGCAGCAACTCAGAAAGGGAAGTGGTGAGTTCTTTAAACAAATCCCTTTGGAGGTGGGTGAAGTGTGCCAAGTAATTAAGCACCTGCAGACCAAATGCAGCTGAGGCAAAAACCTGCTTTCCATGTCTGTCAATTGCTGAGGATTCTCAATTGGGGGGGATGGATAGACGTACTCTGCTCCACCAACTCCTTTTTAGTGGCAGCAGTTTCCACGATAGCATTGACTAGCACCCCTTTTGACCAAAACTGTCTATCCGTGGGTGGACTTAAGAATCTGTCCGCTAATTTGGGCACTGGATCCACAGTATCGAGCTCCTTCCATGTCCTGCTGGTGATAAGGTCTATCAGCTCATCAGCAAGGGGGGAACTCAGGTGGTAGATGGTGTCATCCTGAATGTCTTCAGGAACATGGACTCCTTGAAGGACGGGGGTTGGAAAACCATCCTCCCTTCAATTTGAGAATCTCTAGAATGTCTTCGAAGCAGATATCTTTGGGCAGAGATTTGGTGAACCTGTCCTTTTCATCAAGGTCCGTATCCTCAGTGAGAAACTCCATTGGAGAGTCTAGGTGTACATACTCTTCCAAGGCACATCCTCTGATGGGGGGTTCAGGGAAGGACTCAGAAGAGTGGTGAACTGCAAGTGGGGTGACTCCCCCTTGAAGGGCAGTTCAGGACTGACCAAGAGCAGGATAAGAAGACTCAGCTCTCAGGCAAGAGGGGGGCTGGAAAGGGGCATGGAGAGCAGGGGAGGCAGCTCCACCAGTGGAGAAGGTCTGCTCTACTACCCGGAAGCAAGGGCTTAATGATGTCCCCTCATGATTCACAGCAGACAAGACCACCTGAAAAGAGGGAGCAGAGCATGCCACCGCCTCAAGACCCCCAGATAACACCGGTCCTGAACTGTCAAGAGCAAAGCAACAAGGGGCAGAGACTGGTCCAAAAAAACTGGACCAGAACCCTCTCCCAAGGAATCTAGATGGCTGAACAGGTCAGGACCCAGTCTGCTCTGAGGGAGGAAGAGCAGAGCTGGTCAGAGACTTGGACAGGGTAGAAACAAAGTGGGCTCTAGGAATCCCCATTGCCTCCTCACCCGTACCCCAGGTCCTGGAAGTCCAAAACCATCTGGGTCAGACAAGGAGATTCAAGTGTAGGGGCAAGAGAAGGACCCCTGGCTGGATGGGCAGGGGACAAAAAAAGCCCCAACTTGATTTGAGGCTTGAGGAAAGACCTCATCATTGTGTCCATGTCCAATAGGGGTAAGCTCCTGGAGGACCAAGAAAAGGCTGATGACCTAGCTGGGGACCTGTGCCTAGACCCTAAGAACCTTCTAAACTTGTCAGAGGAACAGCGTCTGTGTCTGGGAGCTGTAAAATGCTGCTCCGGGCCAGAACTCGATGGAGAGACCACAGTCAAGATGGTGGGCTCCAACACAGGTCCCGGATCCGTCCGTTTTGGATCCAAGGACAACTGAGGATTCAAGCTTTTAGAACTTGAATGCTTCGGATGCGAGGAAGTTGGATTTGTGGCAGGTCTAGTCTTGGCCAAATCTGAAGGTCTCTATCTGGAGGCCATGGATCCAGGAGTAAATGCCCGGGTCCTTGGATCCGAGGAACTAGGATCTGACAACCTAGGTTTCTTAGAGGTAGAGGACCCTGAGATAGAGGGAGCCTTTCTGTGGTCAGAGGGACCCGGCTTGTTTGGAGACTGGTGGACCAATGGACCCCCCTGAGTCATGACTTTTAATAATAACGTATTGCGGAGCCTGACCAAAGCCCGGAAGCTGAATGAGGCACAAATGCCACATTCAACCTCCCGGTGGTTGGCACCCAAACAATAGAGGCACTCCTCGTGCGAGTCGGATATAGGCATTTTCCAACCACACAAAGAGCATCTCTTAAACGCTGCTGGTTTATCAGACATAACAGGCTGAACAGCAGACTAAGCACCAAAGCCAAAATGCAACCAAAGCCGTAAGCCAGGGGGCAAACCAGTTAAAAACCAGCAAAAGCCAACAACAATCACAGAGATATTTAAAATGTGTCTATATCATCTTGTTGAAAGACTAAAATGTCGAATGGCAATATGATCATAAATGCTGGACATCAAAATTGCCCCCCACACCCCATGCTAATTATATATACCAACTCCGAGATCGCACTACAGTGAGGAAAGGGCAAATTTCCTGATCCTCACCATACCACGATCCCACAACAACACTTTCGATGTACGGCATTTGCGATATTATTGCCATTCGACATTTTCAAAATTTGATAATGCAAAGTAGACCCTTTAAAATTCATAAGTAGCAACAAGAAAGAAAACTAAGCCTAAGAGATTTTCAAAACAGAGAAAATGGTGCCAAAAGGGCAAATGATGAGAAAATAGAAAGGGAGGGGAGGCTAACAGGGTATAAAAACTACCAACTTAGTACTCTAAAAAGACAAAAAGTAGATATAAAGCTAGAAAGACAAAAAGAATTTTGAAAATAATCACTTATCCCACAGAAAGACTTGAGCCAGTAGGAATCATGTCTGTAGTGGTTAGCAGCAAACTATTTGGGGAGTTATAGGGCAGCAAGGGATTATGGGATTGGGAGGAGCTCAAGCCTAGGATCTGTCTGAAAAGTTGCCGGATCAGAGCTGATGTTGGATCTTATGACCCAGAAGTGAGGAATAGTGAAATGGATCAAATTAATGGGATAACAATTTGACAGAATATCAAGAGAAAGTGGATAAACTTAAATTAGATATACAAAAAGGTAGAAAGGATTTAGAGAAAGTACTTCATGAAATAAATAAAAAAAAATTAGAAACCTTACATCATAAAATCTAACCATGATTAACTTAGAGAAGATTAAAATTAATTCCTATTCCCAAATCCTAAAAGTCAACATAGACTGATAAATAGAACAAAGAAGATTGTTAAATACAATCAAATCAAAGAAGTTAATATTCCTGGAACTAAAAAGAAGGTTACAGATTTAGAAGACATTCTAGAGGCTTTCAGAACTCATTTTAATTCAATAAATTTATGCAAGCCAGAGATAGTGTTGCAGGGTAAAACAAAAATATTTCTTAAAAGATATATCAAAAATAAATCACTAAAAGATCAAATAAAATTAATAGATAAATCTATAACAATGTTAGAAATAAAATTTCAAATTAATAAACTTTTGTTAAAAGTATATTCATTAGTCAGTGAATTAGAAAATAACCCCTATCTGGGAAATATACATTAATTTCACATATAATAAAATTAGATAAAGATGAAAAAAAATGTTTTTCTTATAGACCAATTTCCTTATTAAATACTGATTATATATTTTTTTACTTCAATAAATGCCAAAAGAATTAAACAGTTAATTACCATTATTAATAAAGAAAGATCAAACAGGCTTTATTATAAATAGAAACTCATATGATAACATTAAACAAATACTTACAATAATAGATTATTTTAACAATACAAAAAGAACTCTAAAATTGGTAAGGCTAGACATTAACAGTGTTTTTGATTCAGTACACCAGGACTACTTGTTATTGGTACTAACTGAATATAACTTTTCTAAACATTTCATACAATTAATCAAAATGCTTGATGAATTCTTCCACTTACATTAAAATTGGATCATACACATCTAAATCTATTACAATTACTAAAGGTACTAAGCAAGGGTGTCCTTTATCACCATTACTCTTTGCCTTAGCTATAGAGTCATTTGCCAACAATATTAGATCTAACATTAATATTAAGGGAATTCAATTTAATAAATTAAATTCTAAGATTCAGTTATTTGCAGACAATATTCTATTAATCCTGTCTGCTTATAATCATTCTCTGCAAGCATTATTTGATGCAATGGTAGTATTCCAAAAGATATCTGGACTCAAATTTAATGACAATAAAACTAAGATTTTACCCATTGATTGTAAAATAAGTAATATAAGTAAGAACATTTCCAAATGTATAGTTTTAGATAAAATAAAATACTTTGGGTTATACTACCAAATAATAGTAATGATATACCAGCTAATTATATTAATATTTTAAATAATATAAAACATCTAATATATAAATGGAATATTTTTTACAATGGATGAGATTTACTTTAAAATGATTATCTTCCCCAAAATTTTATATTTAATACAAACTATTTATCTTCCTCCTTCTAAGGAATGTATAAAAGAATTGAACTCATTGATGTTAAACTTTTTGTGGTATCCTAATAAGCTCAGATTAGTGTTAAATCACCATTTAAAAGAATGGACAGTAGGTGGTATTGGATTATCAGACATAGACATTTATGCACTATCAACATTTGTAAAGACAATAACCCTATGGCTAAATCCAAACTACTCTTCACATTGGAAAAAAAATACTAGATGCAATCTGGTTAGAGTCTGATCATTCAGAATTACTACTAAATAATAATACATTACCATATGAATTTCACTGATTGTTAAGAGAATATATCTTGGGGACAAAAAATAAAAAATACATTCATGGCATATATCTAATATAGTAAATATTTTCAACAATGTTATTAATAAAATTCCAAGTTTGAAAGCATGGTTATGTTTATCATGTCCTATAGCTTATACTCCAAATGTTTTAACTACTTATAATACTTCAAATATGTCTGAATTCAATGAACTATGTCTTAGTTTTAGGTATCAATTAATGGACTTTGAGAAAACACATAAAATGAATAATATTATGGTTAAATATAATATAATTAAGGAAAAGTGGGTGGAAACACAATCTTGCAGACAATTTGTCATTAACAATATTGAGCTAATGAATGTAACTTTTATAGAATCTGTTCCAAAACTTGTAGAATTTATGATTAATTCAAGTAAACAACCTATTGTAGTGAATGGGTACTTATCTAAAAAAAAGAAGTTATGTACTTGCCATAACGTTCCATCTTAGTAGTTGTACATCATTTGTCTTCAACCTGTGGGTTTTGGATCCACATCGGATCCGACACGGCCGCATTTTCCAGCTATGTATCTGAGCTCCAGACTCCTCCCCTTACCCATAATGCCCCGTCTCTCTTGTCCCTTCAGATAGAGTTTACTGCCTAAAAGGTATGACATACCCAACCCAATATCACCTTCTCATAACAAGGATCTTCATAACACTCCCTGACCTGGACAGAGTCAAGGGCCAAACACTATACAAAGTTATACACAGCCTGCATCCATGATAAGGTCAGGGGGAAGGGGGGGAAGGTTGAAGACAAATGAAGTACAACTAAGACAGAACATTATGGTGAGTACATAACTTCTTTATCTGAAGTAGTTTACTTCATTTGATCTTCAACCTGTGGGACAGAGTCCCCAGCTACCATAAACTCCTGGGTGGCCTTCATGGAAGGATATTCCGGAGCACCACACAGCCAAAAGATGCTCTATTCTAAGACACAATATCCATGTTATGAGAAATGAAGGTATGAGAGGAGGACCAAGTAGCTGCCAAGCAGATATCATCCAGAGACACCCTAGACCAGAAGGCAACTGACGTAGCCATAGATCGGGTGGAGTGTGCCTTACTTGCCCCAGCAGGGACCTACCTTTCACCTCATAGGCTCGAGCAATGCACAAGGAAATCCATCCAGTAACTGTTACCTTGGAAACTGGCTTGCTTAAAACAGGTTTAGCATAAGACACGAATAGCTGATCAGATTTCCAAAAGGGCCTCATCCTATGTAAGTAAAATCTCAGTTGTCTATGAACACTAAGCAGATGCAACTTGTATTCCCCTTTGTTCTGGAAGATGGGGAAGAAAACTGGCAAATTTATCATCTGGTTAATATTGGCTTCCAAGACCACCTTATGAAGAAAGAATGGATTAGTACGCAATGACATTCTATCCTTGT
Organism: Protopterus annectens; assembly: GCF_019279795.1. NCBI lineage: Eukaryota > Metazoa > Chordata > Ceratodontiformes > Protopteridae > Protopterus > Protopterus annectens. The sequence goes on from NC_056725.1 coordinate 587,560,962, forward strand.
GAAAGATCAGGTAAGGCACCTTAATAGAAAGAGGTTGAAGCTCTGACACTCTTCTGGCTGAGGTAATGGCCACCAAGAATGCAGCTTTCCATGTCAAAAACTGAAGATCAACTGATGCTGCCGGTTTGAAGGGTGCAGAAAACAATGGTTGTAACACTAAGGTAAGATCCTACAGAGGCGTAGGGTCCTTAACCAGAGGTCTAAGTAGAAAGGTTCCTTTAAGGAAGGTTTTACAAAGTTTGGAAGAAGCCAGGGAATACATATTCACCCCCACATGGAAATTAGAGAGAGCTGCCAGCTGCACGTTAACTGTGGAAGAACTAGCACCCTGATGGAAGATGCTGGCCAAAAACTCAAAGACCGCTGAAAGAGGAGCCATAAAAGAGTCCAAAGCCTGCTGAGTAGCCCATATGGAAAAACATCTCCATTTGCTACGATACACTTTTCTGGTGGAGGATTTGTGAGCCTCCACCAAAATGGACTTTACAGGGTATGACAATTCAGGAGTCCTGATAATCATGGAAAAGTACAGTTTTGTACCTACCATAAATGTAGATGTCCGATAGGTATGCAACTGCAGTCCTGATGTATGGGTTGTCCTGCCTCAGGCAGCCCTTCGGTCGGCCGGATTCCAAAGTCTGGGTCTGGCGTCAGCTGATGTCGCCCTTTCCCTGACGTCAGAGCACCTGGGGTATAAAAGCGTCAGCCGACGCCATCTTCTTCAGTCTTTCTTGCCCCAGATGCCAGGTGCCCTCTAAGGAAGGCTAAATTTTGAAAATAGAGAAAAAATTCCAGACAAGTACAACAACATAAAAACAAATACACCATAAAAGATTACCCCAGGTAGCTAAAATGAGGGGTAGAAACCCAAAAGAATACCACAGAGGGGTAGGTGGGAGGGAAAACCTGACTGCAGTTGCATACCTATCGGACATCTACATTTATGGTAGGTACAAAACTGTACTATGTCCTTCAAGGATGCAACTGCAGTCCTGACATATGGGTTGAATACCATAGCCAACCTAGGGGTGGTAGTCACTAAGACAAAGATGGTGTAGCTAAAATGCCCTGCAAGACTGCAGAAGCAAACCCTGCTCTGGATCTGGAATATAAAGGCAGGTTGTAATGTTTGGAAAATGTATGCATGGAGCTCCATGTAGCAGCTTCTAAAATGTCCTTTGTTGCCACCCCTCTTAAAAAGGCTGTGGAGGTGGCTGTAGCTCTGGTGGAATGTGGCCTGATGTCAGCTGGCACAGTTTTTCCATGAAAAGAGTAGCAGAATCGAATGCAATTTCCAATCCATTTAGAAATTGTCTGTTTGGAAATTGCTTTTCCCTGCACTCCAGCAGCATAAGCTACAAAAAGCTGGTCAGATTTTCTGAAAGACTTTGTTCTGTCCAAGTAATAGCTCAACTGTCTGTGTATGTCCAAGGTGTGCAGAAGTCTCTCTCCTTTATTTTGGGGATTGGGAAAGAAGGTAGGCAGGTGAATAGCTTGATTCAGGGACACCCTGGATACCACCTTTGGCATGAATGACGGACTGGGTCTCAAAGAAACTCTGTCCTGATGAAAAATGAGAAATGGTTGTATTGCCATAAGGGCCTGTAGCTCAGAGACTCTTCTTGCTGAGGTTACTGCCAGAAGGAAAACTGTCTTCCAAGACAGAAATTGCAACTCTGAAGATGCTGCTGGTTCAAAGGGAGGAAGAGTTAATTTTTCCAGCATGAAGTTGAGGTCCCATGCAGGCACTGGTGGTTTCCTTGGAGGGTTGATGTTCTTTATACCTCTCAGAAACTGTCTTAGCAATGGGTGAGAAAATACAGGCGGATCAGTGTTATATTTGGCAGATATTGCTGAAGCATGTATTTTTATGGAAGAATATGAAAGGCCATTGTGGAGCATTTCAGCCAAATATTCTAGGATCTGTGGAATGCTCATCACTGATGGGTCTTGACCCTTTTTGCTGTTCCAGATAAGAAATCTCTTCCATTTTGCTGAGTATGTTTTTCTAGTGGAAGGTCTGCCCGCCTCCAGGATGATATCTTTTACCCTTTTGGAAAGTGTATCCTGAGGAATAGTCATGGAATCTTCCAAGATGTCAGCTTCAATGTTTTCAAGCTGGGGTGTAGTGTCCTGTAATTGTGCTGTGTCAGAAGAAGCGGCCATTGAGGAAGGAGCCACAGATTGGTGTGTGTCAAGCTCCGTAGCAGTGGGTACCAGTGTTGTCTTGGCCAGTCTGGAGCTATCAGTATGACTTTTGGTTCCTCTGTCTTGATCTTTAGTAACACCTTGGTCATCAAAGGAAGAGGTGGGAAGGCATATACTGTTAGAGAGTTCCAACTGAAGGAGAGAGTGTCCACCTTCCATGCTTGAGGATGGTATGTCCTTGTGCAAAACTTTTTCAGATGGTGATTGAGGTGGGAGGCAAAAAGATCTATGTCCGGCCTCCCCCATGCTTGAGTTATTTGTAAGAAAATGTCTGGATGCAACGTCCATTCGTGCGGATCCATGATGTTTCTGCTTAGGCTGTCCGCCAGAACATTGTCCTTCCCTGGTACAAACTGGGATTGCAGCTCTATTTTCAATTGTAGGGAAATATCCCAGAGATTCATTGTCAGTCTGCAAAGAGGGTAGAAATGGGTACCTCCTTGCTTGTTTATGTACCACATAACTGTGGTATTGTCTGTCTTTATTAGTAGATGGCCCTGATGCATGAACTTTTCGAAGGCCTTGATTGCATGTATCACTGCCAGCATTTCTTTTTGGTTGATGTGCAGGTGCTTTTCTTTTTGTGTCTATTGTCCTTGAATGCATCTGCCCTCCATGTGCGCCCCCCATCCATGGTCTGAGGCATCTGTTGTTATGGTTTGACTTGTATGAGGCTTGCTGAAAGGCAGACCTTTGTTTATCTGGCTTGCTTGAGCCCACCACAGAAATTCCTTTTGAAGGCATGGAATGAGTGGGATCAATGCTTCCAGGCTGTGGCTGTGTTGAGACCATAGACTTTTTAGATACCATTGTAGTTTCCTCATATGCAGCCTTGCGTGTGGAATCAGAAGAATGCATGATGCCATGAAACCCAGGGCCTGCAGGATTTTTCTTGCAGTCATCTGGGTGTGTGTTGCCAATTTTCTAAAGTATTCTGGTAATTGTTTTTGTTTTTCTTCTGTCAGAAACGCCATCTGGGTGTTTGTGTCCAGTGTGGCACCCAGGAAAGTTATTTGTTGAGATGGTACGAGACTTGATTTCTGAATATTGACTGTGTATCCCAAGGCCTGCAGTAGGTGAATGACATAGTCCAAGTTTTTTAACAAGGCTTGTTGGCTGTCGGCTTGTATAAGGCAGTCATCCAGGTAAGGGTATATTTGTATCCCCTGAAGTCTGCAATGTGCAATTACTGATGCCAGGCATTTCGTGAACACTCTGGGTGCAGTAGATAAGCCAAAGGGCAATGAAGAGAATTGATAATGCTCTGAGCCTGCAAGAAATCTGAGGTATCTTCTGCAACTTTGTCTGATTGGGACATGCAGGTATGCCTCCTTGAGGTCCAGAGTTACCAGCCAAGACCCCTTGCCCAGCATGGGAAGGAGTTGCTGTAAAGTCAGCATTTTGAATTTTGGCACAATAAGGTAAGTATTCAGTGCGGACAAGTCCAGAATGGGTCTCCATTGGTTTTCTTTTCTTGGAACAAGGAACAGTCTTGAATAAAATCCTTGGCCTTGTTCTGCAGAAGGAACCTTTTCTATTGCTCTTATTTGAAGTAGGTTTGTTATTTGTTTGAGTGCCTCTGCCCTTTGATTTGGTGGCAGGTTTGGCCTGCCATGTCTTGTTGGTAGTGTAAGAAAATGGAATCTGTATCATTTGTCTATTATGTCCAGTATCCATTTGTCCTTTGTAATATCGTGCCAATTTTGTGAGAATAAAGATAATTTTCCACCCAAAGGTGCTTCTAATTGAGCCCTGGATGGCAGAGTCAAAGTCAAGTCATTGAGATTGTCCCTGCAGAGCAGTGGAAGGTCCTGCCCCACCTCTCTGGTTCGGAGGCTGCCATTGACGTCCTCTGTAGGAGCCTCGAGTTTGCCCTCTACCTCTGCCACGTCTGTTTTTGCCTCTTTAAAATTTGTCTGTGTCTGGAAAGGACCAATGCTTAGAAGGCCAATTCCTGCTGAATCTTGGAGGCTGTACCTGGAGGAAATCTGACTGTTTGCAGTGATTTTGCCTTTTCCTCTATTTTCTTTAAAACCTCTTGTGCAGTAGCACCAAATAGCTTTTGTTTCTCTAGTGGTGCGTCCAAAAGCTTAATTTTCACATGGTCTGGCAATGTTTGTTCCTTTAACCAAGCATGTCTGCGTATGACCGCACCTGTCATTGCTGCTCTACATGAAGCTTCCAATGCATCATATCCACACTGAAGGAAATGGTTGCTAACCTGCTGAGTATTATGAACCAATTCCTGCAACCCCTTTCTATCTAATGGTTCAGGGGAAGCCAATTTCTTTTGCAAGTCATCCAACATGTATTCCTGATACTGAATCATATGAAATTGACAATTTAATGCTCGTATAGAAAGGGTGGAAGATGTATATACTTTCTTGCCCCACCTTTCTAAAGCCCTAGAATCTCTTTCTGAAGGAAGTGGATTCTTAGCAGTAGTGGAGGAAACCCCTTTAGGCCCCTGAGAAATAGTTTCAGGGTCAGCAGTATGGCCCTTGTACAGAAATTTATGTGTGTCTGGGACCCTGTAGTACCTGTCTGGCTTGACAGGAGCAGGGGGGAGGGAGTCAGGGGAAACACTAGATTCTAAGTACACATCATCTAAAACATTTAAAACTGGAGGAATAGCTAAGGGTCTATGCTGAGGTAGCTTTAAAAATTCCCTTAACCTTTTCCTAGAATCTGAGTATTCTTGGCCTTGCCATTTGAAGTGTTCCCTCATGGAATGAAGCATTTCTCCAAAGGAAAACTCCTCAGGAGGAGAAGCAGAGGGAATGGATTCCTCCGCATCAGAATCCTCGTAGGCTGGGAAGGCCTCCTCCTGGTAGTCTGCATGTGCAGAATCACCTGAGGCCTCATCGGAGGACTGGGGATCTACCTGCTCAACCCTAGGCCTCTTGACAGAATGCGGCTGAGAGCCTCTATCTGGATGTGGCTGAGAACCCCTAATTAAAGAAATAAGGTCCTCAGCTAAACTTAAAATTTGAGAACCAGAAGTGGATCCCAGAGAAACAGATCTTGGACGGAGAGACTTAGCCTGTTTGGCAGCCTTAGCACGTGTGTAGGCCTTAATGGACATAGACACTGGAGGCCTGGCAGCCCCACTTGCTGGAGTAGTCTTATCCACTGAAATGGTGTTAGAAATATCCTGGGCTACGGTCTCAGAGGGGAGAACAGAAACCGGCACCGAGCTGGCCTCTGGTACTGAAGTAACCGGTGGGGCGGTGTCGTCGGTCTGTAGCGGTTGTGAAACCAGCTCAGAAGAGACCTAGACACTTGCAGTAGGCCTAAGTGTGGTGTCAGCAGAGACCGCGGACCGCGAGTGTCGGTCCTTATCCTTCCGTTTTTTAGGTAAATGTGCTGTCGGAAGCTCCGACGGCATGATATAACAGAAATCTTCCCCAAAATAATCCTGTGCAAACTCTGCCCGATGCCTAAGAGTGCGTTTATTGAGAGAAGCACAAGCTGTACAGGCCGAGATGTTGTGTTCTGGGCCTAGGAAGGGTAAGCAGTAAAAGTGGAAATCCTTATGAGATATTTGTTTCCCACAAGTTAAACAATTATTAACTTTTACAGTTTTATCTGACATCGGCTGAGGCAAGAAAAGGTCCCCAACGGGGTACTTAGCTTTTTTGAAGACTTCAGTAGCTGAAAACACAGGAGCTGGTCACTTGCGAACTGCTTCTGCTTCGGGCACTGCGCGGCAAGAAAGACTGAAGAAGATGGCGTCGGCTGACACTTTTATACCCCAGGCGCTCTGACGTTGGGGAAAGGGCGATATCAGCCGACGCCAGACCCAGACTTTGGAATCCGGCCGACCGAAGGGCTGCCTGAGGCAGGACAACCCATATGTCAGGACTGCAGTTGCATCCTTGAAGGACATCTGCAGCAACCAAGCTGTGAGCTTCAGACTGTCCAGATCTGGGAGAGGAATACCTGAGGGATGAGAAAGATCTGGAACTGTATCCAATGTCCATGCAGGAACAACTAGGTGAGACCATAGTGAGGCGAACCAAACCTGGCGAGACCAGAATGAGGCTATGAGTATGACCGTGCTCCCCAGCCTTCGAGCTTTCTGAAGAAACTTGTACATAAGCGGAAGTGGAGGATAAGTATATAGGAGACCAGGAGGCCAAGCATGAACCAGTGCATCTCTGGGGGCTTCCCCCTCCGGGGGGGTTCAGAGCAAAAAACTTGCTGCATTTCGAGTTGGAAGGAGATGCAAAGAGATTGCGGCAAGGCTGATCCCAACTTAGAAAGATCTGTTCCGCTACTGAAGGATTAAGAGACCACTTGTAAGGCATCAGAATCGATCTGCTGAGCCTGTCCGCTAGAATGTTAGACCGTCCCGGAATATGCGTTGCTACTAGAAAGCGGCTGGTGGAGATTGCCCATTCCCACACTCTCATGACTTCTCAACAGAGGGAATAAGATCTGGTTCCCCCTTGTTTGTTGATGTACCAGACTACTGACATATTGTTTATCTGAATGGCAATCATCCTTAGAGGAAGATGAACATGAAGTGCCTGTAACACCAAAAGAACTGCCCTCATCTCTAGAACGTTGATATGCAATGTGGTCTCAGAGGGGGACCACGTGCCTTGGACCATCCTTCTCGAGCAATGCCACCCCCCCCACCATAGCTGGGAGGTGACCGTGGTTTTGGGAAAAACAGGGTGAAAGGAATGTCTCTTGGGGATATCCGGAGATTGAATCCACCACTGAAGGGAGTCCCTGCATGCCCTCGAGATCCTCACTGGAAAGGTAAAGGAAGATCTAAGAGGGACCGCTGGAACACAAGTGTCCACTGAAAAACTCTCATATGTAGGTGAGCCAATGGCAGGGGACTGATTGTGGCCGCCATGGAACCTAACACCCTGAACACTGCTGTGGCTGTGGGGACTTGAGTGTGAAGAACTTGTAAGACATGTACTCTTAAGCTGTGTATCCTGTCAAGGGTGAGAAAAACCTTCATTTGAAGAGTGTCCAAATGTGCCCCAATAAAGTCCAGAATCCAGACCGGTTCTAGAGAAGATTTGTTCAGATTGATGATAATACCCAGATTGTTTCCTAACTGGATGAAGTAATCCCTGGCCTGACACAGTTGATGCTCTGAGGGGGCAGCAACGAGCCAATCGTCCAGGTATGGAAAGACCTGAATACTCTGGAGCCTCAGGTGAACCAGGACAACTGCCATCACTTTGGTAAACACCCTGAGGGTTGTGGTGAGACCAAAGGTTAGTGCTCTGAACTGGTAGTGACTGGCTCCCAGCCAGAAGCAATGAGCACCTGTCCATTTTGATGTGGTAGTACACATCCTGGGGATCAATGAAGCACATCCTGTCTGTGGCCTGCAGAAAAGGCAGAATAGACTGAAGAGTGACCATCCGGAATTTTGTCTTGGTTACTAACAGGTTCAACATGGACAGATCCAAGATGGGTCTGAGGTCCCCCATTTTCTTTGGCACTAAAAAGAACGTGGAGTAAACACCGGATCTGGTCTAGCCTGGGGGGACTTGTTGGATGACTCATTTGTTCAGCAGCTTTCCTATTTCTAGTGCTGCCTCCTCCCATTTTGCAGGTGGGACATCTGGGAGGAGTTTGTTCTGATGGGGATGTTCCTTGAATGGAATGAAATATCCACAAGATATGATTCGCAACACCCAGCGATCTTTCTTAATGGACTCCCATGCCTTCAGGTGTAGCGACAAGTGACCCCCCGATTGCTTCCAGAGATAAGCAGTCGGGGAACCCCTCAGGGCTGATGCCTGGGTCCCTCTGAAAAGGGTTCTCAGGACCCAAAATTCCTAGGACCCCCTCTGCCTCTTGGGCGGCATCTGTTCTGACCCCCTCTGTCTCTATGGGATGGAGAATCCTGAGCATCCTGGGAAAAAGCCTGAGACTTCCTGAACCACATCTTCATTCCTGTTCCGGCTGCCCTTGCGGCTCCCTCCCTAACATGAAAGAGCACTCGCATGGATGTGTTGGCAACCACTTTTAGAGTGGCCATTCGAGTGAAGGTCTTCTTGCCCTCCACCGACATGGACTCTGGGGTAGATTCTATGATCTCCTTCACAAGATCTCTCTGGAGACTAATGACATGTGCCAGTTCAGCGCTCTCACTGAGAAGGTTGCTGAAGCATATACTCGCTTCCCAAAATGGTCCATCGCTCTTGATTCTTGATCAGGGGGATGGACTGTGGAGCTCTCCTGAGTGAGCTCCTTCTTGGTGGCAGCCACCACCATCATCACATCTACCAGGGAGCCATTGTTCCACTGCATCCTGTCTGACAAGGGGCTCAATACTTTGTTGGGGAGCTTAGGGATGGGCTCTAAAGTGTCTGGCTCCTTCCATGCCCTAGATGCTCTTAAATTCATGACTGGATCGGTAGGAGGGGATACCCAAGAGGTAGATGGGCCCGAGCTGAATGCCTCCAGGAACACGGACTTGTCCGAGGTTGGTTTGGGGGCTGACCAACCCCCCTCTGGCGAAGGAGCTCCATGATATCTCCAAAGGAAACATCCTTGGGGAACATTCCCCTTCATCCAAGTCCATGTCTTCTGTGAGGGATTCTGGTGGAGAGTCCAAGTGTCTCCTCTTACACTTATATTTGTGGGGCACCTCCTCGGGGGGACTCTCTGAGGAGGACTCACAAACCTCTTGATGTTCCACTGGAACTTCCTGGGGCATTGTGACCACAGGCTGTCCGTGAGATGGCAAGACAGTCAGAACCGCACTCAGAACCAAGGGGGGTCTGGGAGGAGTCTGAGGATGAAATGGTCAGAGGCCTCAACACCAAGAGAACCCTCTCCACCACGTCGAATGCAGAGGGGGAGTGAACCTCTTGGGACGTACTGGTGGGGTCCATCCCCCTCTGACCCGATAGGGGAGTCGGAGCCAAACCTCCAGGAGCCGAGATACGGAGAAAAGTGATGCCTGAATGGGATCAGAATCCTATCATCCAAAGTGTCAACTGAACAGTGGACAACTGAGGGTGAATGAAAGACCCCTTGTCTTATGAGAAGATCTGCCCCTGGCCACGTTAAAGAGAAGGGGAACCAGTGCTGTCTGGGTTGAATAAGGAGTCAGCATCAAGATTCTTGAAGAGTCCTTTCTGATCTTGTGTTGGACTCTGGGAAGTAGAGGAAGAGAAGGCAGGCATATAGAAACATTACCTTCCAAAAGAAGGAGAAGGCATCCACCTTTCAAGTCAGAGAACCTGGGACTCTGGAACAGAAGCAAAAAAGTTGGTTGCTCAGAGGAAAGGCAAAAAGATTCACTTGAGGAATACCCCACAGATACACTATGTCTACAAACACCTCTCTGTGAAGCATCCATTCATGAGGTTGTGTCCTGTATAAGCTCAGGGAATCTGCCAAAAGATTGTGTTCTAAAGGAATGTAAACCACCTGAAGGGTTACCTGATAACATATAAACAAATCTGAGGCCCACATAGCTAGTTTTTTAGAAGATAAGGACCTTGTCCCTCCTGTTTGTTGATGTACCACATGACTGTGGTGTTGTCTGTAAAGATCTTTAAAGGGCCTGTATACCAAAGAGAATGGAAGGCCTGAAGAGCAAGAATAAGGGCCCTCATTTCTTTTATGTTGATGTGGTTTGACCTCTGATGAAAAGCCACAGACCTTGAGCCCACAGATTGTTGGAAAAGGTTTCCCACCCCAGATCAGAAGCATCTGTGACTAGTTCCTGAGTAGGGGTAGGAGTCTAAAAAGGCAGTTCCAGACTGAAGGAGACCTGCTGAATCCATCAGTGCAACTTGAGTTTGAGACAAGGAAGGAAGGGAACTGTAAACTCCAGAAAATGGCAATGCTGCAGCCAACCTTAGGTACCGCTGGTTTCCTTATGTGAAACTTGGCAAAGGGTAGCATGGAAATGGTAGTTTACATAAACCCCAGGACCCTCAGTAATTCCCTTGCATAAATGAGAAAAATGGCTGTAGAGACTGGAAGTAGGCTGTCATACACAGAACCTTGGAATAAGGAAGAGAGGTCATCATTGGAATGATCTGAATTCTGCATGCCAGAAAAATGTGGTCTTGAGGAATTTGACTGGACTTCTTGAGACTGATGGTGAATCCTAAACTGTGCAGAAGGTGCATGGTGAGGTTCAAATCCTTGCAAAAGCCTGGATTGGGAGGGAGCCTGAAGAAGCAAATCATCCAGATATGGGAATATCCGGATTCTCTAAAGCCTGCAAAAGGCTAGGATAGGGGCCAAGCATTCGGATAAAACCCTTGGGCCCTTCTTTCTGGGAACTAAGAACATTCTGGAATAAAATTATGTACCTCTCTAGGAGGGTGAAACAGGATGAATAGTTCCCTGGACTAAAAGGTCCTGAAGAACATAAGGAAAGTGAGGAAGCCAACAATGTAGAGGCTGAGGAATCCCTGAAAAAGTCGAAATGGATTTCCAAACCAAGGAGTAATCTTTATGAATTATGGAAAGAACACATTAATCTATAGTGATCTGCTGTCAGATGGGAAAGGACAGAGTCAATTTGCAGGAAAGACGAATCAGTCTGATGTGCAGGGAAGGATGAATGTCAGAGGCAGACTTGTCAGAGAAAGAGGACTTCTGACCTCCACAATCATAGGTGGGCTGATCAGGAAACACTCTTTTAGAAGTTCTATTCTCTCTCAAGGCTTGTTTGCACTGTCTACATACTCAAAGTAAGGTTTGAAAGGATAATTCCTTTAAAACTTAGGGATAGAGGAAAGAAAAATCTGTTCTAGGACCCGCATAACTTTCTCTTTATCCAGTAAGGTTTTAAAAAGCTCTGCAGCAGCACTACCACCAACCAGATCTGAGTTTCCATTATCTTCAGGGAGAGACTGAAATCTAAGCAAAGATTACCTCTGTATAACAGACCCTGATGTAGCTAGCCAAGAAGAGGCACCAGTAGCATCACAGTTGTATTTGTTAAGTAGTGAGCCACAAGAGAAGCAGAGCTTAATAAGGAAATAGCATAAGTCTTAGTTTCAGAGTCGAGCATGTCAATCAAAACACTGCCAAGTTTAAAAAGAAAGTACAGTTTTGTACCTACCATAAATGTAGATGTTCGAGTGTTCACACTGCTGCAGTCATTACACTTGGATTATCCTGCCGTCAGGTGGTCCCACAGTCGACCAGAGTTCCAAAGTCTTGGTCCGGCGTCAGTTGATGTCATTTCTTCCCTGACTTCAGTGCGCCAGGGGTATATAAGATGCATCCGACGCCATTTTCTTCAGTTTTTCTTGCCCCAGATGTCAGGTGTCCCCAAGTAGGTAGGCAATACATATTGCTAATAAAACATATATAAAAAATAAAAACAATACCTTCAGTTACAAGCAAATACACCACAAAGGTTGTATAGGATAGAAAGGTATAGATAAGTCCAGCTAGGACAGAGGGGATGGACTGCAGCAGTGTGAACACTCAAACATCTACATTTATGCTAGGTACAAAACTGTACTATGTTCATTGTATCACACTGCTGCAGTCATTACACTTGGGTAGAATCCCAAAGCTAAGGTTGGGTGGCTGGTCTATAAAGAGTTAGGATTGGCTATGAGGCCCTGCAGAACTGCAGTGGCAAATCCTGCTCTGGATTTAGAGTAAAGAGGCAAGTGGTAATGCTTGGTAAAGGTGTGCACTGAACTCCAAGTTGCAGCCTCCAAAATTTCCTTGGTTGGTACTCCTCTGAGAAAGGCTGTTGAAGTGGCTGTTGCTCTGGTAGAATGTGGCCTAATGTTATTAGGGACTGATTTTCCATGCTGTGTGTAGCAATAACGAATACAGTGTGCTATCCATTTGGAAATAGTCTGCTTTGAGATAGCCTTGCCCTGTGATCCTGCAGCATATACTACAAGAGTTGCTCAGTTTTCCTGAAAGCTTTTGTTTTGTCCAAGTAGAAGCGTAGCTGCCTGTGTATATCCAAAGAGTACAGAAGTTTCTCCCCTTTATTCTGGGGGTTTGGATAAAAAGTTGGCAAATGGATGGTTTGGTTAAGAGCCACACTAGATACCACCTTTGGCATAAAGGTAGGGTTTGTCCTTAAAGAAACCCTGCCCTGATGAAAAATTATAAAAGGTTCCACTGCCATTAATGCCTGTAGCTCTGAGACTCTTCGTGTTGAAGTTACTAACAAGAGCACAGCTGTTTTCCATGATAAAAATTTTAGATCAGCTGTATTGGCTGGCTCAAAAGGTGGCAAGGCAAGTTTTTCCAGAACAAAATTGAGGTCCCAAGTTGGTGTTGGTGCTCTCCGGGGTGGTCTTATGTTTTTAGCCCCTCTGAGGTACTGCTTTAAGCAAGGGATGAGAGAATAAAGGAGGATTCCTGGACCCCACCCAGTTTGGGTTTGTGAAGGGCCGATCTTGTCTCCTGAACCTGATTGACTTCTTTGAATCAGTCTCCAGAGCCATGGACAAGGGTAAGGTGGTCCACACGCCTATCTAGACCTTGCCAAGGCCTTTGACACCATCCCCCACTCTGGAATCATAGATAAATTTACTAAGTTGGGCATTAATCCCTATGTCACCCAATGGGTTGCTAAATGGCTTACTGATAGAACCCACACTGTAAAAGTAGCAGACTCCAAATCCAGCTCCAGACAAGTGACAAGTGGAGTACATCAGGGTTCAGTCCTGGGGCCGCTCTTGTTTGGCATCTACTTCTCTGAAGTACAGGTCAACACTAAGGGACTCTGGCTAACAAAGTTTGCAGATGACTGCAAACTGGGAGCCATTATTGAATCCCCAAATGATGTGGATACTCTACAAAAGGGCTTTACAGAAACAGATGCTTGGTGCCAGAGCCATGGGCTCAAGCTCAATGCCAAGAAATGTATTGTTATCCCCTTTGGGAAAAAACATGTATCCATGAATTACCATATAGGTGGCAGTACACTAAACACAGAAAGTGTGATAAGAGACTTAGGGACACAGGTGGACAGTGGTCTCACCTTCGATAACCACATCACCACAACAGTCAGGAAATCCTTCTATGTGGCACACCTCATCACGAAGGGCTTTTCATCCAGAAAAAGGAGGTCATTGTCCCACTGTACTCATCCCTCATTAGACCCATTATAGAATACAACGCCCCATTTGGTATGTGCCTCTCAAGACATCTGCAACAACTGGAAAGGCCTCAGAAATACCTCACTAAAAGAATCACAGGCCTAAAGCAGATGCCCTACGCTGACCATCTTAAAAAACTCCAGCTATACTCTGTCGCATATCGTCTACTCAGAGGCGATCTCTGCTTAACATACAAGGCCATGTCAAACCCAGAGCTGTTGGACATGCTACACTTAAAGAAATCCCAATCCCTCAGAGCTACACGCTCCAGGGATCTAAACCTTGTCATCACAATAAACAAAACATGTTGGAGGAATAGGTTCCTGACCCAGAGACTCCCCAGACTCTGTAATAGATTGCCCATACATGTCAAGCAGAGTGCCTCTTTGGACCTCTTCAAGAGGAACCTTGATGATTGGATGGGAGAAAGGAAATTCACCCCAGGGATCACGTCAGTCACCCTGCTAGACAGGGGTCCAGGAAAGTAAATAATGTGGGAAGAAATAGCCAGGGAATTGTTATGGCTAGGCTTGTATAGGCCCTAGGGCTGATAGCCTAGTACCAACCTATGAACCTATGATTCGTGTTGTAATGTGCTGAAATGGCAGAGACGTGGATCTTAATTGATGAGAAGGATAGGCCTTTGTCCAGCATCTCAGTTAAGTATTGTAAAATCTGAGGAATGTTTGGGACAAGATGGTCAAGGCTCTGAGCCTGGATCCAGGCACAGAAACTCTTCCATTTTTCTGAGTAAGATTTCCTGGTGCTAGGCCTCCTGGCCTCCAAAATGACATCCATAATAGCTTTAGTGAGAGGTGTTGCCTGTTTGACTAATGAATCTGCCATGCAGCCAGGTTTAGGGTTTTGAGCTAACCGTGCAGGATCTGATTGTTTTGTTGAGTCAGAAGGTGTGAAATTTGAGGCAAAATCCATGGCGGGCCTTGAGCTAAGTTCTTTAAGATTGGGTACCAGTGCTGGCGTGGCCAGTGTGGAGCAATCAGGATCATCTGTGGTTTTTCTTGTCTGGCTTTTAGGAGTACCTTTGAAAGGAGAGGCAGTGGTGGGAAGGCATAAACTTTCAGACTTTTCCAGCTGAACGAAAGAGCATCCACTTTCCTTGCTTGTGTGTGGTAAGTCCTTGGGCAGAATTTTTGTAGTTGGAAATTCAGTGGGGAGGCAAAAAGATCTATGTCTGGGCATCCCCATTTCTGCATTACCATACTGAAGATTTGTGGATACAATTTCCATTCATGAGGGTCCATGATATTTCTGCTTAGATCGTCTGCCAGAGTATTCTTCTTTCCTGGCAGGAACTGTGCTTGCAGATGAACTTGATAAGTTAGAGCTGTGTTCCACAAGGTCATGGCTTGCCTGCATAGGGGATAAGAATGAGTGCCCCCTTGCGTGTTTATGTACCACATTACTGTGGTGTTGTCTGTCTTTAATAATAATTTTCCTGGATGCAGAAGGTCCTTGAAAGCTGTTGGGGCATTTTGAACAGCCAGCATCTCTTTTTGATTGATGTGAAGATGCATTTGGTCTGTGATCCACTTGCCCTGAATACATTTTCCTGCCAGGTGTGCCCCCCAGGCATAATCCGAAGCATCTGTTGTTAGAGTCTACCTGGCTGAGGCTACCTTGTTGAGGTGACATGCCTGTGCCGACCATTGAAACTCCTGTTGTAGGCAGGGAATTATTGGTATTACTGCTTCTAAACTGTGAGAGTGTTGAGTCCAAACACTTTTTAGGTACCACTGTAATTTCCTCATATGCAGTCTGGCATATGGAATTAGTAGTATGCAGGATGCCATGAATCCCAGGGCCTGCAGAATTTTTCTTGCAGGGAGATGGGACTTTTTTGCCAGTAATTGAAAATATTGAGTCAGTTGTCCTTGTTTGTCTGGTGTGAGATAAGCTATCTGGGCCGTTGTATTTAAGCTGGCACCCAGGAATATTATCTGTTGTGAGGGCACTAGTTTTGACTTCTTTTCATTTACTGTGTACCCTAGAGACATTAGCAACCTTTTACAAACACCAGATGCTTTAGAAGAATGTCCTTTCTCTCTGCTTGAATGAGGCAGTCGTCCAGGTATGGATATATTTGAATTCCTTTTTGTCTGCAAAATGCAATTACTGGTGCCAGGCACTTTGTAAAGTCCCTGGGCGCAGTAGATAAGCCAAAGGGCAGTGCAGAGAATTGGTAGTGCATTGTACCAGCTTTGAATCTGAGGTATCTTCTGCAATCTTGTCTGATAGGGACATGCAGGTATGCCTCTTTGAGGTCCAAAGTAACAAGGCAAGCCTTCTTGCCCAGCATGAGAAGAAGCTGCTGTAGTGTCAACATTTTGAATTTCGGAACATCCAGGTACATATTTAGAGTTGAAAGGTCCAGTATGGGTCTCCAGGCCTTGTCCTTTCTGGGGACCAGGAAGAGTCTTGAGTAAAATCCTTGCCCTTGTTCCTGCTTTGGTACTTTTTGAATAGCTCTCATGTCCATGAGGGCTGAAATTTGTTTTTGAGCCTCTGCCCATTGATTTTGTGGCAGGTTTGGCATTCCTTTTAGCCTTGGTAAAGTGTGAAAGTGGAACCTGTAAACTTGAGAGACAATATTCAGAACCCATTTGTCTTGGGTGATTGTTTGCCAATTTTGAGAAAAAAGTGCTAGTTTTCCCCCTAAGGGGGCTGCCAAAAGGGAAGTACTTGGCATATGATGGGGGAAGTCATTGGGACTGTTTCCTGTAAGGTTGAGACTTGTCCTCACCTCCTTTTGGGGTTGAGGTACCCCACTGTCGTTGTCTGTTAGAGCCTTGGGGTTGAGATCTGCCTCTTGGGCATCTGTATCTGCCTCTCTGTGGCCTGTCTAACACTGGAAAGGACCAATTATTTGTAGGCCAATTTCTGCTAAATCGAGGTGGCTGTACCTGTAAGAAATATTTGACTGTTTGCATAGATTTAGCTTTATCCTCCATTTTCTTTAACACCTCTTCTGCCTTAACACCAAACAAGGTATCATGCTGTAAAGGAGCATCCAATAATTTTGCCTTAACATGATCAGGTAAACTCTGTTCTTTTAATCAAGCATGTCTTCGAATCACAGAACCTGTAACTGCGGCTCTGCAAGAGGCCTCTAAAGAATCAGAACCACATTGCAGAGTATGTTTTCCCACCTGTTCAACTGCATGCAATAAATCCTGCATTTCTTTATAGTCAGGAGCTTCTGAGCTTGCAAGCATTTTCTGTTTTAACTGAGCCATTAAATATTGTTGGTACTTAAGCATGTGAAACTGGCAATTTAAAGCCCTTACTGCTAAAGCTGCAGAAGTGTAAACTTTCTTCCCCCATCTATCCAAAGCTCTGGAATCTCTGTCAGAGGGTACTGGATTTTTTGCAATGGAAGTCTTAACCCCTTTGGGACCCTGGGAAATGGGTTCTGGGTCAGCAGAAGGGTTTTTATAAAGAAACTTGTGAGAGTCAGGGACTCTGTAATACCTATCTGGCTTGGCTGGTGCAGGGGGCAAAGAATCAGGAGATAAGCTGGATTCAGAGAACACATCATCCACAATATCTAACACAGGCGGAATTGCCAGGGGCCTGTGCTGAGGCAATAAAAGAAAGTCCCTGAGCCATTTCTTGGATTCTGAATAATCCTGACTTTCCCAATGGAAATGCTTCCTCATGGTATGTAAAGTTTCCCCAAAAGAGTAATCCTTAGGAGGAGAGGCTGAAGGGATAGATTCTTCAGCATCAGAGTCCTCATAGGAGGGGTAGAGAGTATCCCTGGTCTGAATAGGAATCAGAGGAAATGGAAACCTGATCAGAGGAATCATAGTCTGTATCCTGCCTAGGCCTTTTTTTCAGGAGGGGGGTGGGAATCCCTGATTAGAGTAATGAGGTCTTCAGCCATTTTAAGCATCTGTTTCTTAGGCATGGAGGACTGTCCAGGAGAATGCTGCACTTGCTTCTTTGTCTTTAATGATGCTTTTGTCTTGGCTGTTGCTTTAATGGTAAGTTGTGAAGGTCTGAAAACACCCTCAGAAGCCGATGCCTGCTCAGCGGCTCTGGACCCATCTGAGGGATTAGTTTCCTAGGCCCAATACCTTGAGTTTCCAGAGGCCTAGTTGTCTCCACGTGGGAGTCAGAGGCGGCCTGTGGCTCTGAGGTAGCGGGTGTCAGGGGCTGCGAAAGCACCTCACTGAGAACCAGCGACTGGCCTAGAAGAGGCTTCGTCGTCGGTTTTGGACCTCGGATGCCTGTCTTTATCCTTGTCTTTGCGTTTTTTAAGAATTGCGGTCGTCGGTTGTTCCGACGGCATTGCATAATTGAACCTTTGGCCAAAGTACTGCAAAGCAAAATCAAAATGTCGTTTTATAGTGCGTTTGTTAAATCTAGCACAAAACCGACAACTAGTGACATTGTGATCAGGGCCTAGGCATGGAATACAGTAAGAGTGGAAGTCCTTATGAGGCATTTGCTTCCCACAAGAAATACAATTATTAACTTTTTCTGACATCGGTCTGAGGCAAGAAAAAAGTTTCCCCAACGGGGTACTTAGCTTAACTGAAGACTTCAGATCTGAAATTCGACTTCAAAAATCTCAGGAGTCTGCTGACTGGCACTTGCGAACTGCTTTTGCTTGGGGCACCATGCGGCAAGAAAGACTGAAGAAAATGGCGTTGGATGCATCTTATATACCCCTGGCGCACTGACGTCAGGGAAGTGACAGCAACCAACGCCGGACCAAGACTTTGGAACTCTGGCCGACTGCGGGACCGCCTGACGGCAGGATAACCCAAGTGTAATGACTGCAGCAGTGTAACACGATGAACATCAGCCAGCACATACTTTTCTTACATACCTGTTCACATTCTCACTGTCTTTGTTAGAGGGGAAAAGTTTAGAGGAAGACAGTATTTTCGAAAGTTGGTCAGAAGAAAGTGAAATGACTGCAGGATCATAGGAAGAATTCTTATAACATTAACTTTTGAGCCTCAGGTACCTTGTAAAAAAAGAAGTTATGTACTCACCATAGCGTTCCATGTTTGTTGTCCATTATCTCGCCTTCATTCTTGCTGGTTGAGTTAGGAACGGAGTATCGGTTCCGACTCGACCTAATACTAAATCTCGAAAGCTTCCACTGGATCGAGGCTATACCCTATCCCACAATGCATCAAGAATAATACCCAGATCATGTTTGCAGATTACGAAAAAAACACACACGCATTATACACACACACACACACACACACACATATCTCTGTATATAGATAAACAGCTCCCAAAAAACAGAGGTAATAATCCTTAACCTATGATTGAGGCCATAAGGGAAGCAGAAACCATGTTTTCACCAATAAGCATTTCTCCTCTCGAACCTCTAGGAGCAAAGATTGGGGGAAGGAGGGTGGGATGCAAGAATGAAGGTGAGATGATGGACAACAAACATGGAATGTTATGGTGAGTACATAACTTCTTTATGTTATGTTGTCCTATCTTGCCTTCATTCTTGCTGGTTGGGACAGTGTCCCCAGCACCTTCTTTCTTGGGTGGCTCAAGGGAATAAAGTCTTCAGAACAGTGGAACCAAAGGCAGCCCTGTTCCAGGAGGCCACATCTACTTTGTAATGAGTGGTAAAGGTATGAGGGTTAACCCATGTGGCTGCAGCACAGAGTCCATAGGTAATCTGGCCTGAAAAGCAGTGGAAGTTGACATAGCTCTTGTTGAGTGGCCCTTAATCTTTGCTGGTAGTTGTTTATGATGTGAATTGGATGCACAGGGTATAGTATCAGTAAGCCATTTTGATAAGGTAACTTTCAAAACTGGTGACCCTTTTATGTTCTCTGAGAAGGAAACAAAAAGCTGATCAGATTTTCTAAAGTACTTGGTCCTATGTAAGTAGAAGCGTAAATGCCTGTGGACATCCGATTGATGCAGTTTATATTCTGCCTTGTTGCCATAATTTGGAAAAAAAAGATGGGCAGGTCAATGGACTGATTTAAATTGGATTCAGAGCATACTTTAGGTAGGAATGCGGGATTTGTTCTGAGCGAGACTGTTTTTATTAAAAACTAGATATGAAGGGCGAATGGCTAGAGCTTGAAGCTCTGAAACCCTCCTAGCTGAAGTAATGGCTGTCAAAAAGATTGTTTTCCAGGTTAGAAATTTTAACTCACAAGAAGAGGCTGGTTCATAATGAGGGAGAATCAGAGAAGTGAGTACTAAATTTAGGTCCCATGGAGGTGGTGGTTCCCTTATTGGGGGCCTGAGTAGGAAGGCACCTCTAAGGAAGGCTTTGCACAGTCTGTGAGACATTATCTTAGAACCCATGTCTCCAACATGATAATTCAATATGGCTGCTAATTGTACACGTATGGTGGCTGCTGCGGCACCTTGATTGAAGATCCATGCTAAGAAATCCAGAATTTTACTTAAAGGGGCTGTAAAGGGATCTAAATGGTTGTTGGTCTTTTCCATTTGTTAGCACACAGTTTTCTGGTTGCCGTCTTATGAGATGATACTAGGATGTGATGCACAGCAGGGAATATTGTCTGGAAGCCTCGCTAAGACTGGAAGTAGAGCAGCCACGCTGTTAACTTGAGGGTTTGGAGAGAAGGATGGAGTGTTCTTGACCGATGAGTCAGATCTGGAACAGGGTCCAGAATCCACAGCTCCACCTGGAGATAAGGCCACAGGAAAGGGAACCAGATTTGACGAGGCCATTACAGAATGAGGAGAATCAACCTGCAACTCAACAGTCTGGGGATTAGGGGGAACATAGGAAAGGCATAGAGAAATCCCGGGGGCCAATCGTGTACAAGTGCATGCCTTGGTGATTCCCACAGAGGGGGGATTAGGGCAAGATAGCTGGTGCATTTGGTGTTTACGGACATAGCAAAGAGGTCGCAGCAAGGCTGGCCTCATTTGCAAAAAAAGTGATTCGCAATTTCTTGTTTCAGGGACCATTTGTGAGGCATCAGAATTGCTCTGCTTAATTTGTCCGCTATCACGTTGGATTTCCCCAGAATGTGCATTGCCGTCAGAAAACATTAAGAAGATATTGCCCATTGCCATATTCTCTGAGCCTCTCGACCAAAGGAGTAGGATCTGGTTCCACCATTTGTTGATGTACCACACCACAGACATATTGTCCATCTGTATCGCAACTGTACCTGTTGGAAGAGAGATGTGGAATGCATGCAACACCAGAAGTACCGCTCTCATCTCCAGGACAATGATGTGCAAGTGGTATTTGTGTTCCTGCTAAGTCCCTTGGACAGTCTGTCCCAGATAATGCCCCCCACCCTATCTGGGAGGCGTCCATGGTCACTGTAGCTACAGGTTGGGGAAAAACAAATGGCCTGCCTAGTGTTACCTGAGTGGACTGAAGCCACCATCTTAGGTCCTTCTTGCAGGAGTCTGTAATGAGGATGTTGTGCGACATGAACAACTCCTGCATTGACCACTGAGTAAAGAGAAGCCACTGGAGCACTCTCATGTGTAGGTGCACGAATGGAAACAATGTTATCATTGCTGCCATTGAAACCAACTATGAGAACAAATTTTGCCTGTGCTTTGTTTTCCTGGAGCAATACTGATAGTTGATGGTACAGCATTTTTACTCTTTTGTGAGGCAGTTTTGCTATCATGTCTTGTGTGCTTAAATCTGATCCTATGAAGGTAATATGCTGTGTAGGAAACAAGGCAGATTTTTTGAAATTTATAGTAACACCTATATTTCAGCATAAATGAATGGTGTCCCTTGCCTTGATCAGTAGATGCTCGGTGGTGGCGGTCAGGAGCCAGTCGTCCAAGTATGGAAACACCCGGAATCCTAGATGCCTCAGGTGAGCCGTGACTACTGCCATGCATTTGGTGAACACTCTGGGGGCTGTAGTGAGACCAAAGGGCAGAGCTCGGAATTGGTAATGACTGGCTCCCAGTCAGAAGCCTAGATATGTCCTGGATCGTCTGTCCATATTTATGTCGTAGTATGCATCCTGAAGATCTATTGAGCACATCCAATTGTCTTGCCCCAAAAAGGGGAGTATAGACTGCAGTGTCATCATCCAGAACTTTGATTTCTTTCCCAACTTGTTTAGTGTGCTAAGATCCAATATTGGTCTGCAGTCCCCTATCTTTTTTGGAACTAAAAAGAACCTTGAGTAAGTTCCGGATCTGATTTGGTCTGCGAGGACTTCCTGGATGACTGTTTTTTCTAGTAACTTTTGTATCTCTAGGGTTGCTTGATCCCTTTGACTGGGTGGAATGTCTGGGACTGATTTTAAATGAAGGGATGGGGTGGCGAAAGGTATGTTGTATCCCCTGGATATGATTAACTGTACCCATCCATCTTGAGAGACATCTAGCCAGGCTCTTGGGTATAGTGAAAGTCTTCCCCCGACTGCCTCCAGAGGTGGACAGATGGGCATCCTTTCAGGAGTCCTAAAAAGGCCAACCAGAGGACGTATCTCTGTCGCCCTGGTTCTGCTGACCCCCTCTGTCACGAGACCGGCATCTTCCATTATTGTTTCCCCCTTTACCCTGGGGAAAATTCACCACGTGCATCTGGCGAATCTCTTTGGGACTTTCGTAACCACATCTTCCCGCCCTTATGGCCTTTAGGGTAAGGGCTGGAAGTGACAGAAAAATGTACTTCCATGACAGACAAGAGTTTTGCCTTCTTGCTTGCACCTGGCGGGAGTCTCTAACTTTTGGCTCGAACAAGGAAGAGCCATCAAAAGGCGTTTATGAAGGAAGACTTGAAGGGCTCCGCAAACTCACCTCCTGTGCAATTGGCCATATAAGTGATGAGCCACATGGAGGAGTTAACTACAGAACTTAAGGTAGCAAGCTGAGAGGTAATCTTTTCTAACACCCCCTGCAGCTGAAGAACCTTGTTGGGTATCTCCTAGTTCCTTCAGGAGATCCATTTGTAGTCTGGTAAAGTGGGTTAAATAGTTCAGGGACCGGAGAGTAAAGGCCATTGACAAAAACATATGCTTTCTGTATCTGTCCATTGTTCGAGATTCCTTATTTGGCGGATGAACAGATGAAGCCTCAGCTAACTCCTTTTTGGTGGCCATCACCACCACCATAGCATCCACTGGGTCACCTTTTGATAGGAACTCCTTGTCTCCAGGGGCAGTAATGAATTTGTTGGGCCTCCACGCATGGCCGGCCTTAGGCATAGGCCAACTAGGCGGCCGCCTAGGGCGCCGCTCTAGCAGGGGCGCTTTTCCAGTATTTATTTAATGTAGTTAAACCAGGATGGGGGCACTGGGTGGTGTAGTGGGGGGTGCCATGGAGCCCTTTTGCCTAGGGCACCAGTTGACCTAAGGCCACAACAGGTTCCACTGATTCTGAAGAGCCCCATGCCTTTTGACTAACTACAGTGAGGAGCTGGTCAAAAGGTGGAGACACCCAAGAGGTGGAGAGTCAAGATCCGAATGCCTCCAGGTATACGGACACATCCTCAGAAGGGGTAAGGGTCTTCCAGCCACCTCTCTGTTTCAGGATCTCTATGATGTCTGAAAAGGAGACATCCTCAGAGGGTGACCTTGGGGACCCTTCTGAATCATGTAAGTCCATATCAGATTCTCCATAGTCTCTAGATGTTTCCTCTTACACGTTTTCTTTTGAGGGACCTCTGTGGAGGGATCCTCTGGAGAGGTTTTGGAAGAGATAGACTCATGCAATGGGGTGTCCTGGGGCATTGGTTTTCTATGCCTGGGGGGAGGGATAGTGAGGAGGCAGACACTGGCACTCCTGGGGGAAGAGGGTTAGGATCCAAGGGTGGAGCCATCAGGGGGGGCAGCACGCTCATCACCTTGAAGGCACAACGATCCAGGCCTGAGGAAACCCCCTGCTCCGAAGAAGCAGGAGACTTCCCCTGTGCCAAGCGGGTAGGCTCCGAGGCTGATGTAAGTGTCAAAGCCCCGAGAAGCAGACTCGCGTCTGTCAAAACTCTAACCCGGCTCTCCACCCCAGACTCGACATGGAACGTCGGCTTCCAGACCCCTCAACAAATAATGGCACCGAAAAGGTCGGAGCAGAGGTCAGGGCTGAAAACCCAGAGGTGAGTTTCGGACCCAACGGTCCCACCACAAAAGCATCCGAGCACTCTGACTCGGAAACCACTCAGGTCGGAGGAGGAATAACAGAAGGGGCCGAAGTAGCAGATGATTCAAAATCCTTTTGGACTGGATAAGAGAGAATTTTAGTGCCAGAGTCCAAAGCAACCTCCTCATCACCCATTCCACATCATCATCCAAAAGGTTCCTGGATGATCGCGAGGACAACGCTGAAGATTTAGAGCTACCAGCCACAGACTGCAGAATGGGTGACTGTAGCATCCAGGATACCAGCTCCAGGCCTGGAGACTGGCTTCATGCATGAATCCTTGTTGGTTCTGACAAAACAGGTGGAACAGACGAATCAGTAGTTTCAGGCCCGAAAGCCTTCGGGTCAGAAGTCGAATCCTTGGAAGTTTTCTTCGCTGGCTGAGAAGCTGAAGCCGAGGAAGAAGTCCTCTGAAGACTTATCAAATTTTGGAGACTGGGACGATTTTGAAGAGGTCTGGTTCCCTTCAAGAGCCTCTGCAAAAGGAAGAAGTCCCTTCAACATAAGTTTGTTATGATGATCCTGCAAAACCTGGAACTAAATCCGTGACAAATACAGCACGAGTCCTGAAGGTGTTTTGCTCCTAGACAATAAACACAACTGGCATGAGCGTCTGGTTAAGGACATTTTTTGAGTACAAGAATCACATTTCTTGAAGCCAGACTGCTTCACTTCTCTGCCTTCCTTGGACATAGTAACGACAAGGCAACACACAACATGACCAGGAAGAAAAAAAAAAGATGCCAACAACAAAAAATAATATATATATATATATATATATATATATATATATATATATATATGTATGTGTCTGTGTTTTTTTTTTTTTTTTTTTTTTAGCACTAAGAGGGTAGAGGGAGGGGCCAGAGGAGAAGTCTCAAAGTTAGACAAAAGCCCCTCTAGCCAGAGGAGACGTCTCTAACTGAAATGACAAAACCTCAGGGGAAAAAGTCCTCTAACTTAAATGGACTGTATACAGACAAAAAAAAGTCCCTCTAACCTTAAACGGGTATGTCAGACACAGAAAGGACGAGATAGGGACGTAGGCCTGTGATAAACGACGGCCAACAAACAGCAGCAAAAACTCTAGAGGTTTATGGTAGTGAAACCCTAGAACACAAACTATCTGACAATATAATTAGGAAAAAAAACAATTTTAAGAAAATATTTTAGTCACAGAGATTACTTAGCCTGAGCCCAGTGTGAAGCATCTGATCTATTTAGCGGCAAACGAGATCTGGGTATTATTCCTTATATGCATTGTGGAATAGGGCATAGCTTCGAGCCAGTGGAAGCTTTCAAGCTTTAGTATTAGGCCGAGTTGGAACCGATACTTGGTTCTGAACCCAACTAGCAAGAATGAAGGCGAGATAGGATAACATAACATCTTACTAGGTTTCTTCGAAGCAGGGGACTGACATTGAGGAGCCTGGAAAGCAGAAGAAAAGAACTATCTAGGAGAGCTTTCAACAAAGGAGTGACTGCAGAAGGCCTGGGAAGTCCATAACATCTCTTTCAGACCTCAGACAGTTAGGAACTTTCCCACTGAAAGTGCTCCATCATTTTTATTATGGTGTCCCTAAAAAAAAGCTCCTCAATAGGAAAATCAGGAAAGAGCATCATCCTCCTCCAACCCTAATGCAAGGGGGGCTGGATTTGAGAAGACTATGCTAGTCACCCTTCCCCAGAACCCAACTCCACATCATCATCTGAGTCAAATCATCAAAGCCTTTTAGAAAAAGGAACAGAAGGCACTGGCAACCTGGGGGGGGGCCAGGGTTTCAAGGTCATGAGGGCCTTGAAAAAACCTTGAGTGAAACCCTGAAACTCTTTAAGGGATTTCTTGGCCAAAGGAGCCACTTGCTAAGCCTTTTTTTTTTTTTCGAGAGAGGAACCTCTGACCTAACTTGCTCAGGGGGGCTCAGAACCATGCCTGGCTTCAATAAGGTAATCAGAGATTTCTTCCCTAACAAGTATCTGAGGACTTTCTCTAGGCCCTTCCTATATAATTTGCCATGGCACTCCCTTCTCATCTGTAGCAGATATATGCTCAGCCTTTGGGGACATGAAGGTAACAGATACCATATCAGCCTCCAACTGTGTCACGACAGAGTGGGCTGGCATCAGAGTAGGATGGTCCACAGGTTCTTCATTCTAGCTGATGGAGACATCCAGTAGAAGTTAAGACAATAGAAAAGTACAGTTGTGTACACATCATAAATGTGGATGTTCGAGTGTATTCACTGTTGCAGTCATCACACTTGGGCTATCTGCCTGCAGGTAGCCCTCAGTCGGCCCGAATACCAGAGACTTAGTACTCCCTGCGTCGGTTGCTGTTGCTCCAAGACTGAAGTCAGTTTGTCAGGGGTATAAAAACAGGCAGCCGACACCATTACATCAGTTTTTCTTGCCCCAAATGTCTGGAGACCCCCAATAGGGAGCTAAGCTATGGTGGGAAAAACACCACCAGTAAAAACTAAATACCAATACCCCTGCAAGGGGTGAGTAATATACACAGAGAAGAGAGAGAGAGAAGGGGATGGGGGGAGGGAAACCAGGATTGCAGCAGTGAATACACTCGAACATCTACATTTATGGTAAGTGTACACAACTGTACTATGTTCCCCATGTTTCACTGCTGCAGTCATCACACCAGGATTGATTCCCAAAGCTGAAGAAAGAATGGAGGCAGTCAAAAAAAGTTTGGACTGGCTAGTATGCCCTGCAGGACTGCAGTTGCACAACCAGCCCTGGATTTGGAAAATATAGGTAGGTGGTAATACTTGGTGAATGTAGCAGCCTCCACAATGTCCCTGGTAGGGACTCCCCTGAGGAATGCTGTAGAGGTAGAGGTTGCTCTAGTAGAATGTGTTCTAACCCTCCTGAGGGGTTGGTTTCCCATGGTGTTTGTAGTAGAAATGGATACAGTGTGCTATCCATTTGGAAATTGTCTGTTTTGAAATGGCCTTGCCCTCTGCCCCTGGTGCAAAGCTGAGTAATAACTGATCAGGTTTCCTGAAGGGTTAGTCCTATCCAGGTAGAATCTCAGCTGTCTGTGCACATCCAAGGAGTGCAGGATCCTTTCCCATTTATTTTGAGGATTAGAGAAGAAGGTTGGCAAATGGACAGATTGGTTGAGAGCCACACTGGACACCAATTTAGGCATAAAGGAAGGATTAGTCCTGAGGAGGGAGACTCTGTCAGTATGAAAAATAATGAAGGGTTCTACAGCCATCAGTGCTTGTAGCTCAGACACTCTTCTAGTTGAAGTGATATCCAGAAGCAATGCTGTTTTCCAAGAGAGGAATTTTAACTCTGATGACGCTGCAGACTCAAAAGGGGGGTAAGCATGAGCTTTTTCAGTACAAAGTTAAGGTCCCAAGCAGGGGTGGATGCTCTTCCTGGTGGCCTTAAGTTGTTTCCTCCTCTTAGGAACTGTTTGATGAGAGGGTGAAAGAAGAGTGGTGTCTCAGTGTTTTAATGAGCCAAGATGGCAGAGGCATGGATCTTAATGGAGGAGAAGGATAGGCCTCTGTGGAGTAGATCTGCTAGGTAAATCCTGGATTAGTGGTAGGGAGGGCAAAGTTGTGTCCTCTCCTTTAGATTGAATCCAGGAGCAATACCTTTTCCACTTATCAGCATAGGATTTCCTTGTGCTGGGTCTTCTGGCTTCAAGAATGACATCCAGCACCTGCTTGCTTAGGCTGGTCACTGGAGGAGAATTCAAGAAATAAGCCAGGCTGCAAGATTCATGGTTTGCAGTTACTGTTGCAAGATCTGTCCCCCCTGCTGAGTGAGGAGGATCGAGGTCTGGGGTAAGTGCCAGGTTTGCACTGGTGACAGGCTGCACAGTAATGGGTACCAGTGCTGGCATGGCCAGTCTGGGGCAATCAGGATTGCCCTTGGTTTGTTCTGTCTTATCTTGAGCAATATTCTTGAGAGAAGGGGCAGAGGGGGAAATGCATAGATAGAGAGGATTACCCACAGGAATGATAGGGCATCCACTCTCCAGGCCCTGCTGTGAGGTGTTCTGATGCAGAATTTTCTGAGCTGGTGATTGCAGGGGGAGGCAAAGAGATCCACCTCTGGGGTCCCCCATTTCTGAATCAGAAGGCTGAAGGTGCTGGGCTCTAATTGCCACTCGTGTGGGTCTAGGAGATTTCTGTTTAAGTCGCTGCCAGTGAGTTTTGTTTGCCTGGCAGGAATTGAGCTTGGAGATGGAACTGCATGTCCATGGCAGTGTTCTACAGGGCCATGGCTAGCCTGCAGAGTGGGTTCACCCTGCTTGTTGATGTACCACATAACTGTGGTGTTGTCTGTTTTTATTAGCAGGGGTCTTGGTGAGTAGAGATCTGAAAACTGTTCGAGCATGCTGAACAGCTAGCATCTCTTTTTGGTTGATGTGCAGATGAATTTGACTTGGGATCCAGTGGCCCTGAATGAATTTGTCATCCAGGTGTGCCCCCCCAGGCACAGTCTGATGCGTCTATGGTGATGGTCTTGGCGGCATGGGGTTGAGTAAACAGAAGTCCATTGTTGTGGTTGCATGCTGTTGCCCACCAAAGAAACTCTGTCCTTAGACAAGGTATGATAGGAATGACAGATCCAGGTCCTGAGAATGTTGACACCAAAGACTTTTAAGTACCACCAAAGTTTCCTCTTATGCAGTCTGGCATATGAAATTAGTAGGATGCAAGAGGCCATGAACCCTAGGGCCTGCAGGATTTTCCTTGCGGATAGCTGTGTTTTGGTGGCCATTTGAGTGAAGTAGCCTGTCAGATAGGCTTGTTTTCCTGGAGTAAGGAATGCCATCTGGGACACTGTGTCCAAGCTTGCTCTCAGGAATACAATCTTTTGACTGGGGACTATTTTTGATTTCTTTTCGTTGATGGTTTACCCCAGGGAGGTTAGAAGGTTCAGGTGCTGCAACATTTCCTGACTGTCTGCCTAGATCAGGCAGTCGTCCAAGTACAGGTAAATTTGAATCTTTCTCTGTCTGCAGTAGGCAATGGTTGGAGCCCGGGATTTTGTGAATACTCTGGGAGCTGTGGATAAGCCAAAGGGAAGTGGAGAGAACTGATAATGCATAGATCCTGTCTTGAAGCGTAGGTATTTCCTGCACGAGTCCCTGATAGGGATGTGCAGATAGGCTAACCAGGTATCTTTGGCAAGCATAGGAAGAAGCTGCTGAAGGGTGAGCATTTTGAATTTTGGTACCACTAGGAAGGTGTTTAGAATGGAAATAGCTAGGATTGGGTGCCAAGTGTCCTCTTTTCTGGGTACCAGGAAAAGTCAAGAATAGAACCCTTGACCTATCTGTTCTGCAGGAACAGGATGAATTGCCCTTATGGAGAGCAGGGATTGAATTTGGTGTTGTGCCTCTGCCCACTGGTTTGGAGGAAGGTCTGTGAACCCTTTTGGGGTTGGCAGTGAGTGGAAATAAAATTTATACCCCTGGAATCAATGTTGAGAACCCATCGGTGTTTGGTTATGTAAGACCAGTTTTTTGCATGATGGGTAAGTTTTCCTCCTAGGGGCATAAGCAGTTGGGCAGAGGTGGGGAGTGGAGTTGAGAAGTAATTGTGAATTCTTTCCGTAAGGGGGTGGCTTAGCACTCCCTGTTTTTGAAGTGGAGGCACTCCATTGCTTAGATCTCAGCATACCCTGAGACTGTAGTCTTGGGGATCTGTTTCGCCTGGGTCTAGTTTGAGATTGCCTTGATGGAGCTGGAAAGGACCAATGCTTCGATGGGCAATGCCTACTAAATCTAGGAGACTGTATTTGCAAGAAATCTTTGTCTGCATGGATTTAGCTTTTTCTTCCATCTTTTTAAGAACCTCTTCTGCTTTGGTGCCAAACAGATTGTCTTTGTTCAAAGGAGCATCTAGCAATTTTGATTTTACATGGTCTGGAAAGCTCTGCTCCTTAAGCCAAGCATGCCTTCTCAGTACAGAACCAGTGACCGCTGTCCTGCAAGATGCTTCTAGGGCATCAAGGTCACATTGCACAGTATGTTTGCTGACTTGGCTTGCAGAATGCATAAGCTCTTGTAATTATTTTCTGCACAGTCTATAAAGGTAGCTAATTTTTGCTTAAGTTCCATGATATGTTGTTGGCACTCTAGCATGTGAAACTGGCAATTCAAAGCCTTAATGGCTGCAAGAGAGGTGTATACTTTTTTACCCCATCTGTCAAAAGCTCTGAATCCCTGTCCAAAGGGGTGGGATTCTTAGCTGTGATTGTTTTGATACCTTTAGGCCCCTGGGAGATGACCTCTGGGTCAGCAGTAGGATTTTTGAAAAGGAATTTGTGAGTCAGGAACTCTGTAGTACCTGTCTGGTTTCCTAGGAGCAGGGGGTAAAGTATCAGGAGTTAGAATGGATTCCAAAAAGACTTCATCCACAACATCCAGGACTGGGGGGGTATTGCTAAAGGCCTATGTTGTGGCAAATCTAGAAAATTTGAGTCTCTTTTTGGACTCAGGATAGTCTTGGCATTCCCAGTGGAAATGCTCTCAAAGTATGTAAGGTTTCACCAAAAGAAAAATACTCTGGAGGAGAAGCAGAGGGAATGGATTTCTCTGTATCTGAATCCTCATAAGCAGATAAAGGCATGTCTTCATAATCAGATACCTCAGAGTAGTCGGACTCTTGGTCTGTTAAAGCTGCTGGGGACAGGTCTCTCTTTCTCTTAGCAGGGGAAGGCTGGCTTCCCCAAATTAACATAATTAGGTCTTCTGCCATTTTAAGCATTTGATGTGGCAAGGAAGCATGTGCTTGAGTTTGGGTTACCAGTTTTTTAGGCGTAGCTCGTAGTCTTGGCCTTAGAAACTCAGTAGTTTTAGACAGAACTGAAGACGTGAAAGAAGTCGTAGGTTTGTGTCGAATATCGGTAGCGCAAAGAACTTCCTCAGAAGCTGGTGCCTGCTCAGCGGCTCCGGACCCATCCAAGGTAGAGACATCCGCAGGTTCCTTAGTCGAAGAGGAGTCTCACAACATACTGGACTCCAAACGGGTCTTGGTAGAGGCCTGCAAATCTACTGAGGCGGGCATCAGGGGCTGCGAAGCACTTCACTGAGTACTGGTCAACAGGCGACTAGCTTAATGGAAGCATCGTCGGCAGTTTTGGACCTGTGCTATCTATCTCTGTCTTTATCCTTACATTTCTTTGGAAAATTGGTAAATCTGATGGCTCATCAAAGCCATTTCGGAATACGGCGATCGAGAACAAAGGTATTTAGTGACAATAAGGGTCCGATGACTAACAGTTTGGGTGTTGAACAAGACACAAAACCGACAGAGAGGTACGTTGTGGTCTGGGCCTAAACAGGTGATGCAGTACAAATGGAAATCTCAGTGTGGCTTTTTCTGTCATCGGTTAGAGCAAGAAAAAAGGATCCCTAGCGGGGTACTTAGCTTTAGAAGACATCAGGATGATTCTATTCAGAAACAAAAACTCAGGCAGCGGCCGACCGGCACTCATATGACTGCTTCTGCTTCGGGCTCCTCGGCAGGAAAGACTGATGTAATGGCATCGGCTGCCTGTTTTTATACCCCTGACGAACTGACATCAGTCCTGGAGCGACAGCAACCAATGCAGAAATACTAAGTCTCTGGTATTCAGGCCGACTGAGGGCTACCTGCAGGCAGGCAACCCAAGTGTGATGACTGCAACAGTGAAACATGAAGAACATCCTCTAAATGCATCATTATAGACTCCTTAACAAAAGACTGAAATCATCTGGGTGGGCAGATTCAGAAGCCATAGTTTCCTGGGCTTGCATCTTCAGATGTTGGTTGTCCAAATACGTTCATAGGTGTTTACTAGGCTAATGACCACAAGGCCCTTTTTAAGCCGAGCCAAGCATCCCAAATCTCTGACAAGTTCTGATACCTTGCTAAGTGCAAGCAAGGGCCTGAGAGATGAACCATTTACAGGTTACCTCTGTCCATTAGAGACATAGACGCCAAATCAGGGATAAATTTCTGGTTTCTCATCCAATTGTCCAAGTTGCACTTGAATTGGGTTAGGGAGGAACTCTCCTTCACATGGATGGGGAGCCTGTTCTATAGATGTGGTAGTCTCTGGGATACATACTTCTCTCTCCACAGGTTCTATTTATATGACAGGAAAGGTTTAAGTCTTTAGAATGGGTAATTCCGGTGCAGTTTGTTTTGTGGATATGCCGGAGGTCCATCGAAGTGGAATCTGACTATGCCCTGTATACCAGGCATAGATCACCCCCTCAATAGCCTGCTGGAGACAGAATACAGTGGTAGGGCCTTGAGGTGGTCTGCATAGGACATTTTACTTATGCCCTGTATTCTTTTAGTGAGAAACCTCTGTGGATGCTCCAATTGTTGGATATACCTGGTTAGGTACATACCAAAGGGGGCATTGTACTAAATGCCAGGTCTGATGAATGCTGAATACACTGGAACAATGATTTCCTTGGACTTGGATGCCATACCTTTGTACATATGTTGCACAACATAGAATGATTTCCTCACCACTGTAGACACATGACGGTCAAAGGCTAGATGACTATCTAGGAGTGTCCCTAAGTCCCTGACTGGGTCAACTCTAAGGGGTGTGTTGTCAATATGATAGTTACCAAAGATGGATGACTTCCCAAAGGATACTATTATCCATTTCTTGGCATTTAGTTTTAGTCCATGGCTCTGACACCAGTTGTTTGTGTCAGCCCCTCTCAGGGAACATTTGTGTCAGTGTGAGATTCAATGCAATCATCTGCAAATTTAGTCAGCCAGAAACCACTGACATTGGCCTTGATGACTTCTGAGAAGTAAATGCCAAAAAGAAGCGGTCAAAGGACTGATCCCTGAGGGACTTCACTTGTGACTGGTCTCTTTGTAGAGGTGGACTCCCAAATTCTAACTTCCTGGGTCCTGTCTGTGAGCCAGTTGGCTATCCATTGGGTGACATACAGGTTTGTACCCACCCTCTTGGGTTTGTCAACAATGCCTGAGTAGGGTATTGTGTCAAATGCCTTGGCCAGGTCAAAATAGACAGTGTGAATGATTTTGCCTTCTTCATCCATTGCTTTGGTGACCTTCTCAAAGAAGTCCACCAGGTTAGCAGACATGATCTACCCTTGACAAAACCAAACTGGGTTGGGTCCAGTGTCTGGAGGTTTACTATTATCTCTGTTGATCATCTGTTGATCATCTGCATGATAATTCTTTCCATGACTTTACATGCAAGACTAGTGAGACTTATGGGTCTGCAGTTTCCAGGGTCTGTAAATGGCCCACCTTTGTGCAGAGGGATAACTGTTGCCTTTCTCCATTCATGAGGCTACAGTTAAATAGTAATTCCAGAGGCCACAATTGGTCATGTTTCATGCTATTTAGAAGGCATCCTGGGATATTTTCTGGGCCCACTGATGCAGTGTTCTTGGTCTTAGAGTGAGCATTAAAGACCTGCTCCCTAGTGATAGCAGGGGGAGTTATATTTGATAATATTTCCTGAGGTAAGGTTGAGGGGGAGAGAAGGATAAAGTTGGAGCTGAATTTATCAGCCAGATTTGCTATGTCTTCTGGCTCAGTATAGGTGGCTCCATTTACAATGAGCGCACACCTGTGAATTGCCTTTAGGTTGTGGACATAGCTAAAGCGTGATTTGCAGTTGTCCTTGGCCTGGGAGGCCAAACTTACCTCAAATTTGGCTTTGGTAGACTAATTGTTCTCTGAGTTTTGTTTAGTTTAAGGAGTGCTTTTATCCTGCTGGGTGCTGCACCTCCTAATTTTTGCCATGATTTTCTTCTTTCTGTTATACAGCCTACTGATTTTGTGTTTCCACCAGGGTGGCTTGTTTTTTGTCAGTCCTGTACTTCTTCCTGGTGGGCACAGCTGCCTCTATGCAGATATTAACATGCTTGTACAGGGTTTCTATGAATAGTTCTGCATAGGCAGCAGTGTTCTCAGGGCTTATGGGGGCTTGAAATTTTGTCAGGTTCTCACTTAATAGCAGGAGGTCAGCATTAGAAGAGTTCCTGAATATTCCAGGTTTAGCTGGGGGTACACGTTTTATTTTTAATTCAAATGAGACCATTTGGTGGTCTGACCTTATCAAATATACCAAAAAAGATGCCACATGTCCACACAGGGTTTAGTACAAAATCCTGACAAATTTCAGGCTCAGTATAATCATGGATACCAGGGAAACTTATCTCCCATACTAAACATTTTGCCTTGCTGGATATGTGCTATGGTAACCTAACAAAGAAAGAAGGAGAAGTCCCCAATGGGGTACTTGTCTGCCCTAGGCTTGGTAGCCAAGAAACTCAACCAAATTCAAAAAAGGAGTGGTTGGACTGGCAGCAAAAAAGTTCTTGGGATTAGGTGCTTGTTTGTCACTTATGTACCCTACATCTTGGACGTAGCATACAGTCTGATGTATGGCTCCTGGAAGGACCCTAAGGCTTTGGTATGCTAACTAGATGTATGGCTATCCTTGGGAGGATCTCTCTTTGATAAGGAATATTGCAACAGTGATAAGTATAGCCCTATAATGTCAACATCTGACATCTGATATACAAGAAAAGCTGAATAAAGTTACTGAGGTCTAGGATGGGATGGAAAGTCTCTCTTGGAATCAGAGGCATCAGAAATATCTGGCCTCACTGTAAATTAGGGACAACTTAAAGCCTCACTCCACAGTAGATTAAAGGCTTTACCAAACAGCTGCAAGAGATATTCTACCTCAGCAATGCTCTT
This sequence comes from Protopterus annectens, assembly GCF_019279795.1. Taxonomy (NCBI): domain Eukaryota; kingdom Metazoa; phylum Chordata; order Ceratodontiformes; family Protopteridae; genus Protopterus; species Protopterus annectens. The sequence goes on from NC_056725.1 coordinate 587,595,109, forward strand.
TCTGGGATAGAAAGGGAGAATTCTTGAGAAGCAGCAAGCTGTGGCATCTAGACACCACTGGCCATTTATGTTAACTCTCCAAACCATGGCATATATTCAGAGAAAGTACAGTTTTGTACCTACCATAAATGTAGATGTTCGAGTGCTAATACAGCTGCAGTCATAACAGATGGGTTCTCCTGTCGTCAGGCGGGTCATCAGTCGGCCGAATTCCAAAGTCTAGGTCCGGTGTCGGTTGTCATCGCTTCTTCCCTGACATCAGTGCGACAGGGGTATAAAGGAACCAGCCGACACCATTTTCTTCAGTTTTTCTTGCCCCAGATGTCAGGTGCCCCCAGAAGGAAGGCAATACATAAATTTGTGTAATAAAGCAATGCAATATAATCAAAATACAGTAGTTGCAAGCAAATACACCATAAATGAATACCCCAATCAGGTTGTATGAGAAGGTGTTAGCCAATATGCCTGTCCCAAGAGGGGAAGGAGGGAGGGAAACCTGGACTGCAGCTGTATTAGCACTCGAACATCTACATTTATGGTAGGTACAAAACTGTACTATGTTCATCGTGCATACAGCTGCAGTCATAACAGATGGGTAGAATCCCAAAGCTAAGAAAGGGGTGGTAGGCACTAGGTGGAACTAGGAGGAGCCAGGTTGCCCTGCAAGACTGCAGTGGCAAAGCCTGCTCTAGTTTTGGAGTATAATGGTAGGGGTAGTGCTTGGAGAAGGTATGCACATAACTCCAAGTGGCTGCTTCCAAAAATGCAGAGGTAGCTGTGGCCCTTGTGGAGTGAGATCAGATGCCTGTAGGTACAGTTTTGCCATGAAAAGAATAGCAAAAACGTATGCAGTGGGCTATCCATTTTGAGATTGTCTGTTTAGAAAATGGCTTCCCTAGGACACAAAGAGCTGTTCTGATTTTCTGAAAGGCTTTGTTCTGTCCAAATAATAACGCAGTTGTCTGTGGATGTCCAAGGAATGTAATAATCTTTCCCCTTTGTTTTGAGGATTAGGATAAAAGGTAGGTAAGTGTATGGCCTGATTCAAAGCTACCCTGGATACCACTTTAGGCATAAAGGACGGGTTGGTTCGTAAGGAAACTCTGTCCTGATAGAAGATCATAAAAGGCTGCACAGCCATGAGAGCTTGTAGTTCTGAAACTCTACGAGCTGAGGTAATAGCCAGAAGGAAAGCTGTTTTCCAGGACAAATATTGCAAATCTGATGAGGCAGCTGGCTCATAGGGAGGCAAGGTCAGTTTTTCCAGAATGAAATTGAGATCCCAAGCAGGTATTGGTTGTTTCCTTGGGGGTCTTAGATTCTTAGCCCCTCTGAGGAACTGTCTTAAGAGAGGGTGAGAGAATAATGGTGGATCAGTGTTGTATTCTGCAGAAATGGCTGAGGCATGGATTTTGATGGAGGAGAAAGTCCACTGCTTAGCAGCTTTTTCTCATTCCAGACACAAAACAGTTTCCATTTTGCGGAGTAAGCTTTTCTAGTTGACGGCCTTCTGCCCTCTAAAATGACATCCTGCACCTCCTTGGACAGTAGGGTCTGTTGTGATGCTAAGGAATCTTCCATGCGGCTAGATTGAGTGTTTTTAGCTGGCTGTTAAGAGTTTTGAAGCTGTGCTGAGTCAGGAGAAGAGGCATTAGAGGCAGGGTCCATGGTGGGGAATGCGTCAGGCTCCTTAGGAGTGGGTACCAGTGTTGTCTTGGCCAGTCTGGAGCAATGAGAATCATCTTTGGTCTGTCTGCTCTGGTTTTCAACAGAACTTTGGGCAGCAGAGGAAGAGGTGGGAAGGCATAAACTGTCATTGATGGCCAACTGAAAGAGAGAGCGGCCACTCTCCAGGCCTTTGGATGGAAAATCCTTGAGCAGAATTTTGTCAATTGGTGATTTTTGTGGGAGGCAAAGAGATCTATGTCTGGCCTTCCCCATGCTTGGATTATTTCTGTAAAAACTTTTGGATGCAACTTCCATTCGTGTGGATCTGTCATATTTCTGCTTAGGTTGTCTGCCAGCGTGTTTTCCTTGCCTGGCAAGTACTGTGCCTGTAGTACGATTTGTAAGTCCATGGCCATGTTCCAAAGTGACATGGCCAGTCTGCATAGGGGGTATGAATGTGTTCCTCCCTGCTTGCTTATATACCACATAACTGTGGTGTTGTCCATTCTTATCAATAGTTGACCCGGATGCAGAAGGTCTTTGAAAGCTATAATAGCATTTATTACTGCTAGCATTTCCTTTTGATTGATGTGAAGGTGCTTTTCTTTTTGGGACGATTTGCCCTGAATGCACCGATCTGTCATGTGCGCCCCCCAGGCATAGTCCGAGGCGTCTGTTGTGATGACTTGATTTGCTTGATGCTTGCTGAATGGAAGACCTGTGTTTGTTTGACATGCTTGAGCCCACCACAGAAATTCCTTTTGTAGACATGGAATTAGTGGTATTAATGCTTCCAAACTGTGGCTGTGTTGAGACCATAGGTTTTTCAGGTACCATTGAAGTTTCCTCATATGCAGCTTTGCACATGGGATTAGTAAGATGCAAGATGCCATGAATCCCAGAGACTGGAGGATTTTACTTGCAGTTAGCCTGGTGCAATTTGCTAGTGCTCTGAAGTATTGAGTTAGTTGCCCCTGCTTCTCTGGTGTGAGGTAGGCCATCTGGGTGTTTGTGTCCAAGTTGGCACCCAGGAAAATTATCTTCCGAGAGGGTATTAGCCTTGATTTCTTTTTGTTGACTGTGTATCCCAGAGAGTTCAACAACATTATTACATAAGCCCGATGTTTCAGAAGAATATGCTTGCTGTCCGCTTGGATCAGGCAGTCATCCAAATAGGGGTATATTTGTATCCCTTGAAGTCTGCAGTAGGCAATTACTGATGCCAGGCATTTCGTGAATACTCTGGGCACAGTAGATAAGCCAAAGGGCAATGCAGAGAATTGATAATGGGTTGAACCTGCAAGAAATCGGAGGTATCTTTTGCAATTTTGTCTGATTGGGACATGCAGGTATGCCTCCTTGAGGTCCAATGCTACCAGCCAAGACTCCTTGCCCAGCATGGGAAGAAGCTGCTGTAGAGTGAGCATTTTGAATTTTGGTACGAGTAGAAATGTGTTTAGGATGGATAGGTCCAAAATAGGTCTCCAATCTTTTCCCTTCCTTGGTACTAGGAATAGTCTGGAATAAAAACCTTGACCTTGTTCGTGCGTAGGTACCTCTTGAATAGCTTTCATGTCTTTAAGATCTGTAATTTGTCTTTGTGCCTCTGCCCTTTGATTGTGTGGCAGGTTTGGCATGCCTCTCATTTTTGGAAGGGTGTGAAAATGGAATATGTAGCCTCTGTTTATAATGTCCAGGATCCATTTGTCTTTTGTGACAATATGCCAATTTTTTGAAAATAATGCCAGTTTTCCTCCTAAGGGGGCTGCCATTTGAGTCTTGCTTGGCATGCAAAGGGGAAAGTCATTGGGTTTTGCTTTCTGAATGATTGCGAGTTATCCTCACCACCTCTTTGTGTAGGAGCTTGCCATTGTCTGCCTCTAAACGATCCTTGGGATTGTCCTCTGCCCCTCGGGCGCCTGTATCTACCTCTTTGGGGTCTGTCCGTGGCTGAAAAGGACCAATTTTTGGAAGGCCAATTTCTACTGAAATGTGGGGGTTGTACCTGTAGAAAATCTTTCACAGTTTGCATTGATTTAGCCTTTTCCTCCATTTTCCTTAATACCTTCTCAGCATTAGCACCAAATAATACATCCTTTTGTAGAGGGGCATCTATTTATTTTTATTTAATTTATTTAACATTTGTTGACTGGGAATGCCCGACTAGGTTCCACAGATCCTGTTTTCAGCGGATGCCCGGGGAGAAATGCTCCAGATGCATGTCTTTGGAATGTGGGAGGAAACCAGAGTACCCGGAGGAAACCCACGCGAGTACAGGGAGAACATGCAAACTCCACACAGAAGGCACCCCAGCCGGGAATCGAACCAGAGAACCTCTTGCTGTGAGGCGACAACGTTAAGCGCTGCACCACATGATCAGGCAAGGTTTGTTCCTTGAGCCAGGCATGTCTACGTATGACTTATCCTGTAACAGCAGCTCTACAGGAGGCCTCTAGAGCATCAAAACCACATTGTAAGGTATGCTTACCCACTTGTTCTGCACTATGCATCAAATCCTGCAACTCCTTCAAGTCTGGTTGTTCAGGTTGTGACATTTTACTTTTCAATTGAGATAACAAAAACTGTTGGTATTTTAGCACATGGAACTGACAAGTTTAAGGCCCTCATGGTTAAGGTAGCCGAGATATATACCTTTTTTCCCCACCTATCTAAGGGTCTGGAATCTCTCTCGGAAGGTAATGGATTTTTAGCAGTGGAGGCCTTAATTCCCTTGGGGCCCTGTGAGATGGTTTCTGGGTCAGCAGCATGGCTTCTGTATAGAAATTGGTGTGAGTCAGGAACCCTGTAGTACCTGTCAGGCTTGACTGGGGCTGGAGGCAGAGAATCCGGGTTAAGGCAGGCCTCAGAGTAAACATCAGCTAGGATGTCCAAGACAGGAAGTATAGCCAGAGGCCTGTGCTGAGGTAGCAAGAGAAATTCCCTAAGCCTTTTCTTGGAATCTGAATAATCTTGGCCTTCCCAGTGGAAATGTTCCCTTAAGGTATGCAAAGTTTCCCCAAATGAATAATCCTCTGGTGGGGATACAGAAGGAATGGATTCCTCTGCATCAGAGTCTTCAAAAGGGGAGTAAGAATGTTCCTGATCATCAGAGTGCTCTGAAATAATGGAGCCCTGATCAGAGGAGGGGGATTCTTCCTCCACTCTGGGCCTTTTGTCCGGTGGGGGTTGAGAACCCCTGATAAGAGTAATTAAATCCTCAGCCATTTTAAGCATCTGTTTTTTAGGCATGGGGCCTGGAGATGGGCCCTGTGTAGCTCGTCTCTTAGAATGCATGGCTGCTTTAGACTTAGTGAAAGCCTTGATGGAAAAAGAAGAGGAAGGTCTGAAGACACCTTGAGTGGAGGTAGACCTGTCCACATTTTGAGGTTCAATGCCAAGAGTGGCTTTGGTATCTGTAGTCGGTGTGTGGGCCGAGGAGCCTGCGACCTCGGGCACAGGAGACACCGCCAATGAAGTGTCGTCGGTAGTCAGGACTGCGTAGGCACCTCGCTGAGAACCGGACCACATGTCGTCGGCTTTGGCGTGGTGTCGGTAGAGGCCATGGACCTCGTGTGTCGGTCCTTATCTTTGCGTTATTTAGACAAAACTGGAGTCAGAGTATCCGACGACATAATATAGTTAAATGTTTTTCCAAAATAATGCTGGGCGAACTCCGCCAGACACTTAATGGTGCGTTTATTGAATGTAGCACAAAAGCGACAGACCGAGACGTCGTGGTCTGGGCCTAAACAAGGTATACAGAGGGAATGGAAATCCTTATGCGGTATTTGCTTCCCACAAGAAATACAATTATTAACTTTGTCTGACATCGGTCTGAGGCAAGAAAAGTTTCCCCAACGGGGTACTTAGCTTTCAAGAAGACTTTGGTTTCAAAATTTTCGTAATTTCAGGAGCTGGCCGACCGGCACTTGCGAACTGCTTCTGCTTCGGGCACCGCGCGGCAAGAAAGACTGTAGAAAATGGCGTCAGCTGGTTCCTTTATACCCCTGTCGCACTGACGTCAGGGAAGAAGCGACGACAACCGACGCCGGACCTAGACTTTGGAATTCGGCCGACCGAGGACCCGCCTGACGGCAGGAGAACCCATCTGTTATGACTGCAGCTGTATGCACGATGAACATCTACCCTTGCATCTTCACCCAGGAGGTGCTAATAGGATAGGTGAAAAGTTAGTCAGAGATGAAAAGCTCAAGTACTAGCTAAGGGTCTACCACTATCATTTATGACCTATTGGTGTTGAACCCTTTTCTCCTGCCAAGCCTCCAGTCATTTCTCAAACTGCTTTTGTCTGTACAGGTCTACTTTCTATAAAAGAGTCAGTGCTCAGTGGGAGAGATCGTAGAGTAAATCTCTAATGGAAGGTGAAAATCTGTATAAGGCCCTGCACAGCCTTTCCCTTGTTTCTTGAATATCTGCTGTAAATGGAGTCCAAATTGTCCCATCTAGGAGGTATTTAAAACCATGATCCTTTACATAATTTAATAAGCACTGTAGCCATAAGAATCCATGCCTGCTACTCACCACTGAGGTGACAGCAGCTGTGGAACAAACATTCAATATATTATATCCACATCTGGTTGTTTCCCCAATCTGGCTGTAATTTGACAAAGTTTACCACTCTCTTTTCCTGATGCATTCAATAGAAATGCCTTTAGCAACATTTTTGATCAGCTTCAAATTACTTTCCTATACCGGTTCACTAGTGTCTGACCAAGTACATCATATACTCACAGCACAGCAGAAGTGTAGACTTTTTACCAAAATTAAACACTCTTGTCACTTGGGACAACATTTGGAGCTGGTGCTCTTTCTGGACCACTAGAAGAATCCAGAGAAACAACTGCATTGTCTGCCACAGGGTTTTCATACAGGTACTTGTGTTGCCCTTGAGCTCCATAAAACCTTTTAGGCTTTATGGTCAGAAACAGCCGGAAATTCAGCTCTCATGAAATATTATGTTTCTTAAGACACTTCCACTACTGAGCAGCCAACTGAGGGCTTTGGTTTTCATGCTCCCAAAAGTTTAACACCCCTCTTTTGAGCTGCGGTAATTTCCTTCACTTCCCATGTGAAGGGCTTTTTTACGTGATCTCCTGCCAAAAGGGGATATGCCCTTGGGAGGAGAGCCCAATAAAAGACAACCGTCATCTCATATCCCAAAGGAAAGTGAGGCTGGTCTAAATATACTCTCAGTTCAGATCTGAGGATCCCTTGGGTAGGGAGGTTATCTTCCTATTTTTGCAGGAATATCCTTAAAATGGCAGACAAGGGGCCAGTGCAGATGAAGGGGAAGCTCTTTGTAGAGCCACTAGGTATTTTTCTGCAAATCCACTACTACATTACACAAGATTTAGACATGATAACTGAACATCTGGCATTTGCAGGTTGGACACCCAAGTCATATTCCCAATCTGCTGGCAAAGGAATGGGTAAGGTGAAGAAGGCAGATGCTCCAGTCACAGGAAAATATAAAATGTTAGGCATTTCACTTTCCTGAAATAGTTGATAATGGGATGAATCTCAAACACCCTTCCAAAAAAGGCTGCCGCCACCAGATGAGGCCTGGAGACCAGCAATAAGTTGTGCTGCAAATATGTAAACTTCTAAAGCTTTTCTTCAGATACTGTCACACATTAATGTTTGCTTTCAGGGGACTATTTCAGTTGGAACTGCTGCTAAAAAGAAACTGCTGCATACATGGGCTTCACCAGGACCAGAACCATCAGGCTTAAGCTAGGCACAATGACTAGATCGCTAATGACGTATGCTCTTCACCTGTAAATTATATGCCCATGAAATTTCTTTGTTTTGCCCATCTTGTTACACTCTGGAGCTCTTAAGAGGAATTCTTTGGTTTTCTTTTAAGATCAGAACTGCTCAAATGTTTATTGTTCAGGGAAGAGTGGACAACCCTTATCCCACTGCCACTAGCTTTCTAGGTTCTACAGAACCATAAGGATCCTGATCTTCTTTAGATTGTCTTTTTATTAAATTTCTTTTTGCACCTAAACTCCTGGTGGTCACCAATGCTTTCTCCGACCCTCCCTATCAGCCCATTAGTTTTCTATGGGGATGATAGCTCTACAACCCAACTGTTCCCCTCTGAGCATAGGTCAAGTGGTGGAAGTGACTTCAACTTCATATTTATTATTGCTTAAGCATTACTTACAACAAAGTGAAGCAAAGGAAAACAAGTCAGCCATTAAAACATGTTACACATGATGTAAAATTATTCAAGAACTCTGAATCATATCAAACTGTTGTAAAATACCAATGAAAGACTTAAAAAGGGACATAAAAAGCATGCTAAACAAATTAATTTCAATGTCCACTGAAGTTTCAAGCACCTCTGCAATCCAGAGCCTCAAAAATTTCAATGGCACTGCCCTGACTTAACAGCTCTGCACCATTTCCCCTCCAAACCAGGCAAATGACATCTCTCTAAAGACATCAAGATATTCTCTGTATAAAGCTAAGACCCATCCATGCCATGTTAGAGTTTTCCTGTAGAGGACAGACCCGGAGGAAGGTCCAAAATGCCCTTCAAAGACTCGGAGAAATATGGTTCCCCAAGGCAATCCAGACAAAAGCAGGCCAGAGGCACTGAAAAGGGTAAAGGTAAAACAGGTAAATGCAAGAGGATATGGTATGCCACCCCGTCCTAATATGCTTGAGAAAAGAGGGAATGGTGGGAGGGGGACAGTACTGCAACAGCATCTACTTGCACATCTACTGTTAAGGAAAGCTCTTACACAATTGCACTATGTTCTCTTTACAGATTCCTGTTGCTACAGTCTTAACTATTGGAATGATTCCCACAGCTTAAGATGCTAGAGAGGTGGATAAATTCACAAGACTGAGCTGCAACTCTGAAAATCTCATCCTAACCCTGGGAGCAATGTACAATCTTAAAGTGCATGAAAAATGTATCAAATTAAGCTGCCTTTAGAATAGTCTGTGCATTCACCAACCATCCCCTCAGAAAATCTGCAGTTATTGCTCTATGCTTAACACTGTGGGCTCTCACTGTACCCTCCCTACTTCTTTCCATGACAGTAATATAACAGATGCAATGAGATAGCCACTTAGTGACTGCCTGCTTGGGAACTGAATGGGTTTTCTATCATTTCTGGAAGCAAACCACACAATCTGAGGTTCTGATGTTCTTGGTTTCCTCTAGGTAACAATCTCAGTTACCATGAATATGTAAGGAATAAAGAATTTGTTTTCCCTTATTATGGGCATAATGGAAAATGTGAGGAGCCAGCACTGGTGGAAAAATTGGATAAAGACTTGACTAAGGTCCAGGTGACCTCCATTCAAATAGTGCCTTGGATGCTTGACAACACTGGCAGAGAGGATAGGTGATTGCACACAGGGGCACCATGGGAATGATCGTTAGGCTCACCAAGTTAGCAAAGTCTGGTAACTTCAGAGTACGTGAAATGCACACTCACAAAGGGAGGGCATTGTGGGCAACTGAGGTAATGAACCAATGGAGTGGGATTAGGTCATTTAAATGCTCTTATTGCCAGAATGCCAGGGAAGCACAAACTACCCCCATGGCTGTCTGAATGATGAACCCCCCCAACAGCTCTTGCTTAGTTCTGGGTAGAATCCCCACAATGATGGAAATAATGCGAATGTGCTCCCCAGTGAGCCAGGTCTGAAGTATCAGTGGCTATTGTAAGATTGGAGAGCTCTCGTTTGATGGGGAGACTTGAGAGTCACAGCAGGCGCATGTTAAAAAATCATACAGAAAATAAAAATGAGGAAAAATGGGGAAGAAATCAGGGAAGTTGGATTGACTGGTATACATGTGCACTTGACCCTGTTCTTATGGAAGATTACAAACCATCCTCTGAATACGAGTGCTTAGTCCTGAAATCCCACTAGCTTGAGATAACAAGAAAAGCTGTTTTATATATATATATATATATATATATATATATATATATATTAGCATTCGAGGGGATGGCTGGAGCAAGAGACTCAAAATGTGGGGCTGTGTCAGCTTTTCCAGGACATATTTCAAGTCTTAATGAATAGTGATGGCTTTTCTTGGTGGTTTTCAGATGAAGTCTCTCTTTGGGAAAACGTTTAACAGGCTGAAGGGATGCTGAGGGAATCTCTACATACAAACAGGCTGAAATAGCTGAGAGATAAACTTTTACAGAGGCATATGTGCCAGGCATGAACTGAACAGTTCATTTAAGCAGAGCAGTGCCAGTGGTCTAACAGGTAGTAGAAGATCAGAAGGCTGTGGGTTCTATTCCTAAACCAGATACTTGGATTCATTTTTTCCAATACTGACAGTGCAGTATAGCCATCCATAAGGAAGGTGCTGCACTCTGCAGTGTGCTGTCCTTTTGATGAGACATTAAATCAAGGTCCCATTTACGTGAGTTGGTGATAGCTAAGGTAGATGTAATGGAGACATTAAATCAAGGTCCCATCGACCAGAGTTTGTGATAGCTAAGGTGGATGTAAATGATCCCAGGAGCTTAAAAAAAAATAGGGGGAGTTATAGGGGGGAAATCCCAAAGGGGAAGTTCCCTGGTGTCATGGCCAAATTTCCCGTCGATCCTGAAAGCAAGACACTGGTTTAGTGGTGTTAACCTGGTCAACAGAGTGAGTGAGTGAATGAGTACGTAACCTACAGCAGAATCTGAGATCAGAGGTAAAGAACTCTTCCATTTGGTAAAGTAAAATCTCCTTGTGACACGTTTCCAAAATTCACCAAGTATGTTCGTCATATGCTTAGCGAACTGATATCTGAAAGGCAGGGCAATTAAATCAACATGGGAGTGAGCTGCAATGCCTTTGGAATGGAGTGCATCAGGGCCCTCCCTTCTCTTATGCTAGAGGGTACATTTACAAAGGCAGCAGATGAGGTTTTATCCTGGACAACTGAGAAAGGAGAATCGACTCTGGGGCAAAATGGTGCTACTAACAGGATTCTTGACCACTTCTCCCTTGCCTCTGGATCACTGAGTGGGGGGGGGATCACAGAATGCATACAGAAACATCCCTCTCCAGTCGAAGGAGAAGGCATTAAGCTTCTTTATGTTGTGCTCTGGAGTACCACATCCAGATATGTTTGTTGTTTGAAGAAGCAGAGAGACCTTGTGGGACACTAGCTGAGCAACATACAGAAAAAAATATTGGGACCTGCAGACGAACTGCTTAGTCACTCCACTACAGAGTTCAACTGGGATTGGGAGGTAGACTGCCCTAAGTGCCATCTCCCAGGCAGAAATGGCCAGTAAGCCCAAGGGATAAGAACTGATGCACTCCACTATAGAGGTATTGTTTGCTGTTATCTATAAAGATCCATTCTTCAGGATGGACTTGAAAGCTCAGAGTGCCTAAAACAGGGTCTTCAACATTTTTACATTTGTGTTCTTCATTCTTTGCGTTGCACTCCATACTTCAGTATCATGAATGTGCTCCCCAGTGAGCCAGGTCTGAAGTATCTGTGGCTATTATAATATTGGAGAGTTCTCATTTGATGAGAATACCTCAGTTCAGTCTGACCAGGATTCATGCTCCTTGGAGATACTGGGCAGCAAGGATTCCTCTCATCTGACACACATGAATGATGGCAGCATGTTCTCATATATACTCTGGTTAGGGGAGACCATCAGAATTATGGAGGCCATGAATCCCAGTACCTTTTTGAATTCCTTGTTTGAAACCATTCACTGTAGAACTGCCTGCCAAAAGTAATAAGCCAGAGATTGCACTTTGTCTAAGGGAAGTTAGGCTCTGTGATTGCTGAGACCTAGTAAAGGCTCAATGAACACCACTTTCTTGGAAGGCATGAGATCTGACCTGGGAATACTGATGGAAAACTGGTTTTGAAAGCAATCCATGGTGAACAGTCTTCTTTGCCTTGCACAGGCTCATATGCATGTATACGGCAATCAGCCTACAGACCATTTTTGAACCCTGTCAAAATGAACACTACAATCACTCAGATATTGATATATGCAAATCCCCCTGTTCTGCAGTAAGCATTTACCTGAGTCAGACACCTTGTAAAAACCTTGCTTGAAGTAACCTCATAACCGAGGAAACAAATAGTACAGTTTTGTACCTACCATAAATGTAGATGTCCGATAGATATGCAACTGCAGTCATAACATATGGGTTGTCCTGCCTCAGGCAGCCCTCGGTCGGCCGGATTCCAAAGTCTGGGTCCGACGTCGGCTGATGTCGCATTTCTCTCCGTCAGAGCGGCTGGAGTATATAAGCATCAGCCGACGCCATTTTCTTCAGTGTTTCTTGCCCCAGATGCCAGGTGCCCTCCAAGGAAGGCTGTAATCAAATTGGAAGACAAAAACAGGATTCCAGACAAGTATGCAATAAACAGATACACCATAACAGATATCCCCCCAGCTAAGAGAAACAGGGATAGGAGTGGACCCAAGACATAGAGGGGTATGGAGGGAGGGAAAATCGACTGCAGTTGCATATCTATCGGACATCTACATTTATGGTAGGTACAAAACTGTACTATGTCCTTCAAGAATGCAACTGCAGTCATAACATATGGGTTGAATACCATAGCTTAGCTGGGGGAGGAGGAATGCTCTAGGAAAGAGATGGTGTGGCAATCAAACCCTGCAGGACTGCCGAAGCAAAGCCTGCTCTGGATCTGGAGTATAAAGGGAGATTGTAGTGTTTGGAGAATGTATGCACGGAGCTCCATGTAGCAGCTTCTAGAATGTCTTTTGCAGGCACCCCTCTTAAGAATGCTGTCGAGGTGGCTGTAGCTCTGGTGGAGTGTGGTCTGACATTGGCTGGAACATTCTTCCCATGGAAGGAATAACAAAATCTGATGCAATGTCCAATCCATTTTGAAATAGTTTGTTTGGAAATTGCTTTTCCTTGTACTCCAGGGGCGTAAGCTACAAAAAGTTGATCAGACTTCCTACTGGTCTTGGTTCTGTCCAGGTAGTAGCGAAGTTGTCTGTGAATGTCCAAGGTATGCAACAGTCTTTCCCCTTTGCTCTCAGGATTGGGGAAGAAAGAAGGCAGGTGAATAGCTTGATTTAAAGAAACCCTAGATACCACCTTTGGCATAAAAGTAGGGTTGGTTCTTAAGGAGACCCTGTCTCTGTGAAAGATTATGAACGGTGGTATTGCCATTAGGGCCTGTAGTTCCGAAACCCTTCTTGCTGAGGTAATTGCCAACAGGAAAGCTGTCTTCCATGAGAGAAATTGTAAGTCCACTGAAGCTGCTGGCTCAAAGGGAGGTAGAGTCAGTTTTTCTAGGACAAAGTTGAGGTCCCAAGCTGGCACTGGAGCCTTTCTTGGTGGCTTAATGTTCTTGATTCCCCTGAGGAATTTCCTTAACAAAGGATGTGAAAACACAGGCGGATCAGTGTTATATCTAGCTGAAATAGCTGTAGCATGTATCTTTATGGAAGAATATGAGAGTCCATTCTGTAGCATATCTGCCAAGTATTCCAGGATGAGTGGGATGTTCAATAATGATGCATCATGTCCCTTGCTGGTATTCCAAATGCTGAATCTCTTCCATTTTGCTAAGTAAACCTTTCTGGTGGATGGTCTTCGAGCTTCTGTTAATATCCGCTGAACTTCCTTGGAGAGAGAAAGATTGAGGTTATTCATGGTATCTCTCAGGCTGTTAGCTGCAGCGTCTGAGGGTTGGGATGCACTGTTTTGAAGTTGTGTTGAGACAATAGTAGGGGCCATTGGGGAAGGGCCCACTTTTTGTTGTGACATATGCTCCGTAGTAGTGGATACCAGTGTTGTCTTGGCCAGTCTGGAGCTATTAGTATCCCCTTGGGCCTCCCTGCTTTGATCTTTAGTAATACTGTGGTCATCAGTGGTAGAGGTGGGAATGCATAGATTTTTAGGACGTTCCAGTTGAACGAAAGAGCATCTATTTTCCAAGCTTGTAGATATGTCCTTGAACAGAATTTTTGTAGATGATGGTTGAGGTGGGAGGCAAATAGGTCTACTTCTGGCCTGCCCCATGCCGAGGTGAGTTGTGTGAAGATTTTCAGATGTAACCTCCACTCGTGTGGATCTATGAAATTCCTGCTTAGGCTGTCCGCCAGCACATTGTCTTTGCCTGGAACAAACTGGGATTGCAACTGTATGTTTAGGCTCAGTGATTTTTCCCAAAGATTCATTGTCAGTCTGCAAAGGGGGTAAGAATGGGTGCCCCCTTGCTTGTTTATGTACCACATCACAGTGGTGTTGTCTGTCCGTATCAGTAGATGGCCTTGCTGAAGTTGTTGTCGAAAGGCCTCGATGGCATGCATTACTGCCAGCATTTCCTTTTGATTTATATGCAGATGTGTTTCCTTTGGAGACCATTGTCCTTGTATTCATCTGCCCTCCATGTGCGCCCCCCATCCAAGGTCTGAGGCATCTGTGGTCATGGTATGTGTTATCTGAGGTTTTTTGAATGACATACCTGTGTTTGCCTGGCTTACCGAGGCCCACCACAGGAATTCCTTTTGTAGGCATGGAATGAGCGGTATGGTTGTCTCTAGGTTGTTGCTGTGCTGAGACCATAGGCTTTTTAGGTACCATTGAAGCTTTCTCATGTGTAGTCTTGCTAATGGAACCAGGAGAATGCAGGATGCCATGTAACCCAGGGCCTGTAGGAATCCCCTTGCAGTCATCTGGGTGAGTTTTGCCAAACCTTTGAAATAATGAGTTAACTTCTCTTGCTTGTCTTCTGTCAGGTAAGCGATTTGAGAGGCTGTGTCTAGATTGGCTCCTAAGAAGGTTATTTGCTGGGATGGTTGAAGTCTTGACTTTTGGAAGTTGACTGTGTATCCCAGAGCCTGTAGCAATTGTATGACATAGTTCAAGTTTTTTGTCAAAATCAATTTGTCGTCCGCTTGTATGAGGCAGTCGTCCAGGTACGGGTAAATTTGAATTCCCTGGAGCCTGCAATGAGCAATTACTGAAGCCAGGCATTTTGTGAATACTCTGGGTGCAGTAGATAAGCCAAATGGCAATGCTGAGAATTGATAATGCTCTGGCCCTGCAAGAAATCTGAGGTATCTTCTGCAGCTGTGTCTGATAGGGACATGCAGGTATGCCTCCTTGAGGTCCAGAGCAATCAGCCAAGACCCCTTGCCCAGCATGGGAAGGAGTTGCTGTAGAGTCAGCATTTTGAACTTTGGAACTATGAGAAAAGTGTTTAATGCGGACAAATCCAGTATTGGTCTCCATTGAGTTTCTTTTCTTGGAACAAGGAACAGTCTTGAGTAAAACCCCTGGCCTTGTTCTTGTTGTGGAACTCTTTCTATTGTTTTGATCTGAGCAAGCAGAGAAATTTGCTTGATAGCCTCTGCTCTCTGGTTTTGTGGTAGGTTTGGCATGCCTTGTTTTCTTGGTAAGGTATGAAAGTGGAACCTGTAACCATGGTCTACAATGTCCAAAATCCATTTGTCCTTTGTCAATCTGTGCCAATTGTCTGAAAACAGAGATAATTTTCTGCCCAAGGGAGCTTCTATTTGCTCCTTGGTGAGCAGAAGTAGAGGAAAGTCATTGAGATTGTCCCTGTGGGGCAGGGGAGATCCCTGTGTCACTTCTTTGGTTTGTTTGGTTGCCATTTCGTCCCCTGTAAGAACCTCTGTATTGTCCTCTTCCTTGGCCACGCCTGTTTTTACCCCTTTGAAATCTGTCAGGATTAGGAAAGGACCAGTTTTTAGAAGGCCAATTCCTGCTGAATCTGGGTGGCTGAACCTGGAGGAAATCTTTGACCATCTGAACTGATTTTGCTTTTTCCTCGATGGACTTTAACACATCTTTAGCATTAGCACCAAAAAGCTTGTTCTTTTCCAAGGGTGCATCAAGAAGTTTTGCCTTAACATGATCTGGTAGAGGTTGTTCTTTTAACCATGCATGTCTACAAATGACCGCCCGTCATAGCTGCCCTACATGAAGCTTCCAATGCATCATATCCACACTGCAGAAAGTGATTGCTGACTTGCTGAGAATTATGTACAGCTTCCTGCAAAGACTTCCTATCTAAAGGTTCAGGAGAGGCCAATGTTTTCTGTAAATCATCTAACATGTAATCCTGATATTGAAACATATGAAAGAGGCAATTCAGAGCTCTCATAGATAAAGTAGTGGAGGTGTAGACCTTTTTCCCCCATCTCTCTAATGACCTAGCTTCCCTGTTGGAAGGCAAAGGATTTTTGGAGGTGGATGCTGAAACCCCTTTAGGTCCCTGAGAAATAGTTTCTAAATCAACAGCATGGGCCCTAAAGAAATGAGAATGTGTTTCTGGGCCCCTATAATATCTGTCTGGCTTGGCTGGAGCAGGAGGGAGAGTATCCGGGGTAACACTGGAGTCAGAGTATAGGTCATCCAAAACATAAAGCACAGGAGGTATAGCCAGGGGCCTGTGCTGGGGCTTTTTAAGGAAGGTTCGAAGGCGCTTTCTGGAATCAGAATATTCCTGGCCTTGCCACTTAAAATGTTCCTTCATGGTATGCAGAACTTCCCCAAAAGAAATATCCTCAGGAGGGGAGGCCGAGGGGATGGAATCCTCTGCATCAGAGTCCTCATAGGTGTGGAAGAGCTCTTCCTGGCCATCGGAGTGAACAGAGTCCTCAGAATCTTCATCTGAAGGGATAGGGTCAGAGGGTTCAACCCGGGGCCTCTTATCAGGAGGATGGGATCCTCTCTCAGGATGGGCCTGTGAACCTCTAATCATAGAAATTAAGTCTGCAGCCATAGTCATGATTTGTGTTTCAGGAGTAGGCTGAGGTAAGGCTTTAGCAGTAAGGTGCTTGGTCTTGCTGGCTGCCTTAGCACGTGTGTAGGCCTTAATAGACATGGCCATAGGAGGCCTAGCAGCTCCACGTGCAGGAGTGACCTTATCTACAGCAATGGTCTCGGGCATTTCCTCGGTTTCAGTATCCGGAGGAAAATCTATAACTGGCGGTGTGGCCTCCGGTGTCGGGGGAATCGGTAATGCGGTGTCTTCGGTTCGGAGCGGTGAAATAACCGTCTCAGGGGGAACCGGAGCACTCGCGGTAGGTTTTGGCGTGGAGTCGGTGGTAGACGCGGGCCAAGGATGTCGGTCCTGGTCTTTTCGTTTCTTAGGAGTCTGATGTCGGAAGTTCCGACGGCATTGTATAAGCAAATTTATCGCCGAAAAAGTCTTCAGCGAACTCCGCCCGGCGCCTGAGAGTGCGCTTATTGAAGCGAGCACAGGCGACACAGGCTGAGACGTCGTGGTCTGGGCCAAGGCAAGGAAGACAGTAAGAGTGGAAATCCTTATGAGGTATTTGTTTACCACAAGACAAACAACTGTTAACTTTTTCAGTAATTTCTGACATCGGCTGAGGCAAGAAAAGGTCCCCAATGGGGTACTTAGCTTTTTTGATGACTTCGGATTCGAAGAATACAGGAGCTGACCGACCGGCACTTGCGAACTGCTTCTGCTTCGGGCACTGCGCAGCAAGAAAGACTGGAGAAAATGGCGTTGGCTGATGCTTATATACTCCAGCCGCTCTGACGTCAGAGAGAAATGCGACATCAGCCGACGTCGGACCCAGACTTTGGAATCCGGCCGACTGAGGGCTGCCTGAGGCAGGGCAACCCATATGTTATGACTGCAGTTGCATTCTTGAAGGACATGTGGTCTCTGTGCATGGGTATGTGAAGACAAACATCCTTGTGATCTATGGCAAAATCAGAACTTCGAGAGAAAAAGAATCTACCTCAGCCAAAGAAAAGGGAAAAGGTGGGAGGGATGTAATACTGCAACAAAGATGAGTCAGACATCTACTATTATGGCAATTTCTTACACAACTACACTATGTCCTTCCTTGATGACTTTTGCAGAATTAATTACCCTTGTGTGATTCCCAAAACTAATTAAGAAAGAAAGGGGGAAGACCTAACTGGGTTATGGTCCAAAAGACATAACTGAACAATCAAATCCTGGCTGCTTCAAGAATAAAGTTCGAGTCCAAGCCTTTGAAGAAGATGCAGCATATCTAGTGGAATGTACCTCAACAGAAAGTAAGTGTTGCTTCCAATGAAAATAATAACAAAAGGAAACAGGCTTAGCAATCCAAGTAGAAATAATTTGCTTGGAAACAGGAGCACACACACTTCTATCCTGAAAGAAACAAAAAGCTGGTCTTACATCCAAGACGGACCTAGTCTTGCCCAAATATGATCTGAGATGCCTATGAACATCCAGAGAAAGAGGAGGGTTCCCAGTGGGGATACTTATCTATCTACCATACATTGAAGGTAGAGGTGTGAATCGTACAGCTTACCAACCAGTGCTAAAATGACAGTTCATGACTTGGCTCAAGGTCCAAATGCTCTGCGGTATTCTGCATCTATGTGTCCTAAATGTACCACAGCATATGTTGGGGCTGTAGTCATACATCAGACATATGGCAATGGGAAAGGACACCCAGGGTTTGGGATGCTAGCTGGATGTACATTTATCCATGGCCGGATATCCTAAAGGTCATTATTAAAGCAACAGGGCCGAAACAGAAAATGCACAAAGTAAGGTAATCTTTATGAGAAATCTGTCGCAACAGCACCTGGCTTTTCTATTAGGGGCAGACATGCTCTAAAATATCTTATCAGGCATTAGACCCTACTAAACTACAAAAAAAGAAATAAATCAGCTGTCACTAAAAAACAAACAATAACAAAAAAAAATTTTCCCCAATAACATACTTGCCTCGCTGAAGTCAGATGCAGGCCAAATAACACTGGGCTACAGATGTACACAACAGATGGTGCATTAGCTGCAAAATGCATCAAAATACATCTAAAATGGAAAAAAAACCCTAAAATGATGCAGGTAGACATTATTTTTTCCAGGGAAGTCCCACTTGTCAGGGATGTCTGACTGCTCTTGGAAATCTCTCCAGAAGACTTGCACCTGCCTGCAGCTAAATGCCAGTCATGAATGAATTGCTGCAGTTATTTTTCTCACTTTGGTCACACTAACACTTGTGCACATTTGAATAGTTAAATATCATTCATCACTTGACTGCTTCAGGTCAACAGCTAAAGTAATCAGAACAGTACTTCAAGTATATGGGTTGCTGAGGCTGGGCCAATGGCTGTAGATTTTCCTGCCTCAACACTACTTTCCATGCTTAGGGTTTGAAAAATACCTTTATTTCCCCTTCAGGTTGGGGCAGACAAAGGTAAACTTTTTTAGGTAATGAATCTTCAGTAGCAATACCAGTTTTTTTTACCCAAGTAGTCAAAATAAACTTGCCAGTCTCTCACACTGGGGAAAATTTTGCAAAAATACAAAAACATGATATCGGGATAGTCAACCAAACCTTTCTACTGCTCCACCAAAATTTAAAAGATTCTTTCTTCTTCATCAGCAATGCTACTTAGGATCACTTGGTTCTCCCAGTTCAGTTCACGGCTGAAGTGCCATCTGTGTGCTGTCTGCCTGTCGTCCTTGTGTCTAAATGAGCTACAGCCAAGTACTATGTTTTTTTCCCACCAATCCTAACACATGCTGCAAGTGCAATGGCAAGCCTTCAAAATGCCACTTGCTGTGCATCCTACGACAGATTGGCATCCTAACTTACATTAGTTTCTCTATCTTGTGCCCATTCGGTATTAGAGCAGGCTCTGACTTCCAGTATCAATGAACTGGATTAAAGTGGGTTGGGGAATCTGAGAATGAATAAATGAATGATTTTCACAACTATTAGTTCAACGAGTGGTACACTGCAAATTTAAAGTTTGTATTTGTCACCATAAAGAATGACAGTAACACATTTTTGAACAATGCACTTTGGCAAATGCGAAAACTAAAAGATAAATTAGAAGTTATGTACTTACCACAACTTGGCATCTGTGCTGTCTATTTTCATTCTTCCACACTACTGGGTTACGAATCCGACTCGGCAGAGTTTCTTTGAACTGGGTCCTATCTCAAGCTCCTCCCTCTTCCCATAATGGTCCATCATCTTTGTAGCTTCCTCAGATTGAGTTTGCTGCACTACTGTCCACTGAAGAGAGACATAATGGATGGAACTCAGAGGCTCAATCTAGGAACATAAGGGTTCCCATAAATCCAATAAGCACTCAGGAACTAATAGGATGGTGGATGGCTGGGAGGGAAGGTGGGGAAGAATGCAAATGGACAACACAGATGCCAAGTTATGGTAAGTACATAACTTCTAAATCTAATGATGTTCTTTTCATTTTTCCTCACTACTGAGTCAGAGTCCCCAGCTACACTACTCTCAGGTGTCCTCAAGGAAGGATAATGCAGGAGAACTGTCGAACCAAAAGAAGCTCTACTTCTGGAGACACTGCCCAATTTATGATGCATCACAAAGTTACGAGTCTTTGACCAAGTGGATGTAGCACAAATATCATCAATCGAAGCTTTGGAGGAGAAAACTGATGATGTAGCCATAGATCTGGGTGGAATGGGCCTTTGGAGGATGGGGCAATTTCAATCCATTTTTTGAATAATTGAGTGACACAGTCAGTAATCCACTTAGCCAAAGTGACTTTGGAAACTGCTTGACCTAACTGGTTAGGTTAGGAAGAAACAAATAGCTGATCAGACTTTCTGCACTGTTTTGTTCTATGAAGGTAGAACCGTAGTTGCCTATGAACATCAAGCAGATGCAAAATACATTTGTCCTTGTCAGAAAAATTTAGAAGACTGACAATTGTGTAGACTGGTTAATATTAGTCTCAGTGTCTACTTTAGGCATAAAGGAGGGATTGGTAGAGAGAGACACTCTGTGAAAAATGATGCAAGACTGTTTTGATGATAAGGCCTGAAGCTCGGAAATTCTTCTTGCTGAAGTAGCAGCTACCAAAAAGTTGGTTTTCCACAAAAGGGATTTCATTTTACAATCATCAGCTGGTTCAAAAGATTTTTGAGTCAGTCCTCAAAGAATAATAGATCCCATAGCAGAGTAGGATCCTTAATCGGGGGGTCTAAACAGAAAAATCCCTTTCTTGAAGGCTTTGCATAATTTAGACATTGCAAGAGAGCCAGAAGCATCTCCAGCATGAAAATTTGAGACGGCTGCCAGATGATGTTTTACAGTGGAAAACCTACCTCCTTCCTTGAAAAGAGAAATAAGGAAGAGAAGGCTGGATGAAACTGATGCTGAAAAAGGATCAATATTCTCTTCAGAAGCCCAAATAACAAACCTTTTCCACTATCTTGACCTCGCCAAGGCTTTCGGCACCATCCCCCATTCTGGAATTATAGCTAAACTCACTAAACTAGGTATAAATCCCTACATCACAAGATGGGTTGCCAACTGGCTCACTCACAGAACTCACAGTGTAAAAGTTGCAGACTCCAAATCTGACCTCAAAGCAGTGACAAGTGGAGTACGACAGGGTTCCGTCCTGGGACCTCTCCTGTTGGTATCTACTTCTCTGCAGTACAGGCTAACAGAGAAGGCCTCTGGCTAATGAAGTTCGCAGATGACTGCAAACTAAGAGCCACAGTCAAGTCCCCAAATAATGTGAACATCCTACAGAACAGCCTCACTGAGACAGATGCCTGGTGTCAGAGCCATGGCCTCAAGCTCAATGCCAAAAAGTGCAGTGTCATCCCCTTTGGTAAAAAATCTGTACACATGAACTACCACATAGGCAGCAATCTACTTAACACCGAATGCGTGATAAGAGACCTTGGGACCCAGGTGGACAGTAGTCTCTCCTTTGATAGTCACATCACCACAGTAGTCAGGAAAGTCCTTCTATGTGGCACACCTCATCATAAAAGGGTTCTCATCCAGGAAAAAAGAGGTCATTATTCCCCTCTACTCATCACTCATTAGACCCATTATACAGTACAACTCCCCTTTTGGAATGTATCTCACAAGACATCTGCAGCAGCCGGAAAGGCCACAGAAGTACCTCGCAAAGAGGATTACTGGCCTCAACCAAATGCCCTACACTGACTGCCTGAAAAAACTCCAGCTTTACTCCTTAGCATATCACCTACTCCGAGGTGATCTCTGCCTAACATAAAGCTATGTCAAACCCAGAGCTGTTGGACATGCTACACCTAAAGAAATCCCAATCCCTTCGAGCTACATGCTCTAGGGACCTAAACCTTGTCACCACAATAAACAAGACACGCTGGAGGGATAGATTCCTGTCCCAGTGACTTACTATACTCTGGAACAAGCTACCCATCTATGTCAAGCAACGTTCTTCATTAGCACTCTTCAAGACAAATCTTGATGAGTGGATGGGAAATAGGAAATACACCCCAAGATCACTTCTGTCCCTCTGTTGGACAGTGGCACAGGAAAATAACTTTCTTGGGTGGCGTAAGCTATGGAACCCTGCTGGCTAAGCTTACATAGGCCCTTGGGCCGATAGCCTAGTACCTAAATATGAAATTATGAACTTGCTTTCATACACTTCACTAGAAGCTTTTTGGGAAGCTAAAATTATGTTTCAAAAAGGGAAGCAAGCCTGGACCTTTGTAGGATTTCTGGAATTGGAGATACCAAGCGGTCAATCTGAAGGTGAGCAGTTGGGTTGATGAATCCATGATGGATGAGAGAAGAGGTCCTGTCTGGGATCCAGAATCCATGGGGGATATTTCAGATAAGGCCAGAGAAATTCGAACCGTACTTGACGAGGCCAACAGGGGGCAATGAGGATCACTGAACTTTTCAGTTGTCTGGCTTTCTGTAGAAGCTAAGGGATCAATGGTAGAGGAGGTAAAGAAAAATGAGACTGGACGGCCAATTGTGAACTAAAGCATCCCTTGGGGACTCCCCCAGAGGGGGGGGGGGGAGTCAAAGTAAAGTATTTGCTGCACTTGTTTTGGGGAGATGCAGAGAGGTCGCAGCAAGGTTGGCTCCAGCAGCCGAAAATAAGTTTCTCTACTGACTGATTGAAGGACCACTTGTGAGGGGTCATAATGGACCTGCTGAGCTTATCCCAGTATATGTGCTGCAACTAGAAAGCGGTCTGTAGATATCACCCACTCCCAGATCCTCATGGCCTCTCTGCATAACGGGTTAGAATGGGTTCCTCCTTGCTTGTTGATATACCAGACTACTGACATGCTGTAAGTGTGTACTGAAACTATCCCATAGGGGAGGCTGTCCTGAACGGCTTGCAACATTAGAAGAACTGTTCAGATCTCTAGGATGTTGATGGGCTATCTGGTCTCCAAGGAAGACCACGTGCTCTGGACCATCTTTCCCTCAAAATGCCCTCTTCCCATAATTGGAAAGCGTCAGTGGTGACTGTGGGCATGGGGTAGGGAGTCTGCCCAAGAACAGATCATCTGAATGAATCTACCACTAAAGCTGATGTCTGCAAACAGGAGTCAACTTCATAGAAACAGATAATTTTTGGTAAAAAATAAACCACTGACCAGCCAAAGTCCACTGGAGGACTGGCATGAAGAACCTTGCTAAAGACACTAGGACAATGGCAGCTGACACAAAGCCAAGGACTTGACATATCAGTATCGCTGAGGGAGACTATTTCCCATGCTTAGTATCTCAGCAGGAAAATGACTGTCTGTGGGACCTGTGTATTTAAGCTACTATGTAGAGGCGGAAAAATGTCCACGAATAAAATACCCTAGGAAAGCCAAGAACAAATGAATAACCATGTGGAGCCTAAAACCAGGTAAGGCTGCCTTTATACAGGTATGGTGGGATCACGGTGCAATACTCCCAGTAGGGTGCCTAAAAAAGGCTGGGGGGGGGGCCTGTGTCCTCATCATCCTGTCCATATCGACATTCGACAGACTCCTGAGGATCTAGAGAAAGAAACTGAAGTAGGTCTGTATGTAGCAGTTTCAAGGGGAGTGTTGGGGAAACTCTCCTAATAGCAAACTCCGGGGTTTGGGTCCTAACACTAAGATCCAAAGTCTTTGGATCAGAGGTAGAAGTTGTTGGCTTAGCAGAGGCAGTTACATGAGATCTTGTCAGATCCGAAGAGTCCTTTGGATCCAAAGGAGCAGAAGTAGGTCTTAGATCCATTAAGTTTGGATCAGAGGTCTTAGCAGTTTTTGATGGAGGCTCCGAAGAGGCTCTGGAAGTCTTATGGGAGCGTTCCTCAGCTCCAAAGACCCAATAAGGCTAGCTGAGTGTGTTTGAACCCCCTGACGATGAGGATGAAGCAGGCAACAAACCTTTAAGGATAAGTTTGTTCTGGCATTCAGTGATAGCTCTGGGGCTGAATCTCTTGCAAATATGACAGCCTGACTGCTGATGATCTGGACCTAAACAGCACACACACTTGCTATCCACACTGGAATAGGGGATCTTATGCTCACATTCTGAGCAGCACTTGAAACCTGTACGTTTATCTGACATTGTATAAGAGAAAAAAAAAATAATTATGCCTGTAAAAAGAAGTTATGTACTCACCATAACGTTGCATCTGAGTAGGTAACTACATTTGTCAGAAACCTGTGGGTATCAGATCCGACCTGGATCCGAACCTGCAGCTTTCCAAGCTAGAGATCCAAGCTCGAAGCTCCTCCCTCTTACCCATAATACCCTGCCACCTCCTTCCAAACCCCAGACCGCGTCTGCCCATCTATATAACCTCACCATGACAAAACAACCTGGAGAATCCTAACCTAAGGATTAACAAATGACCTGGACAAACCATCCTAGTGTTCAGGAAACCAAAGAACCAGGTTAGGGGAAGGAGGGAGGGTCGGTTGCTGACAAATGAAGTTACCTACTCAGATGGAACGTTATGGTGAGTATATAACTTCTTTATCTGAAGTAGGAAACTTCATTTGATTATCAACCTGTGGGTCAGAGTCCCCTGCTACCAAAAAACTTGGGAGGTCCTCAAGGAATGATATTCCGGAGCACTGCAGAGCCAAAAGCCGCTCTTCCTCTAGACACTAAACCCAATTTATAGTGAGAGATAAAGGTATGAGAGGAAGCCCAAGTAGCCGGAGAACAAATGTCATCCAAGGGAATTCTCGACCAGAATGCAGCAGATGTAGCCATAGAATGGATAGAGTGAGCGTGAACCCCAGTAGGCTCTGGCAGGCCAGATAGTTTATATATGAGCAGAATGCAATTCGAAATCCATCTGGCCAGAGTCACCTTCAAGACAGGCTTACCCAAGAATGGTTTAGCAAATGAGACAAAGAGCAAATCAGACTTGAAGAAGGCCGCTGTTCTGTGTAAATAAAAATGTAACTGTCTATGAACATCTAACAAATGAAGTTTGTACTCCCCTTTGTTCTGATAGGGAAAAAAACTGGGAGATTAATGGACTGATTTGATGTTCGTTTCGGAGGCCACTTTAGGTAGGAAAAATGGGTTAGTCCTGAGAGAGACCCCGTCCTTATGGAAAACCAGATATGGGGCTCTAACACAGAGAGCTTGAAGCTCCAACACCCTTTTAGCTGAGGTAATGGCTACCAAAAAGGCAGTTTTCCAGAACAAAAATTTCAAATCAACAGAAGCTGCAGGTTCAAAAGGAGGTCCAGTTAGAGCTTGAAGGACCAAGGTTAGATCCCATGGAGGGACGGGGTTCCTAATAGGGGGTCTCAAGAGAAACATTCCTTTCAGAAAAGTCTTACAAATCTTGGTGGAAGAGAAGGGACTGAGATTATCTCCAATGTGAAAATGCGAGATGGCAGCCATTTGAACCTTTACAGTAGAAGAACTGGCCCCTTGCTGAAAAATATATGATAGAAAATCGAGCACTGCTGGGATGGGAGCAGTGAAAGGGTCCAAATTCCTATGAGACGCCCAAATAGAAAACCGCTTCCATTTACTATTGTAAACATTCCTGTTAGAAGGCTAATGCGCCGCCACCAGGATAGATCTAACTGCAGACGAGATACTGGGAGTCCTAACAACTAATGGAACTGGATCAACCATGCTGAGAGCTTGAGTCGACCAGGTTCGGGGGTGTCAATCCTGAAGGATAAGATATTAGATCCGGGATGGGATCCAAGATCCAGAGAGGAGCTATAAGATTAGACCACAGGCACGGGAACCAGGTTTGAAGAGGCCAGAATGGGGCTATGAAGATAATCTTATTCCCCAACCGACGAGCTTTCTGTAAGAATTTTATCATCAATGGAAGAGGAGGCATACAGAAGACCGGGTGGTCAAGCATGGACTAGAGCATCCCTGGGGCTTTTCCCTGAAGGGGGAATTAGAGTGAAAAACTCAATGCACTTCACGTTGGAAGGCGATGCGAAGAGATCGCAGCAAGGCTGACCCCACTTGCGGAAGATTTGTTTCACTACTAAGGGATTCAGAGACCACTTGTATGGCGAGAGGATAATTCGACTCAGTTTGTCCGTTAGGATGTTGGACCAACCCAGAATGTGCCTTGCTAACAGAAAATGGTTGGTGGATATCGCCCAATCCCAAACTCTCATGGCCTCTTGACAAAGAGGGTAAGACCTGGTCCCCCCCCCCGTTTGTTGATGTACCAGACCACCAACATGTTGTCTGACTGAGTCGCAATAGTCCCTGGAGGGAGAAAGGCATGAAGGGCTTGCAACGCTAAAAGCACCGCTCTCCTCTCCAGAACATTGATATGCAGAATGGTCTCTGTCTGAGTCCATGTACCTTGAACAGTTCTGCCCGCATAATGCCCCCTCCATCCAAGGCGAGAAGCGTCTGTGGTCACTATGGCTTGGGGTTGCGGCATAACAAACGGTCGTCCTTCCTGAAGCTCTTGGGAGTGGAGCCACCACATGAGGGAATTTCTGCAAACTCTGCTGAGGGGAATCGGTAAGTCCAACGGGTGGTGAAGGATGGACCACTGAACCTGCAATGTCCACTGGAGAATCCTCAAGTGCAAGCGAGCTAAAGGCGCGAGGTTGATTGCAGCGGCCATGGACCCTAGAGCTCTCAGGACCAACTCTGCTGACGGGGCAGGTGACTGAAGAAGGGCTAAAACATGT
Source organism: Protopterus annectens (assembly GCF_019279795.1). NCBI lineage: Eukaryota > Metazoa > Chordata > Ceratodontiformes > Protopteridae > Protopterus > Protopterus annectens. The sequence goes on from NC_056725.1 coordinate 587,621,723, forward strand.
AAGGTCAAACTGCGAAGTCTGTCTGACGTCAAGAAGGCCTTGGTCTGAAGCGTGTCTATCCTGGCCCCTATGAACTCCAAGACTTGAACTGGTTGTAGGGATGACTCCAAGTTTATGGTGATCCCCAAATGGGACGCTAAAAGTAGGAAACAATCCCTGGCTAAGCAGAGTAGATGCCTGGTGAGGGCTGTAAGGAGCCAGTCATCTAGGTAAGGAAAAACCTGTATTCCCTGAAGTCTCAGGTGGGCCGCTACAACTGCCATGACCTTGGTGAACACCCTGGGGGCTGTGGTGAGACCGAAGGGTAGGACCCTGAACTGGTAATGACTGGCCCCTAGCCGGAAGCAGCAAAACCTCCTGGAATGCCTGTCCATGAGAATGTGATAGTACGCATCCTTGAGGTCTATGGAGCACATCCAGTCCTTCTCCTGCAGCAGGGGCAGAATGAATTGAAGCGTGACCATCCGGAATTTTTCCTTGGCAATGAAGAGGTTCATTGTTGAAAGGTCGAGGATCGGCCTTAAGTCCCCCGTCTTCTTTGGCACCAAAAAGAACCTGGAGTAATTGCCTAATCTGGATTGTCCTGGGGGGACGTGCTGGATGGCTCTTTTTTCTAGCAGATTTTTTACCTCTAAAGCTGCAGCCTCCCTCTGACTGGGTGGTACATCGGGGAGGCGCCTCAACTGAGGAGGCAGATTTATGAAAGGGATAGAGTAACCTCTGTATATTATTCGAAGCACCCCGCGACCTGATGTTATGGACTCCCACTGGGCCAAGTGCTTTGAAAAATGCCCCCCGACTGCCTCCAGAGAGGAGCAGTCGGGCAACCCCTCAGGGCTGCTGCGTGGGTCGGTCAGAAAAATTTTTTGGCCCCTTCTGCCTCTGGGCCGGTGACCACCTTGTCTCCCTCTGCCTCTGAAGGATGAAGGGTCAGGAGCATAATGGGACTGCAGAAACTTCTGGAACCACATCTTCTTTTGTCCTCTCTGGTTCCTAGAAAAGGACCATTGAGGAGCCGAGAAGCGGACTCCGACGGTAGACAGTGTCTTCCCATCTTTCTCGCTCTGAACCAATGTGTCGCGGACGGTCTTCCCAAACAGAGTAGAACCGAAGAGTGCGTTCGCGAAGGATGCCTTGAAAGGTTCTGCAAAGTCACAAAGCCGGAGCAATGCGTGAAGCCTTAGGGCAATACCAGACCCACTGGCTCTAGCAGCTCCTTCTGTGGCATGGGAAAGTACACCATAGACGTGTTAGAAACACATTTCAGACTGGCCATGCGAGCCGAGGAAGTCTGTTTGTCCTCGGCCGACATGGACTCAGGGGGAGACTCAGCATATTCTTTCACCAGATCCCGCTGAAGTCTAATTACATGGGCCAAATAATTCAGCGCCCTTACAGAAAAGGTAGCTGAAGCAAACATCCACTTCCCGATACAATCCATCGTCTGAGACTCCTTATCAGGAGGATGGATCAAGGAACTATCCTGAGCAAGTTCCCTCTTGGTGGCTGCCGCCACCACAATGGCATCTACCGGGGAACCCTTACTCCAAGCCGTCCTGTCCACAGAATCCTGTCTGGCCTCCTAGGGATTAGCTCTACAGTGTCTGGTTCCTTCCACGCCCTGGTAGTGATGAGGTCAACCAGGGGGTCGGCCGGAGGGGACACCCAAGAGGTACACGGGCCTGCGTCGAATGCCTCCAGGAACACCGACTCACCCGAGGAAGGTTTTTGGGCTGACCACCCCCCCTTTAGGTGGAGCATTTCCATAATGTCTCCAAAGGAGATGTCCTTGGGGGGGTGACCTGGGGTAACCTTCCCCTTCCTCAAAATCGGTGTCCTCCATGAGGGACTCAGGGGAGTCCAAGTGCCTCCTCTTACACTTACGTTTGTGAGGGACCTCCTAGGTGGGACTATCCGAGGAGGGCTCAATAACAGGGCCGTGTTCGGCCAGTGGAATGGGCTGGGGCATCAACGCAGACTGTCCCTGAAACTGGATGATGGAAGACAAGCCCAGCTGCAAGGGAGTGGGGGCAGAATCTGAAGAAAGAGTAGGGGGTCTCGAACCTCTCGAGAGAACCCTCTCCACCACGTCGAAAGCAGAGGGTGAACCAATCTCTCTGGGCTCCATGGTTAACACCCTCTGATCCGGCACGGGGATCGGCGCCGGAACCAAAGTGCTCGGACCCGAGACGGAAGTGTGCTCTGATGGAAACAGAGCCGAGAACACAGTGGCCCTCCCCAGATCTGACGCACAGCTCTCGACCCCGAGAGCTCAGATCTGAAAGGGGATTCGACAAACTCGAGGGTATGGCCGGCGTCGAGGTAGCTATAACCGTCAGCGCCGACTCCCTGGCTCCGGGACTCCTGGGATCCAAAACCTGATAGTGGATCAGAGAAGGAGCTGCCAGGGCAAAAACTGGGGCTGAAACCCCCCCCCCCGAGGGGGGGAGGCAGCAGCACTCCCATCTGCAGCTACGTTTGGAGGAAACGACTCATCATCCGGTCCATATCAGCATTCGAGAGACTGCTGGTCGACCTAGAGGAGGCCGCCAAAGCTGGCCGGGAGGGCCACCGCGACGACCTCGAAGATGGTCGGGCCTTCTCTTCCGGCTCCGGTGAGAAGCGTGGAGAACAGAGCCGAGGGGAGGAAGGCCCGGAGATCTTCTGAGGTGAGGAGAGCAGCTTGGCAGGTGGGGCCGAGGAGGCAGAGTCGGCCCGCCGCTTGTGGCTTTTATGCCTCTCTTTCTCCATCCCCCTCTCTCTCTCCTCTTTTTTCTCTTTCCTAGAGTCCCTCTCTCCCTGGGAAGAAATGGGAGGTTGAGTCCCAGCCAGGGGAGAGGGAACAACAGGCTGAGCAACCGCGGCTGTAGCCACTGAGGGAGAGGAGGAAGAAGCCGACCCCGCGGGTAGAAGACCCGCCAGAACCAGCTTATTCCTCCTATCCCTCAGGGCCCGGGGGTTAAAAGCTGCACAAATGTGGCAGCCCGAAGATAAGTGCAGTACCCCCAGGCAGAGGATGCATTGAGTGTGACCATCCGCTGGGGAAAGCTTATGGCCATACTCAGTGCACTTAGAAAAAATGTCCTTAGGGGCCTCGGCCATAATATCTAATGAAAAAACACACACATGCCTCACACAAACACCTAAGGGGGGGAATTACTAGGCTTAAACTACGAGGGAACAGGAAAAGGGTTTAAACTAGGGAATTAACTGTCCACATACACAAAAACTAGTAAGATTTTGAAGTACTTTTTTACTCACAGATTGCCTAACGCTAGGAGCTCGAGAAACCAGTGCTTGACAAAGCCGCGGCAAACGAGATCTGGGGATTGGAAGGAGGTGGCAGGGTATTATGGGTAAGAGGGAGGAGCTTGGAGCTCAGATCTCTAGCTTGGAAAGCTGCCAGCTCGGATCCAGGTCAGATCCGATACCCACAGGTTGATGATCAAATTAAGTTTCCTACTTCAGATCTGTAGATACAAAACTAACAGCATTTCAATACCACACTACAAAAAAACACAGCAAATAAGCTATTAACTACACATGACAAAACGCACGAGAATAATTTTTTTTAAAATCAACTCTAACAAGAATAAAAGGAGAAAGTGGAAGTCAGAAATGCTAACCGTGTGGAGGTAGAAGCAGGAAGAAAGGGCAAACACACAGACTAGCCCCTAATGCCTGTACATTCTAAAAGGGAGGGGAGGAGACTATAGCAAACAATACAGGAAATAAAGTTTAGAAAAAATAAATATAATAAGATAAGAAAAAGCACTAGACATAATGTCACCCAAGTCGAGACCAGGAATCCGCATAGTACCACCTAGGTGGAGCATTATGGGAAGAGTGAGGCGCTCAAGACTATGATCTAAGTCTAAGAAATGCAGCTGAGTCAGATCAGAGGGTCGGATCAGTAACACAACAGTGAGGAAGAATGAAAAGGACATCAGATCTCAGAGTTAAAATAATGATTACTGGTAAACTCCTTTACAAGGAATAAGAAGGTGAGAAAGAAATAGAGACCGAGTTGTCCAACCTTGAGTTATCCAACCTTTACTGCTGACAGGCAGCTGATCCAAGTCAGTAAGTGGGTCATAGCTCTTAGCTAGCCATAGCTTTCTGTTAAACTTTTGCCCTCTGAATTGTTTATTTTTTTGGGTAAATCACTGAGGATTAATCAGTCACTGATGCCAGACATTAGACCTTACTACCTATTCATCAGAAAATGCATATTGATGGAAAACATTTTGTTCTAATAACTTTTCTAACTGAATTAAAGTAATATTTACAAACTGTCCCTGATGTTAGGCCTCTGCAAGAATGCTTGAGTAAAGAAGTTGAGAGGTATGAGGTGGGTATACGTTTGCAGTCTTTTTGATATAAACTAAGAATCTGTAATCAAGATGCCACGTCTATATGACTTGCAGACATGAAACAGCCTAAAAGACCTTCAAGATAAGGCGCGCACACAGTTCAAATCCCCAGCAGATCTCTTTTGCAACTCAAGTTAACACTGTCCAATCCACAAGATTACCACAAGAAATTCTTCAACAGCTTATAATAAAAACACATTTCATTCACAGTATAGAATGTTTATTAATGTTAGACATGTTTACATAAAATACATTTTAGTTGCACTTTGAGTCTTCTGGTCTGAATTTAATTGTTTCCTATGGCTTTAACTGTACTCTGCAAAATATAAATATTCACAATACCAAGGACACCTGGTGAAAAGAATTACATCTATAAACAAGATCTCTGAAGTGAGAAGGAAGGCAGACTCGGTTTGAAACTAATAACTACGACCAAACAGGGTACAGAACTTGGCAGGTTCTTTTCCACTGATGCACATTTCTCCGGACTGCAGTTTACAAAGTGGACTGAAGGGAATGCAGAGACTCTTTGCTCCCATAGAAGGAGCACCAGGCTCAAGATCTTGTTCCCTGTAACAAAACAAAACAGTATGTGAAATAGACTGTACTACACTACAAACAGCAGCAGCAAGTTTCAAGTTTGTATTTTTTTTTCATTGACACATGACCAAATAAGCCACAGGTTTCAGGAATTTAACCTTATCCAGTTTGATTACAGCTGTTGAAATATGCTATCCACGGATATAAACTACAGCAAAAGCCCTGGCAAGCGTAAGAGTTACTGACTGCAACAAAAAAAAGTGAAAATGAAAAATGTCTGATGTTAATACTTTAATAAGCACATGTATGTAAACACCAGTTCTATTCACATTATTTCTGTTACACATGAATTGTATTACGAACTTTTGTTTGCTGCCAGAAAAGTCTGCAGTGGCATGTAAAGGTGTTAACAGTACAACTGCAATCCCACATGCTGTCACAATATGTTAAACAGCACTAACAATTGGCAGTATCCATTTACAGTTCAATACACAAAATAAACCCATTCACCCCAGTACAATCTGCAGTAACAAATAGGCTTTATGAACTATCTAGAAATGTCTCCAGTATCACAGTATATAAAAAGATACAATACACACACACATTTACAACCGTAATAAAAGCAAATAAAATAACCTTTCAGGAACAAGCCTGAACAGCACTATCTTTACTCTGTTTTCCCTGGAAGTCAAATAGTAATGTTCACTGACATCAGTCAATAGATTGTTTCTGTAAACATTATTTTCTAAAAGCATAGGTTCATAGTTTGGTACTAGGCTATCGACCCTAAGGCCTATATAAGTCTAGCCATAACAATTCTCTGGATATCTCTTCCCACAACATTTACTTCCCTGGAACCCTGTCTAGCAGGGTGGCTGACGTGATCCACAGGGTGAAATTCTCATCTCCCATCCAATCGTCAAGGTTCCTTTTTGAAAAGGGCCAAGGAGGCGCTCTGCTTGACATGTATGGGCAGTCTATTCCAGAGTATGGGGAGTCTCAGGGTCAGGAACCTATCCCTATTACTTCATCTACAGAGTTTAATAGCTACAGGCCCTCCACTTCAACACTATGAACCAGCACAGCAGCAATGGTAACCTAGTGTCAACTGTGTTCCTAGACTTATACAAAGCTTTCAACACTAAATCACACCAACATTTACTTGCTGAACTCTCTTCTATAGGTCTCACTCTATCCTCCCTTAAATGGTTCCTTATTTATCTATCAGGAAGGCAACAAGCAGTCAAATGGCAACAGGACCGCTCTTCCAGTTACCACAGGTGTCTCTCAGGGCTCTACACTTGGACCCCTTTTTAATATTTTATAAACAAGCATCACACTGCCATACAGCAAGCAAATCTAGTACAATATGCAGATGATTCGACTTTAATATGTACAGCCCCCACAATATCCAGAATACAAGAAATCACTCAAAATTCTTTCTTTTCGATTGGAACCTGGCTGAAATATTCAAACTTGCTCCTTAATCCCAATAAAACAAAACTGATGCTCTTCACCCCAAAACATTTTCTCCATCAAAAACAATCTTTCTTGATTACATAGTCAAATAATACCATAATTGTGGTAGTGCCACAGACTACATTACTGGGCATTATAATAGTTGACAATCTGAAATTTGATCAACATATTTTTCAAACAGTTAAAAAGACCCAGCAGAAACATGGCTTTCTTTACAGGACAAAAGAGGACCTTACAGACCCAGCAATAAAAACCCTAGCCTCATCCTATTTGCTTCCAACCCGCTTATATGCCTCACCTATCCTTACAAACCTAAGCTCGACACTAAAATCCAAACTAGCCTCCTGTTATAACAAAATAGCTACATTAGCTAGCAACACTGTACACCGAGCTCACCAATGCCAAGCATTAAAGTAGCTAAACTTGCCAAAGCTTAACAGCTATTCAACATACTCTCAACTAGTTATGGCATACAAACTGATACAGTTTCCTGAACAATGCTCTGCATTAAAAAACATATTATTACCCTACAACTCCATAAAGTATCTCGGTTCTGGTGATAAATTTATACCAAACACAGCAAGCTGTGGAACACCATCCTTACACAAGTAAAAATTATTAACAAACTTCCAAGCTATAAACTCCAGCTCAAACAGTGCCTTACCCAATCTTGGTCATGCTCATGTTTATCACCAGGTTGAGAACTCCAGTGAAAGCACAGACTTCTTACTGCTTATCACAAAAGTTTGGCCCTCCTCTACTTGAATCATTGCACCCTTAACTTTTACTAGCGCTTGAATTAATACATCCCCCTTTTCACACACCCCTATTAAAACAACACTTTTCATCTTGCTCTTTTTCTAACTGCCCCCATCCCCACCGCTCTACACCTCTCATGAATCCCCTGTATACCCAAGTTATAAACCTTCTAAATAACACCAGTTTGGAACAAACAGCCTAAACAGAACCGATCCTAAACCATGCTCTCTATCATACTCTATACCACTATCCTAATGTTTCTCTTCTGCAGTATCAATCCATTTACTTCTGCAAGATTTTACACCTGGAACAACTGTATTGAAGTAAATATTTTACTGTTTATACCGGTCTTGTAATTATGTTTGTTTCATGAGAAATGTAACTGTTTTTTCTGAGAATGCTCTGAAATTCACTTGTTAATATAAATGTACTGTGGTGCAGCTTATCTCCTTATAGGTTGGTTCATAGGTTGGTACTAGGCTATCAGCCCTAGGGCCTATACAAGCCTAGCCATAACAATTCCCTGGCTATTTCTTCCCACACTATTTACTTCCCTGGACCCCTGTCTAGCAGGGCGACTGACGTGATCCCCGCGGTGAATTTCCTTTCTCCCATCCAATCGTCAAGGTTCCTTTTGAAGAGGACCAAAGAGGCACTCTGCTTGATATGTATGGGCAATCTATTCCAGAGTCTGGGGAGTCTCTGGGTCAGGAACTTATCCATCCAGCATGTTTTGTTTATTGTGATGACAAGGTTTAGATCCCTGGAGCGTGTGGCTCTGAGGGATTGGGATTTCTTTAAGTGTAGCATGTCCAACAGCTCTGGGTTTGACATTGCCTTGTATGTTATGCAAAGATCGCCTCTGAGTAGACGATATGCGACAGAGTATAGCTGGAGTTTTTTAAGGCGGTCAGCGTAGGGCATCTGCTTTAGGCCTGTGATTCTTTTAGTGAGGTATTTCTGTGGCCTTTCCAGTTGTTGCAGAGGTCTTGAGGGGTACATACCAAATGGGGCATTGTATTCTATAATGGGTCTAATGAGGGATGAGCACAGTGGGACAATGACCTCCTTTTTTCTGGATGAAAAGCCCTTAGTGATGAGGTGTGCCACATAGAAGGATTTCCTGACTGTTGTGGCGATGTGGTTATCGAAGGTGAGACCACTGTCCACCTGTGTCCCTAAGTCTCTTATCAAACTTTCGGTGTTTAGTGTACTGCCACCTATATGGTAATTCACGGATACATGTTTTTTTCCAAAGGGGATAACTATACATTTCTTGGCACTGAGCTTGAACCCATGGCTCTGGCACCAAGCATCTGTTTCTGTAAGGCCCTTTTGTAGAGTATCCACATCATTTGGAGATTCAATAATGGCTCCCAGTTTGCAGTCATCTGCAAACTTTGTTACCCAGAGTCCCTTAGTGTTGGCCTGTACTTCAGAGAAGTAGATGCCAAACAAGAGCGTTCCCAGGACTGAACCCTGAGGTATTCCACTTGTCACTTGTCTGGAGCTGGATTTGGAGTTGGCTACTTTTACAGTGTGGGTTCTATCAGTAAGCCAGTTAGCAACCCATTGGGTGACGTAGGGATTAATGCCCAGCTTAGTAAGTTTATCTATGATTACAGAGTGGGGGATGGTGTCAAAGGCCTTGGCAAGGTCTAGATAGGCTGTGTGGACCACCTTACCCTTGTCCATGGCTCTGGAGACTGATTTGAAGAAGTCAATCAAGTTCAGGAGACAAGATCGGCCCTTCACGAACCCAAACTGGGTGGGGTCCAGTGTTTGAAGGTTGCCAATGTCTTTGTTTATAAGTTCCATGATAATATGCTCCATGGCCTCGCAGATAAGGCTTGTTAGACTGATGGGACGGTAGTTTCTGGGATCCAAGGTGGATCCCCCCTTGTGGAGTGGGATAACTGTAGCTGTGCGCCACTCAGTGGGCATGAAACCTGAGGTGAGGCTATGATTAAACATGACACTTAGGTGAGGTGCCAGTTCATATTGTAGTTCATGTAGTACACAGCCCGGGATGTGATCTGGTCCCATGGATGCTGTATTCTTAGCTTTGGAGAGTGTGTTTTTTACCTGTGTGGCCATTACTACCGGAATTTGGCAATCTTCCGGTATTGAGATGGGCCATTTAGGGGGTGAGAGGGGGGTGAAGTTGGCACTGAATCGATCTGCCAGGCTTCTGCTTTAAATGGCTTCTGCCCAGTTGGACTTTCCTGGTCAACAAAGGCAAATAAATAAACAAAATTTCCTACTCAGTCAATAAAAATCCTTAATTCTAGCTTAACTATACAAAACACTACATATAACAGAGGTTTACTGCCCTCATACTCTGGATCCTGTAAGGCCCTCTGTAGCAGGTTAAGTTCTGGAAATTCCTTTCCTGGTGTACTCAGCTTCATACAGCTTTGAAACTCTTCAATTCTCATGCTTGGGGGGGCATATCATGATGCCACATGGCAAATTAGAAGCACATTCCCCAGGGCTACCCCATAAACAAGACAAGCCCACCCAAAAGACAAATCATACCAACCTTACAGGACTTGTAATGAAAACAGAAAGCTAAAGACAGCCAGATTCCCTTCAAAAAGGATGTCAGCAACTTCCTGGTCACCAGTCCACATGGCATCAAAAAAAAAATGGAAAGTGTACTCCCATCTTCTGACTGAAGAATCCCCAGAGAAGTTGTACTGCCCCAGTCAAAGCCTACAAAGAAGAGTTTACCCTAAAAGTGGTAAGAACAGCACAAAGGAAAATGAAGTCAGCAAAAGCAGCAAGCTCAGATGAGGTCAAGGTAGATATAATCAATATGTTGTGTGAGTTAGGGGAGAAATGGGTATAAGGGGTACTCACAAAAGTATGGAGAGAAAGGTGTATCCCAGATGACTGCAGGATAAGCCTTCTAGTGCCAGTGCACAAGAGCAAAGGGGACATTCAGAACAGTGGGCAGTAGCGAGGTATCAAACTGCTGTCACACTGCATAAAAGTGCTAGAGAGGGTGATTGATAAATAGAGTAATAAGAAAATAAAAGTAGAGATGAGAAGTTCAAATTCAGAGTAGGATGTGCATTAACCAACCTGATGTTTTGAAGACAGACATAGATGAAAATAAGCTAGACAGGAGGAAAGATTCCAACTGGGCATTCCTAGATATGAAGATAACATATACAAAGGCTCCAGAAAAGCTGATTCGGGAAGTCCTGTGTTAGTCTGAAGTCCCAGAAACATTGGTAGAATTAGTGTAGACTATGTCCAAGGACACAATGACAAGTATGAAGAGTGTTTGGACTCAGAGGAGTTCCTGGTGGGACTGGGTGTGAATCATGGTTCAACTCTGAGCCACTGCTCTTCATACTGGTGATGGACTACATTAGCAAACAGGATAGAGGGAATAAATCAACAAAACTGCTATATGCAGACGATGTGGCATTACAAGCAGACTCTGAACAAAAACTAGAATGGAATGGAAAATTGAAGGCACAGGGGATAAAAAGTAAGTACTGACAAGACAGTTGTCATGGCAGCAAAACAGGGAAATCAGAAGAAATTGAAAATTGAGATAGAGGGGAAAAAGTGGAACAGATCAACAGCTTCAATTACCTGGGAGGTGTGGTTGAGAAGAAGGGCAGTCTGGATGAGGAGGTCAAAGTCAGAATCAGACGGACTGCAGCCAACTGGTACACACTGAATGCAAAACAATTGAAAAAGCTAGTTGTGATGGAGAAGTGTTTAACATGGGTGGTAGGATGGCCACCATATGGCAGACAAAAAAAGGGCCTTCAGAGCAGAAGCCAAGTAGTTCCAATTAAAGAGAAGGTCAAAGAATACATTACAGTGGTTTGGGCACATGTGCAGCAAAAGTTTCGGGTAAAATACCAGGAGGCCAGTGCTGCCGTGCCGTGGAGTATAACGCTGGCGTCGGATCGAGGGCACGCCAGGGCGTCATATACCCCCCGACGCCTAATTTTTCTCTCCCGTTGCCCCAGACAGTCTTTTCTACAAAAGACAAAACAAAAAAACAACCTGCAGCTTAAACAAACAATATATACATATACAATGTAATATATAATACACTGTAAAACAACCTAAACAACACCACCCAAAAACAGAAAGGGAGGGGAAAGAGGGTAAAAGGAAGCCTCGACAATCTATACCTTAAGTAAATCTGAACGGTACAAACAATTACTATGCCTTTCTTTTGCTGCAGTCCTGATGCACAATTGCAGCTGAGGCAGTCAGGTAAGGGAGGCTGGCAAATTAGGCTGGCAGCAAAGCTGACAGGCAAATTATAAACAGCTGTGGCAAAACCAGTGCAAACCATAACCAAGTCTTAGGGAGTATATAATGCAGAGAGTATATATGCACTAGAAAAAGTGCAGTGACAGAATATCCTTAGTTGCCACCCACTTCCAGTTGCCAATTAGTAGGCACATGCCTCCCAGTGAATGGCCTAGGAAATGGCAGTAGACCAAGCCCATGATGGGAATGCCAAAATGGGAATAACAAAATGCAATGCAAAGCTAAAATTTTGAAAGCACCTTAACCTTTGAAATAGAACTGAAAAAAACAAGAAACAAAAAAAACCTAAACAAACTGAAACAAGTGCCTCTCCTTAGACAAATAAAAAACACACAACCTCAAAATATAGAAAAACAAATCTTACTTAAAAAGTTTTCAAAAATCTTTTTAAAACTAAAAAAGCATCTGGCAAATAGTTTTAGGCAAATTAAACCATTTTACCACCTTAGTGGAAG